>NC_092780.1:32097336-32416503 GCF_047496795.1 Chiloscyllium punctatum | reverse complement strand
AGTCAAGAAGATGCACATGGTTGTAATCACGACACCAGCAAATGCAGAAACAATTGCTTACAGTGCTCACTTTCACTTAAATCAAATATCTGTCCAACCAGCAAGCCAATCATCTTCTATGTAATAAATAGGGTTTTTTAATACCCACTGTAAATCTACAATTTTGTCACTGCTTTCTGTTCAATCCTCTTTTACTGTTTCATTCTATTCTTATTTGAGAAAGACCAGCGAAGAAGGTTACCTCAGATTACAAAAGGATCTTGATCAGATTAGCCAATGGGCTGAGAAGTGGCAGACTGAGTTTAAATTGGATAAATGTGAGGTGCTGCATTTTGGGAAAGCAGCATCCAATGAGCAGCGAAATCGACGTTTCAGGCAAAAGCCCTTCATCAGGAATAAAGGCAGTGAGCCTGAAGCGTGGAGAGATAAGCTAGAGGAGGGTGGGGGTGGGGAGAGAGTAGCATAGAGTACAATGGGTGAGTGGGGGAGGGGATGAAGCTGATGGGTCAAGGAGGAGAGGGTGTAGTGGATAGGTGGAACGGTCTTTGCGGAAGGTGGAAAGGGGTGGGGAGGGAAATATATCCCTGGTGGTGGGGTCTTTTTGGAGGTGGCGGAAACGTCGGCAGATGATTTGGTTTATGCGAAGGTTTGTAGGTTGGAAGGTGAGCACCAGGGGCGTTCTGTCCTTGTTACGGTTGGAGGGGTGGGGTCTGAGGCACCCAATTTCTCCGCCTCCGCTGTATCTGCTCCCAGGAGGACCATAGAACACACCAGATGGCCTCCTTCTTTAGAGACCGCAATTTCCCTTCCCACATGGTTAAAGATGCCCTCCAACGCATCTCGTCCACATCCCACAGCTCCGCCCTCAGACCCCACCCCTCCAACTGTAACAAGGACAGAACGCCCCTGGTGCTCACCTTTCACCCTACAAACCTTCACATAAACCAAATCATCCGCCGACATTTCCACCACCTCCAATAAGACCCCACCACCAGGGATATATTTCCCTCCCCACCCCTTTCCACCTTCCTCAAAGACCGTTCCCTCCGTGACGACCTGGTCAGGTCCACACCCCCCTACAACCCACCCTCCCATTCTGGCACTTTCCCCTGCCACCGCAGGAACTGTAAAACCTGTGCCCACACCTCCTCCCTCACCTCTATCCAAGGCCCTAAAGGAGCCTTCCACATCCATCAAAGTTTTACCTGCACATCCACTAATATCATTTATTGTATCCGTTGCTCCCGATGTGGTCTCCTCTACATTGGGGAGACTGGGCGCCTCCTAGCAGAGCGCTTTAGGGAACATCTCCGAGACACCCGCACCAATCAACCAAACCGCCCTATGGCCCAACGTTTCAACTCCCCCTCCCACTCTGCAGAGGACATGGAGGTCCTGGGCCTCCTTCACCGCCGCTCCCTCACCACCAGACGCCTGGAGGAAGAACGCCTCATCTTCCGCTTCGGAACACTTCAACCCCAGGGCATCAATGTGGACTTCAACAGCTTCCTCATTTCCCCCTCCCCCACCTCATCCTAGTTTCAAACTTCAAGCTCAGCACTGTCTCCTTGACTTGTCCGGACTTGTCCGACCTGCCTATCTTCTTTTCCACCTATCCACTCCACCCTCTCCTCCTTGACCTATCACCTTCGTCTCCTCCCCCACTCACCCATTGTACTCTATGCTACTCTCTCCCCACCCCCACCCTCCTCTAGCTTATCTCTCCACGCTTCAGGCTCACTGCCTTTATTCCTGATGAAGAGCTTTTGCCCGAAACGTTGATTTCGCTGCTCGTTGGATGCTGCCTGAACTGCTGTGCTCTTCCAGCACCACTAATCCAGTATTTCGTTTTCAGCATCTGCAGTCATTGTTTTTACCCCGTAGGGAGTGTTGCTAAACAAAGAGACCTTGGAATGCAGATTCATTGCTCCTTGAAAGTGGAGTCACAGGTAGATAGAATAGTGAAGAAGGTGTTTGGCATGCTTTCCTTTATTGGTCAGACTATTGAGTACAGTATTTGGGAGGTCATGTTGCGGCTGTACAGGACATTGGTTAGGCCAGTGTTGGAATATTGCATGCAATTCTGTTCTCCTTCCTATCGGAAAGTTGTTGTGAAACTTGAAAGGGTTCAGAAAAGATTTACAAGGATGTTGCCAGGGTCGGAGGATCTGAGCTACAGGGAGAGGCTGAAAAGGCTAGGGCTGTTTTCCCTGAAGTGTCGGAGGCTGAGGGGTGACCTTATAGAGGTTTACAAAATTATGAGGGGCATGGATAGAATAAATAGGCAAAGTCTTTTCCCTGGGGCTGGGGAGTTCAGAACTAGAGGGCATAGGTTTAGGGTGAGAGGGGAAAGATATAAAAGAGACCTACAGGGCAACATTTTCACGCTGAGGGTGGCTCGTGTATGGAATGAGCTGCCAGAGGGTGTGGTGGAGGCTGGTACAATTGCAACATTTAAGAGGCATTTGGATGGGTATATGAATTGGAAGGGTTTGAAGGGATATGGGCCGGGTGCTGGCAGGTGGGACTAGATTGGGTTGGGATATCTGGTCGGCATGGATGGGTTGGGACGAAGGGTCTGTTTCCATGCTGTACATCTCTATGACTCTATGACTCTATCAGGAATACAGGCAGAGTGCCTGAAGGGTGGAGAGATAAATGAGAGGAGGGTGGGGGTGGGGAGAAAGTTTTTACCCTTTTTACCTCATGGTTTACACCAGCAATAAACATCAGCTATTAACCATTCTCACAGAGCTCAATGACAAAGACACACCCAACAGAATACTGGATTTCCAGGCCATTTCAGGTGGGTGCGGGCTTTCACAGGTACGTAAGATGCAGGTAGTTCTTCTGTAACGCTATGGTTACGTTCTTGTGCAACCCCGTATTATTAGAGTAGATTACTTACAGTGTGGAAACAGGCCCTTTGGCCCAACAGGTCCACACCGACCTGCCGAAGCAAACCCCGCCCAGACCCATTCCCCTACATTTACCCCTGCACCTAACACTACGGGCAATTTTAGCATGGCCAATTCACCTAACCTGCACATTTTTGGACTGTGGAAGGAAACCGGAGCACCTGGAGGAAACCCACGCAGACACGGGGAGAATGTGCAAACTCCACACAGTCAGTTGCCTGAGACAGGAATTGAACCCGGGTGTCTGGCGCTGTGAGGCAGCAGTGCGAACCACTGTGCCACCGTGCCGCTCACATTATAGAAAATGGTGCTTTAGAAACAGCGCTTAAAGCGTTGGTGATGTAATCACATTATAACCAACTCACGTTTTAAAAGTTTGCACTTTAAAAACATTGCCCCAGTTCATCAATCGTGTTACAGCAAATTTGTATTCATGAAATGTGCCATATAGCAGAGCGACCTGGACAAGGACCTTGGCTCCTTAACTCCCTATCGTTGGACATTGAATCACAGGACAAGTTTGGCTGTTCTGCTGAAGATGTAGAGTATAATTTGTGGTCTCTAATAAAATGAGTAATTTGTTTTTTTAACTTTCTTAACAACTGTGTACACCCATTGTTTATTTGTTGAACATTTATTGTTTGCCCAATGTAATTAAAACAGATTTCATTGCTGGTTGTTAGAATTTGCTATTCGCAAACTGGCTGCCACATTAGAACAATGATTTCACGTTAAAAGATTTTCATATGATTCCAATTTCTTTCTTTTCCTTTGGCTAACTTTGTTTATTGGGGATTTTAGGGCACACACCATCCTGACTTTGAACTGTACTGTTCTTCTTTCACAGCAGCTTGGTCAAAATAATGGAATTCCCTCTCTAACAATACTGCTGATGGATTGTGCTGAAAGCAACTGAGCATCTCCTTCTCAAGGGCATTAAGAGCAGGCAATAAATGTTGGCCACACCAGCAGTGCACACAAGCCACGGACAAATAATTTGAAATATTTTGAATTTCATGCAGTATCCATCCAATAGTATTAGATTAACATAGGCGAAAGTGAGGATTGCAGATGCTGGAAATCAGTCTAGATTAGAGTGGTGCTGGAAAAGCACAGCAGGTCAGGCAGCATCCGAGGAGCAAGAAAATCAACATTTCGGGTAAATTCAGGAATGAATACTGCCTGACCTGCTGTACTTTTCCAACACTACTCTAATCTATTAGCTTAACATTCCCAAATGCTTTGGTATAAGGCCAAGGCATACTGTAACTATAAGGAACAAGAGTCTACTTACAAGTGAGTTGGAAAAAAAAATGAAAGCAAAAGACAAAATTCTAAAATAGCATTGAAAGGTGTTACCTTTTCAAACATTTATTATTGTTTGATTTTATTATTTTTACTCAATCCTTTCTGATCGCTTAACATTTTCTATATCTGTCTCTTGTTCTTATCTTTGTGGTTTGCTTTGAAACAACTTTCACAACTTTCTTATTAATCCAGCCAATATTTCAGATATTTGAATGTGATCCCAAGCAATGTCTTTCTTCTCTATGCTATTTTTAAACAAATGAAACGCAGAATCAGCTGTGAAAACCGGACATTGTTAATGTAAGGGCAAGACTTGCAGCTGATATTCATTTCAGAACATTGAAGCTGATGAGTGAAAGGACCTAATGATGTTAATACCTTTGCCATTCTGATAACGCTGATAATTATCCCACTGAGACTTTGAGAGGGCCTAAACAAGACTGGTTAGACTCTTGTCGAAAGAAAACCTACAATGTTGGCCACCAAAATGCACACATTGTCTGTCTTTGTGAAGGTACATCACCTCTTCATCTACAAGCAGAAGCTGGTCGCCACTGGCGATGTTACCTAGCCAGGTAATGAAACGTCTGGATATCAAACCTACAGCTCAGCGAGCAAACCTACACCCTAAAAGGGGGAGAGGGAGGAAATTAGACATTGGCAAACAATTTCACTGCTAAACGCAGATTACAAAATCCTGTCGAAGGTCATCGCTGACTGGGTCAGGTCTGCTCTTGGATCGGTGACGAATCCCAACCAAACCTGTACCAGACAGGAAGATCTCTGAGAGCCATGTACTCCTCAGGAATACAATTGCCTACATGCAGGACAGGAGGGAATGGACACCTGCCCCATTAACCTGCATCAGGAGAAGGCCTTTGACAGGATATCATACACCTACCCATGGGACATTGTCTCCAAAATGGGCTTTGGGAAGGGAATTCACAATTGGATCCAACTGCTCTACACGAACATCACTGCACTAATCAGTGGGTGGGAATCAGAAAACTTCCCGACCAGATCTCGAGTCAGGTAGGACTGCCCTCTCCCTCTGGCCTTGTTGTGCAGAACCTTTTGTTGAGTCCATCAGGAAGGATGTGAGCCGAAGAGGGGCAATTATTCCAGGTAAAGGAGGCCTGCAGTTCAATGTCTCCCTGTACATGGATGACATCGCTATTTTTTGCTCAGATCCATTGTCAGTGTGCAGACCCATGAACATCTGCAACCAGTTGAAACTGGCCTCAGGAGCCAAGGTAAATCAAGACTCGAGCAAGGCCATGTCCTCTGGGAAATGGACCAACTGATCCTTTATCTCCTTCACCGTCAGGTCAGATTACCCGAAGGTGCTAGGAATAGGTTACCTGAAGGTTCAGAGGGGCAGGGGCATACACAAAAACTTGGGAGGAGATTATTGCCAAAGTGAGGTAGAAACTGGGCAGGTGGGACCACCAATCCCCCTCCACTCTGGATAAAAACATGGTCAGCAGGTGTGAGGTACTCCCGATGTTGTTGTATGTGGCATAGGTTTGGCCTATTCCCCAAGCCTGCACCATTGCAGTCACCCAAGCTATCTTCCATTTCATCTGAAGGTCAAGAATGGACCGTGTCCACAGGGACACCACGTACAAAGCTCTGAATATGGGGGATGAAGAACGTACCCAATACTATCCTTACCCTAATGGCCAGCGTTGTGTACGGCTGCATCAAACTGTGCATTCACCCTTGGTACGCAAACACCAAGTGTCACCATGTACTGAGGTTCTACCTGAATCCAGTGTCACGAAGGATAGGTCTACTCTTGTTGTCGTAGAAAGTTGCAAGTTATTGGACCATTCTGTATCATCTGTCCTTCATGGAGAAATTTGCAAACAAAACACCTTTGACCACAAGTCCACCAGGAAGTGATCAGCACGTGGTGTTCCCAAGACCCTGTGGGAAAAGGAGAGGTGGATCCTGTCAGGTTGCTCCCTGTGAAAACTGTCAAAGTCATTTGGCAGAATGCCATATCTTCAGCACTTTCCTACAAGCACCAAGACTTTGCTTATTGGTGGTGAGGAGACCTGTGAGATCTTTCTGTATGGCAACACTCTAGGTCACAGTACACTGAACTTGAAGTGGCCGGACTAGTGAAGAGACGATCACACATGTCCTTCTGGAATGTGCCTTTACAAAGAAAACTGGAGAGAGATGCTGTGGATTTTGCCAAGGTTTGTCTCGAGCAGTTCCATGACACAAGACTGTGCTCTACAGTCTGTTTTCCGGGATGCACACCATGACAAACGTCGACTGTGCCTAGAGGACCATCAATTCGGTGAAAGATGCTCTTTGGTCTGCCCAAAACTTGTTGGTCTTCCAGAGCAAGGAGTTGACCTTGACCAAGTGTTGCAGACTGGCATATTTAAGGATCCAAGAATATGGGCTGAGGGACCCACTAAAGGTGCACTGGGGAAGACCACCATATAAAGTCTTCATGTCAAAGTACAATGAGGGTCTGTTCAGTTATCAGACCCTCGCGTCGCCTCAAAATGTAACTAAATAGTGTCCTACATGAGTAAGAAATGCCTTTATTTGCAGCCGTGGGAATGTCAAACTCCAATATTTGATATTTTTTATCTACAAAGACTGCTTTACTAGCTTTTGTATGTACTAAATCCTTTTTAAAATAAAGAATATTTTTACAATATAAAAATCATATCTTCTTCTAGTCAGGCACTTGATAGGTCAGTCCCTGGATCAAGGACCCCAAAGTAGGGGATCTCAACCATTCAGAGATGTTGGCCAATCAGAGGCTGGAGTCAGGTCCTGCTGCCAGTGCAATATCTGCTGAAAGCTAAGGATTGTCGCTGGATGCCAAACCACAGGTGAGTGATGACAAGGCAGGATCACAGGAGGTGGGGAGGGTCGTCCACAGCAAGAGCAGAGGATGGCTGTCAACAGGACATCCCAGCCCTAGGTGACACAGACTGAGTCCCTCATTCAGGGAGCGATTGCCTTTGAATGAGGAATACCACCCATGTTCAAAGCCCCCCAAGTATCTCCATGCAAAGCAAGTTCTCTGTGTACCATAAGGGGCGGCACGGTGGCTCAGTAGTTAGCACTGCTGCCTCACAGTGCCAGGAAGACAGGTTCAATTCCGGCCTTGGATGACTGTTTGTATGGAGTTTACACATTCTCCCCATGTCTGTGTGGATTTCCTCTGGGTGTTCCGGTACATTTGTTAGGGGTAGGAGGAATGGGTCTGGGTGGGTTACTCTTCGGAGGGTCGGTGTGGACTTGTTGGGCCGAAGGGCCTGTTTCCACACTGTAGGGATTCTAGATAAGGAATGCCAGTGGTGCCAAGATGGGGCAGGAGGCTTTAAGAGGGTATCAATTGGCCAATTGGGATGAGAAGGCCATCCATGAGCCATCTTATCATGGACTGAATCTGGGAGGATATAGAAAGATGACACAGCCATCTCCTTTCTGCCTGATTAAATGCCCCCAAGACCAAACCATTTATGGCACCAGATTCCACCCACTTCCTTTTAATATTCAACTTGAGGTCCACTAATTTGTCCAGGATCACAACCTCCATTTTAGCTTTGACATTGTGGAAATGCATGGTATTCTGATCAAATCTACAGATGATCAATTTGAATTGATTTTGAAACTGTTGGTTTCAAATTACCTCTGTCTGGCTTGGATTCCTCCAGGTATCACTGAAGTACTGCCTACCCATGTCAAAGGTGGCACACAGCTTCCACTACCACAAAGCATTCACAACCAACCACCTCTCCCCCACCCACCCCCATGCCTGCCCCCACACACCGACTCCTCAAGACCACCTCAGAAGACCAGAGCTTCAATTTTAGATCAACCAAATTCCAGTCAGAGATTCCCATCACAGAGACCTTCCTCTCCAGATAGAATTGACATGCTCTCTGCTTTGCTGCCCGAAAGATGAATTAATCACAGGGTAACTGGAGCCAATGAGCACTGACAAAAGACCATGTTCTTTGCATAGAGAGTCACCCTTCATTATGTATTTTGACATAACAATCCCACATTATATAGATCAGCACACAGGTAGATCCTGTGCCATGGCACAAGCCAGGAAGCTGATGTTCTAAGTTTCAGAGACAGTTAACTGTAACCAATCAGTCGACATAATGAGAAGCAGAGCTTCCTATCATGTATTTCCTATGTGTCGAATCACTTTTAAGAATTCCTGCATATTTGTTATTCATTAGGGCTATTAGGGTTAAATTTCCATGACCCCAGCTTGCTTTCCTGTCTGGAGTACATAGTGAAGTAACATGATGTGTTCCCAGAAAAATATGGTTATGTTAATAGTTAAAAATATCAATAAAAGACACAGATTCCCTGAAGGATCTTCAATGTTTTGAGAGGGGAGGAATGCTGGCGTACATACTACCATGTAACAGACTATCAAACAGTTTGGCAATTGGAGACTTGTCCTGTTTCACTTCTCTCACTTACTAAAAGACTAAGGACATTTCTCAACAAATAAATTAAATCATGAGCTTGGCAGCTTGACTCTTTATTTGGCCCATCACAGATTAATGATTACTTCTCACCGTCACACACTTGGTTTATTCACAACCAACATCAACTAGTGATAATGTTTAGGATATATGAAGTTGAATCAAGTAACAATTAAAATTCGTGCGCAGCCAATTTTCCTTTCATAAAACCTTCTTTGGTACCCCATTTTAATTACTTTCAGTGGAGGATCTTGTAAAGAAAATAAACATTAATTTAACATTGGCAGCATTGTGGAATTTTATGAAGTAGAGATTCCTCACAAAAGTTATAAAAAATTGTACAGACTGAAGATAGTAAGACAAGTGGTGAAAGAGAGAAATAAAATTTATAATATATAATATGTTATGTATATACATATAGATGCCTGATGTAAACGATGTCATGACACACGAAAAAGATTTTTGAGGCAATGACAATTTTAGGGAATGATTAGTGAGGAGCTGCATCCGTGCCTATAAAAATTTATGAAGTTTTGTCAACCATTTTGCATAGAATATATTAAGGTTGCAATGGCTTTGGAGGAAGGATAAAGTTTTGAATGTGATTGATTCTCTGAGTCAGTTTACTATGTACTTCTAGTAAATTATAAACAGGTGAAGAAACACATGAAATGTTTTGGTAAGATGTGCAGGCCAACTTTACTCCTGCATGCAGGCCAATAGGGAAAATTATGTCAGAAGCCAACTGCACTAGACCTACAGGCCCTCAGAGAGCTGTGATTGAACCACAGTGAATACAAGCCAAGCTGCAAACATCTGGCCTGCATTTACTACCTCTGACCTTGACTCAATACGCACACTTTCTTTGGTCATGGTCCCTGTTCTCTTCACTTCAAAGTGGGCTCCTCCCAGGAACAGACTGCCTCGTGTTTTCTTTGAAGTTTACAGCTTAACTTTTATCTAATTCCCATATCCATCTTTCAATGGAAAAATGGCCTGGAGATATCCTAATGATATCCCAAATTTCTCAAATGGTTTGAAATGCTTTTTTTGTGACCTTCTTTGTGTTGAGCTCTGGAAGTGTGCTAGTTTCTAAGCCGTCATTCAATGACTAGAACATATGAATCTAATAAAATGGGTCTGTACATTAATTTGGAGGAGGCAGCAGACTCTGGTCTGAAAGCTAATAGTGTGTTTACAGTAGTTATGCTGGCACAATTATTTGGCATTGTTATAAAACGTATCAAAAGCACGTTTTATGAATAGTAAATATGTGACAAAACCGTAGGTTGAGCAGGCTAAACATAGTAAGAAAATCACCTCCTCAACATAATTTAGATATTGGTCAACAGAAAGGGTGTGATTTCAAATGTCCATCCTACCCTTGATGGTATAACAGTATGAGTGCAGCAGGTCTTCTTCCTGACCTCTCCGCCCCCACCCCTCTCCGCCCTATCACCCTCACCTTGACCTCCCTCCACCTATCGCATTTCCAACGCCCTTCCCCCAAGTCCCTCCTCCCTACCTTTTATCTTAGCTTGCTGGACACACTTTCCTCATTCCTGAAGAAGGGCTGATGCCCGAAACATCGATTCTCCTGCTCCTTGGATGCTGCCTGACCTGCTGCACTTTTCCAGCAACACATTTTCAGCTCTGATCTCCAGCATCTGCAGTCCTCACTTTCTCCTGGTATAACAGTATGTCAGTATCATGTTTTTACACTTTCATGATAGAAATGTTAACCCATTAGCATCAGAGTATGCGATTTATTATCAACTGATGCTATTTGTTCTGGAATGGAAAGATACCAAATACATGGAGAAGGGATTTCGGTGTCGGGTCAAGTAGTCCAAATGCTAGCCGCTTGAGTATCAATTAAAGTCTTGTTTCACAAATACAACTATCAAATCAAGCTGCCAGGGTCATGTTTATTCCTCTCAATCTGAAGTATGCTACTCAATCTGAAGTATGAAAGCCATATGGCAGTAGTTTAGCTTGTAGCAGATGTTATATTTGCTGAAGTCCAAAATTTCCAGGTAGAGTGTTTGCTGGCTCAGAAACATGAATCTGCAGACCAGATTGCTCGAAGGTTTTGAAGACTAGGCTTGTGGGAGAAGGAAGAAAGCTTTGCCTAAAACACAATTGGATGGCTTTTTGTAATCATTGCAGTCGGAAGGTGTAGTGCTGGAAACGTGCAGCAGATCAGGCAGCATCTGAGGAGCAGGAGAGTCAACATTTCGAGCGTGAGCTCTTCATCAGGATTGTGGAGGGTGGCCCAAGGAGGCTGAGAGATAAATGGGAGGGGGGAGGTGCTGGAGGGAGGGTAGCTGGGAAAGCGATAGATAGATGAAGGTGGGGAGTGATGGTGATAGATCAGAGTGGAAGGTGGAGGTGGAAAGGAAGATGGACAGATAGAACAGTTCAAGAGGGCGATGCCGATTTGGAGGGTTAGGATAAGGTGGGGGGGAAGGGAAATGAGGAAATTGTTGAAATCAACATTGATTAGGTGGGAAGGAAGGAAGATGGACAGGTAGGACCAGTCAAAGGGGCAGTGCCGTCTGGAGTCCATGTGGGATGAGTTGGTTCCATAGTCAGGCACTGAGGAGGGAGATGTGGCTGTGGTAGAGAGTCTGCTTCAGGACATGGCTGAAGAGCTTCATCCAGAGTCCACGTGGGATCAGTTGGTTCAGTAGACAGGCACTGAGGAAGGTAATGTGGCTGTGGTAACGAGTCTACCAGAGTCCATGTCCCATCCCAGTCCCAAGCCTCCAGTTAGGCACAGCCCCCTTGACCAGTCCTACCTGTCCATCTGCTTTTCCACCCCCAGTGCAACCCTCCTCCCATTTATCTCTCAGCTCCCCCGGCCCACAAACCTCATTCCTGATGAAGGGCTAATGCCTGAATCATCAATTCTCCTGCTCCTCGGATGTTGCCTGAACTGCTGTGTTTTTCCAGCACCACACTCTCTAAAAACGAACATTTTCTTAGTCGGGCTCTGAATGCCTCTAGAATCTTCTGGTATTCAGACACTTATTTGGTCACCAACATGCTTCCATCCACAATTCATATCCCAGTCAAGGAAGTCCATCCTACCAAGAGGAGGAAACCGGAGCACCCGAAGGAAACCCACACAAACATGGGAGAATGAGCAATTGTCCAATTCCTACCAATCAGAGGCATTAGCAGTGGTACAGTGAAGGCCTGGGCAGCTGCCAGTAAGACTGAGGGACCCAACCTGTCCCATCCAAATAACAGCCTGCCCACAACTACTGTTATGTGAGCGAATGGTTTTGATAATCATGCTGGGCCCACAGTCCTGGTGAATCACACAATGTGGATAGGGCTTCAAACCAGTAGGCAGAGGAAGGGTTCAATTGCATGGAACATTAGAGAAAAAAGACAAGGGAGGATTGTGTTGGTATGGTGACTCAGTGGTTAGCGCTGCTGCATCACAGCATGAAGGATCCAGGTTAAATCCCAGCCTTGGGCATATTACCTGTGTGCAGTTTGCACATTCACCCAAAGTTTGTTCTGGGTGCTCTGGTTTCCTCGCACAGTCCAATAATGTGGAGATTGGGTGGATCTGGTGAATGGGTGGCCCGGTGGCTCAGTGGTTAGCACTGCTGCCTCACCGCACCAAGGAGCCAGGTTCAATTCCAGCCTTGGGCAATTGCTCATTCTCCCCTTGTTTGCGTGGGTTTCCTCCGGGTGCTCCGGTTTCCTCCCACAATCCAAAAGATGTGCAGGCCAGGTGAATTGGCCATGTTAAATTGCCCATAGTGTTAGGTGCATTAGTCAGAGGGGGGTGGATTGCACTTCGAAGGGTTGGTGTGGACTTGTCGAGGGACCTGTTTCCACTGTAAGGAATCCAATCCAGTCAAAACTGCCCATAGTGTCTAGAGATATGTAAGCTGGATTACCAATGGGCATTACAAGGATAGAGGGGTTGAGTCTGGATGGGATGCTCTTCAGAGAGTCGGTGTGGATTTGTTGGGTGAAATGGCCTGTTTCCACACTGTAGGCTCAGTAGAGGGTTCCAGAACAAGTAACAAGACACGGAGTATAGAAAGAGTTAGGAATCTAACTTCAGGCAAAGAAGATAAAGGGACAACAATGAGAAGGGGGTGCTCAATGCAGGACTGAGGCTGCTGTACTTAAATGCACACAGTGTACAAATCAATATAAATGAACTTGTAGCAGATATTGAAATGGACAGGAATGATGGTGTAGGTATCACAGAGAAACGGCTGCAAGGAAATCAGGACTGAGAATTAAATATCTCAGAATATCCTATTGAATATCCGATCGATAGGGCAAGCAGACAAGCAGAGGGCTGGGCTTGCCTTGAGAAGAAGAAATGAAATTTCATTGATAGCAAGAAGGGATATAGTGTCCAATAGTTAGAATCTGTGTGGGTAGAGGTCAGTATCTGCAAAGCAAAAAAGAGCTTGCTGGGAGCTATGTCCAGACCTCCTAGCTGTAGTCATGTGGGGCAGAAAATAAATCCGGAGATAGAAAAGGCATACAATAAAGGTCACTGTTAAAATGATCATGGGATTTCGATATGCAGTTGGACTGTAAAAATCAGGTTGGGTGGTGGATCACAAGAAAAGGAATTTGTGAAATGTCTTCAAGATGTTTTTTGAAATAGCTTGTGGTAGACCCCACTAAGGAACAGGCAATTCTGGATTTGGTGATGTGTAATGAGGCAGACTTGATTAGGGAACGGAAGGTGAAGGAAACCGTTGGGCAGTGATCATAATATGATAGAATTCACCCTGCAGGTTGATTGTATTATAGACCCCGTCAGCGGAAAATTGAGAAACACAGTAATGAGGAGATCTCAGTTATCTGTTAGAATAACAGGGTAGTTATGGTAGGAGATTTTAACTTCCCAAACATAGACTGGGGCTACCATAGTGTTAACGGCTTAGATGCAGAGGAATTTATTAAATGTGTACAAGAAAATTTTCTGATTCAGTATGTGGATATACCTATTGGAGAAAGTGCAAAACTTGACTTACTCTTGGGAAATAAGGCTGAGCGGGTGACTGAAGTATCAGTGAGGGTGGACTTTGGGGCCAGCGACCATAATTCTATTAGTTTTAAAATAGTGATGGAGCAGGATAGACCAGACCAAAAAGTTGAAGCTAAATTGGAGGAAGACCAATTTTGACAGCATTAGGCAAATCTTTCAAAAGTTGATTGGGGCAGATTGTCGCAGGTAAAGGGATGACTGGAAAATGGGAAACCTTCAAAAATGAGATAACAAGAGTTCAGAGATAATATATTCCTGTTAGGGTCAAAGGCAAGGCTGATGGGTTTAGGGATGAAGAGAGAAATTAAGGTTTTGGTTAAGCATAGGAAGGAAGCATGTCAGATATAGACAGCAGAGATCGAGTGAATCCTTAAAAGAGTATAAAGGCAGGAGGAGTATACTTAAGAGGGAAATCAGGAGGCTAAAAAGAGGACATGAGACAGTCAACAGGCTTTATGCATGGAAAATCATGTCTCATGAACTGAGACATGACTGAGTTTTTTGAAGAAGTAACAAAGTGGATTGATGAGGGCAGATATCGAGGATTGCAACCACCTCTATGGAAGCTCCCCAAAATGAATTTCTAGACAAACTGGACATTTAAACTGCATATTTATATCATTGTCATGCTACCTAAGTCTGGACATAATTACAAAATTATCCTCATAGGTCAATGAGGTATGCAGGTCCTAAGTATAAACATGACAGTTGGCACAGCCACATGAAAGGTGTTTCGGCATGTACCCAAAGAAATGCCCAGCTTTCCATCACTATTTCAAGGCATGTGGCACAGAAATACTATTGGCACTGGTGGAAAGGCTGATGCACCAAAAAAAAAGCTGTGCTTCAGTGACTGTTTGGCGGTCTTTGTGTTTTACTTGAATTCTTTCACTAGACCACCATTGGGAATTCTTGAGATGCAAACAAGCCATTCACAAGGAGAATCTTCCAGCTACAGTAAAGACTATCTGGTATCTTATCTGGATCATACATCAAGTGATTGACAATATAGAACATGATGATGAGACAAAGAGTGGTGAAAACATGTATCTCATTGAGACTTACTATGCACCTAGGCATTAATGAGGACTGCACATGCTGGAGATCAGAGTCTAGATTAGAGTGGTGCTGGAAAAGCACAGCAGGTCAGGCAGCATCCGAGGAGCAGGAAAATCGACATTTTGGGCAAAAGCCCTTCAATCAGGAACTCCTGATGAAGGGCTTTTGCCTGAAAAGTTGATTTTCCTGCTTCTCGGATGCTGCCTGACCTGCTGTGCTTTTCCAGATCCTTACTATGCATTTAACAATGTCGTCTCATCTGAAGTGTTTGCAAAAATCCAGATTAGCTATCCTCAAAACAAAACTGGTGACTATTCATTATTGACTATGATGGACACAGAGAGAAAGCGAGGACCGCAGATGCTGGAGACCAGAGTTGAAACATGTGGTGCTGGAAAAACACAGCAGGCCAGGAGCATCCGAGGAGCAGGAGAATCGACGTTTCGGGCATAAGCCCTTCTTCAGATGGACACAGGGACATGTGACAATATGCTATTGCCCAAATGGCAAGTCACATTAATTCATACAAATACAAACCTTTCAGCACACAGTAGTTCACCAGTGTTATGTGCAGGATCAATGGTGCTGAAGTACACATTGAAGTAACTCACTGAGATATTGCAGATATTTTACATTGTAGACACTGCTAAACCAGATATTACAGTTATACCAGCTTGCTGTATCCTCACACTAGTTACAATATATGAATTCAGTCAAAACATCAGAGACTCAAAAGAAACTGCAGCAGATTGTTCAAGAAACACTTGAGGAATGGAATATGAATGGATAAGTGAACACTTCACCTTCTTCTGAATCAGTGAAATTCTGCTTTCGAGAGAAAAATGAAAGCTCAAGAGGAAAAAGACCGCTCAACTAGGCTTAGGGCAAATTCAAACTGAGGAACACCAACCTGGAGATTAGGAAGTCTTTAAAGGATGCCACTGCTCAGCCTCACAAAGAGTGGTGAAAATTTAAAGAGAAAGAGATGAACTACAGCTCTGTATCATTATTTCAATGAGCAGGTTGCTGATTTACAGGGATGTCTGCAGAAAATCCCATCAAATAGATCAGGCTTAGCTAGAATGGCTACAGAACCACCAAGCATGGGTTTAATGCATCGCTGGTGAAAATGACAGACCTGTAAGAAACATTGCACGCCAGGGAGTTGTAAATCAGGTACCCCTTTTCAGAAATAAATGCTAACAATAATGCTTTGCTGAATGAACTCAAACAGAGAAGTAAGCCTAACAATCACTGAAGCAGCAAATGGAAGAGGTCAAGTTCCAAAGAAAATTAGAAGAAAAATAACATTGGAGATTCTGGGTGGTTATTGAAACAGTTAATGAAAAGGTAAATAATCCAGACTAGCAGAAGACAAATACTTTGATATGTTTAGAGCAACCCATGGTACAAAGGGAAGCTTCAAAATTAGCTTGGTGCTCTAAAGGAACAAAACATTAAATACCCAGAAGATTTTGAACATTCCAAGCAACTGGAGGAATGGAATCAGTCAGTGGATAGCCTGGAATAAAACTTCGCTGTCAATTGTCAGGATAAGCACATTGAAGATCAGCAATTACAGTACAGGAAATTTTAAAAATTGACAGGACAAACAAGAATGACAGACAATAAAACAGTTGATTGTGGCAATCAACATGACCTCCAGGCACATCCCTCATGCAACATAAGGCACAAAGTGATTGATCTATATGTCCAAGAGACTTGTAAACTCACTTGTTTGTGCACATTAAAAATATTCTTTTGGAAAGGTGGGAAATGTATCTGCACTTTGCCTTTTAGAAAGTTCTTCTTTAGAGGCCCCACCTGTTGTGTGAATACAATGTTATGACTCTGCCTGGCAGTCAGTTGTGTGTTTACAATCTGCACACAGAGAAATCAGCTGATGAAATGTATGCTTGGTAACTTAAAATGTGTTTTACCATTTTCAATAAAGTAACCCACAAGTTAATCAATCACTGACCAGCAACTGATTATGAGACCATGATCCTTAACTGACACCTCCCTGGGAGTGGTTAAAATACCTGGAGGTCATTGGCAACATGATCATGAAGCCAGTATTCAAAATAGGACAGGTACTGCCATGTGGCTAGTTGATGCAGCTCTGGCAATCAGCTGTGTGAAAGGTAAAATCAGCTTCAGAATTGTTAAGGAATATAAGTTTTTATCAATACCCAGCATTAAAGTGAATGGAAATTACAATTAAGAGAAACATGCAGCAGGCAGCTGATTTGCAGTGCCATTTTTTTGCATTATGGTACAAAGGCAACATTACCTAGCTCTGATAGAGAGTCATCTAAATGTGAAACATTAGCTTACTCTCTCTCTCTCTCTCTCTCCATTAATACTGCCTGACCTGCTGTGATTTCCAGCATTTTTTTTTGTTTTTATTACATACACTATTCTGTCAAGGTATATTTCAGCTGATGAAAATACAGTGCAACCAAACAAATATTGTCTTTGGCAATTATCATCTGAACTCTAGCATCTGATGATGGATAGATGAACACACTCTACATGGTAAGCAATTGGAGGAACGCTCTGATATGATTCAATGCATGTTTGTAATAAAATTCTGTTCCAAGCCACAACAACAAAACATGTCCACTACTGTGGGTCGTAGATGTGGTTAGATGGCCTTGATAGAAAAGTCAACAAAACATTCCACAGTAGCAACAGTAGAAGAGGACTCTCCAAGACATACAAATAACTTGTGCTGCAACACTAGATGAAAATAACAATCACTTTTAATAAGAAATACACAAATGAGAAAGTCTTAATTTCAAAAGAACAAAGAATGGTAAAAAATATCACTGACACACTGCTTCACAAAATCTGTAATCTATAATCTCAGGTGTTATAATCTCAATTATTATTACAGGCTATTGTAGTGATTGGAGTGAGGGCCAAGTGGATCTTATTGATTATGCAATCCTTGATTGCTGTTGTTAATCTGTAAATATTAACTCGGTGACAGGATACCAGCCTCTGAGTAGTTAGTCCACTTTACAATTTGTGACAAATGCAGGAAAGAAAGACTTATACAAGAAAGTGAGGACTGCAGATGCTGGAGATCAGAGCTGAAAATGTGTTGCTGGAAAAGCGCAGCAGGTCAGGCAGCATCCAAGGAGCAGGAGAATCGATGTTTCGGGTATGAGCCCTTCTTCAAGAATGAGGAAAGTGTGCCAAGCAGGCAAAGATAAAAGGTAGGGAGGAGGGTCTTGGGGGAGGGGAGTTGGGAATGCGATAGGTGCAAGGAGGTTAAGGTGAGGGTGATAAGGTGAGGGTGATAGGGCAGAGTGGGGGTGGGGTTGGAGAGGTCAGGAAGAAGATTGCAGGTTAGGAAGATGGTGCTGAGTTCAAGGGTTGGGACTGAGACAAGGTGGGGGGAGGGGAAATGAGGAAACTGGAGAAATCTGAGTTCATCCCTCATGGTTGGAGGGTTCCTAGGCGGAAGATGAGGTGCTCTTCCTCCAGCCGTCGTGTTGCTATGGTCTGGCAATGGAGGAGTCCAAGGACCTGCATGTCCTTGGTGGAGTGGGAGGGGGAGTTGAAGTGTTGAGCCACGGGGCGGTTGGGTTGGTTAGTCCGGGTGTCCCAGAGGTGTTCTCTGAAACATTCCGTAAGTAGGGGGCCTATCTCCCCAATATAGAGGAGGCTTCATGGGGTGCAGCGGATGCAGTAAATGATATGTGTGGAGGTGCAGGTGAATTTGTGGCGGATATGGAAGGATCCCTTGGGGCCTTGGAGGGAAATAAGAGGGGAGGTGTGGGCGCAAGTTTTGCATTTCTTGCGGTTGCAGGGGAAGGTGCCAGGAGTGGGTTGGTGGGGGATGTGGACCTGACGAGGGAGTCACGAAGGGAGTGGTCTTTTCGGAATGCTGATAGGGGAGGGGAGGGAAATATATCCCGGGTGGTGGGGTCCGTTTGGAGGTGGCGGAAATGACGACGGATGATACGATGTATGTGGAGGTTGGTGGGATGGTAGGTGAGGACCAGTGGGGTTCTGTCCTGGTGGCGACTGGAGGGGTGGGGCTCAAGGGCGGAGGAGTGGGAAGTGGAGGAGATGCTTTCGAGAGAAAAATGAAAGCTCAAGAGGAAAAAGACCGCTCGTGGAGAGCATCGTCGACCACGTCTGGGGGGGGAAATTGCGGTCTTAGCAGAAAGAGGCCATCTGGGTTGTTCGGTATTGGAACTGGTCCTCCTGGGAGCAGTTGCGGCGGAGATGAAGGAATTGGGAATATGGGATGGCATTTTTACAAGGGGCAGGGTGGGAGGAGGTGTAGTCTAGGTAGCTGTGGGGTTGGTTGGTTTATAGTAAATGTCCGTGTATCCAATTTCAATTGTTTGTGTTCTCAAAACATCCAAAAGGCACTTTGAAGGCAAATTAATGACCTTTCCTGCTCAGGACATCATTGGTTTGTGTGCAAACCCAAAAATTAATGTTCAAGTAGCAATTATCTACAATTAGCAATCAGAAAGATGGTCATTTCAACTGCTTGATTGGTTCTGGAATGGAGAGATCAACTTAGATCAGAAGAACCTATTTGGCAAAATTAATGGAATCTCTCCCATTCACTTGAACCTCTACTTAATATCTCACCTGGATATTTATTATAGATATAAATAATGAAAGTTATTCAAAGCTCCTTCTCTGCAAGTTCTATACAACTTCACCTTTAAATTTCTTTAAACGGGAGCAGATTTCTTTGATGATGCATTGTTACATTTTGATGATAGGTGAATGAAAGAGAAGAAAGGGATAACGTTTGTTCAAAATACCACCGGTTTTGAGTCTATCAACAATGGACTAGTCCATTGTCTTTTTTTTAATAAATAAATTACTTGATCATTTTTTGCAATGCCAGTTTTGTGATGGCTATAAAAAGTTTGGATGATTCCAGTAACATCACAGACAGGCTACATTGCAGTCGAGACTGTGGTGCTGGAAAAGCACAGCAAGTCAGGCAGTATCCAAGCAGCAGGAGAATCAACGTTTTGGGCAAAAGTCCTTCATCAAGAATGAGGCTTGTGAGCCAAGGGGGTTGAGAGATGAATGGGAGGGAGGTGGGACTGGGGGGAATATAGCCAAGAATGTGATAGGTAGCCTCAGCCCTACCCACTCCCATTTATCTCTCCACCCCCTTGGCTTATAAACCTCATTCCTGATGAAAGGTGTTTGCCTGAAACGTTGATTCTCCTGCTCCTTGGATGATGCCTGACCTGCTGTACTTTTCCAGCACCACACTCTCAACTCTGATCTCCAGCATCTGCAGTTCTCACATTCTCCTAGGCAACATTGCAGGACTTCACTTATAAAAAAATGAGTGTAAGGAAATTGCTTTGTTTGTGGAAAAGTCAAAAGTCATGCTCCCATAGGAAGTGACTCTATTAATTTTGATGTTTTTACTTTCAGCCTATTCCATAGTTTCACAGAGTCCCATGGCTTCAAAGAGTGACCTATAGGTTTTCCTGATGCCATTGACCATGGATATATTCTGGATAACATAAGAATAGGAAGCTCAACTTAAACACGCCCTTATTGTGATAAAGCTCATAATACTTTATTGTTATTTGGGAACTTGTTCTTTTAACAAAGAAAATGGTTGTGATTTTCTATTCTGTGAAGAGCTGATTTGCTTATTTTTCAATTGTAGAGTCCCAAAGAGTCATTTTGAACAGTGAGCTAAAAATAACATTTCCAAAAAAGTAGTGTGATTTTACCTGAATGTCTAGCATGTCACCGAAGGGGATAATTGCAATGCTGTTTACTGAAGAACTTTATAACTCTCAGAGGTCAAGGAGGAAGGGGTTGTGCACAAACAGATTTACTCAGAGAGTGCAGGTGCTACTGGTTTAATTGTGCCCAAACTGGGGGACTGGTCTCAAGTCCTGAGTTAAAAGAAAACTGCAAATACAGGCCATGGAGGTGTCAGAAAGGAAGACATCCCACAAGGTCGTTGAAGATGTGAGTTTAAGGAGCAGTGGTGAGCTGGGTCAATAGCTTCATCTTGGGGTCAGATGTTAATTTATTGAAATATTATTGAATGAATGCTTAGAAATTGCCAAAACAAAATCAATTACAATCATACCAGCTGGGCAAGAAGCTTTAGTGTGGACATTGGGATCACCCTTCACTGAGTTTTAGGTGTCTGTAAGATTATTGCTGGGCGAAATAAGTGAACCTCACTTTCTGATACTTGCAATGAACTTGTTCCAATTATTCTTTTTTGATATAATGCTGTTTGTATTTTTTCCCTTTTGTTTAATCATCTTTATGCTCTTTTGTTAAAATTATATTGACAGCTTCTTGTGAATTTGTTCAGTCACCTCCACAATGAACAAAGAGGATAAACAAAATTTCTGATCTATCAAGATATTTGTCCTGTATTACCATCAGCTAGGATCAGAATAACATTGGCAATACCTTCAATATTTTTGGGAAAGATCAATAATGGGGAACAATTGTCCCACAAGAATTTCTGTTGATTTTTAAGTGATTGTTCTGACACATGCTTGACTAATGTCTTTCTAAACAATCAAAAATAGTTGAGTTGAACTTTATGAATGGTGTCTTCTTAAAAATATCCAAGACATGAATGGAACACTCTGGTTCTTTTAATAAAAATGAACAGAAGATTCTGTTAGTGTACTCAGATCTTACAATGTGCATGAAATGCTTACCGTGTTAAACAATCAGTCCATTAGACCATAGGACCAGAAAATATAGGAGCAGAATTAGGCTATTCTGCCCATCAAGTCCATCACTTGATCATGGCTGATATGTTTCTGAACCCCATTCTTCTGCCTTTTCCTGTAATCCTTGATCCACTTCCTAATTCCTCCTCATTTCAATTCTAAAGGGTGACCCCCTTCACTCTGAGGCTGTGCCCTCATGTTCAAGTCTCTCCTCTTCTCCACGGCCACTCTATTCAGACCTCTTAGTAAATCAGATGTCCCCCTCATCCTTCTAAACTCTATCAAATACAAATCTAAAATCCTCAACCACTGCTCGTATGACAAGCCCTTCAACCCTGGGATCGTTCTTGTAAATCTCCATTGGACCCCTCCAACACCAGCACATCCTTTCTTAGATATGGGGACCAAAACTGCTTACTACGTTCCAAATGCAGTCTAACTAGAGCCTTACACAGCTTCAGCAATACATTTCAGCTGTGGTATTGTAGCCCTCTTGAAATGAATGTTAACTTTGCATTTACCTTCCTAACTGCCAAATGAAACTGCATGTTAACCTGAAGAGAATCCTGAACTAGGACTCCTTAAGTCCCTTTATGCTTCAATGTACAGCAGAAAAGGATAATTCCTGGGCATACAGCATTTTAAAATCTCAATGCACTGAATATATTTGGAATTTTCCCAATAGATTCTGGGGTTGTTATTTATAACAAAACTCTTCTCTAAATCAAAAAGTAGATGATTCCTAGAAGTGATTAATTACCAGGCAATAATCTAACACAGATTCCAGATAACATCATAAGCTAGAAAGCAAAGCTCAAACGATCCATAACAGCCACCTGACTGTGGAGATTTCCTTGGAATTAGTGAAGAATATCTGTTATTTGTTATAATAACATGCTTCACTTCAAGAAGTGATTTCATTT
Source organism: Chiloscyllium punctatum (assembly GCF_047496795.1). NCBI lineage: Eukaryota > Metazoa > Chordata > Chondrichthyes > Orectolobiformes > Hemiscylliidae > Chiloscyllium > Chiloscyllium punctatum. The sequence goes on along the minus strand of NC_092780.1, from coordinate 32,394,057 downwards.
GTTTTGCATCATTCTGGTGCCAACAGTTTTACACCTTGGAAAGAAAAACCCAGGGTTCCTGAGTGAACATGCGTTACGTTTTTCCATTCCTTAACAGTAGAGACACTTGACTTGTGTCTTTCTTTTGCTATGCCCCTCACAATATAGTTGGCTTTGCTCTGGGCAGCTCCCTGACTAAGTCAAACACCACGTCTTCAGGCATGCAATTCCAGGGCAGCATGTTGTGCAAGCCATTTTAAATTTCTTAGAATTGTTGACAAGTTTCTCTATTGACTAACCCCTGAATGTCTGTTATCTTCTTGGTCCAGCAACCATATGACGTCTCTGTGCTCTTCCAATTCTGTCCTTTTATTCATCTCTGACTTTTATCACTCCGCTTTTGGCAATTGTGTCTTCACCTGTCTGCATTCTAAGTTATGGAATTCCCTCCTTAAACCTTGTAACACGACCTCTTTCTACTCCTTTGAAGGTGCCCCTTTAAACCTAACTCTTTTACTAAGCTTTGACTAGTCCTAGCATCTCTTGTCGTGACTTTATTTTGAATTTTGGGTGAGAACTCTCCTGTGAAACCACAGAAGTTAGTTGACGATATTAACAACACAATTGTACAGGTGGAGATGCAAGTGACTAAGCCTGCAGAGTGGCTTTGTGGATATCTCAGGTTCAATATTGGAAGCAACATACTGTGTGTCACCTATAATTATTAAGGATATGATTTTCTACAGAGTAGCCAACTCTCCCATCCCTAATTTGTAGACTGGTGATATGTTCCAATTCACAGTTTACAACTATAGATTCTCAATTCCTTCATCGATTCCTGTTGAAGGGTTTATGCCTGAAAAATCGATTTTCCTGCTCCCCAGATGCTGCCTGACCTGCTGTGCTTTTCCAGCACCACACTCTCGACTCTGATCTCCAGCATCTGCAATCCTCACCTTCTCCTAACTATAGCTTGTCATCTAAGATAAATTTAACCTTGTATTGAGGCTCTATCCTGATTTAAATTGACCTGCACTCATGGTTGACAAACTAATTCATTAATTGGCAAATTATTCACTGGAAAGGCATCGAGGCAAAGTGCCACATTGATGGACCTGGAGGACATGCAAAAGGATGGAGAAAGCCATCTTGTGAGTGGACATGAACTGGATGAATGGAGGTTCCTCAGACTTAGCTGTAAATGAGGTAGATATTTCCTGCAATCTTGAATATCTGACCTGTTCTGACTCACACATGTTTCTTGTGAGGCCTATCTGCAATGGTGCTTCCTACACATGGAGAATTTATTATTAGGTACGATTTCAAACATTATACGCAGTTGCCTATCCCTGTGCAGAATGTTTCAGAGGTCACATGTACCTGTATAATGGTTGTGTTCATTGTGGCTATGGGCTGCTTATTTATGCTTTTCTTCTTCTGAAAGCCGTTTAGACACTGAATTGGATCAGATGGTCCTTCCAATTCCAGGCCACATCAAAGGTGAAAATAGCCTCCAACCATAGCGTCAAGCATATGGTAACAAATGAGCTGCTCATTTTGCACTCCACTTGATTTTGTATTGCATTGGCATCTCATTAACTTATCCACTTTAGGGCTGAGACCACTTAAACTGTGCACAGGGTTTTATTTTTCTATAATATGCTAGGTCAGTAAACCAAAGAAGGTAAGAACATGTCTTTTTGGAAAACTTGACAAGTTGGTATACTTTTCAGAACTGCAGCTTTACGGGATACACAGCACCACGATTGATGGTGTGGGAAGCCCTGACTCACTTAAGTTGAATTATTTATGGCTTGTTAAAAAACATTGGGAGCACAGAATCCAAGGTTCACATTATAGACACTGTAAGGATTTTCCTGTCATCTCTGCAATATGAATAGCAATGAAAGAAACACAGTATTGTTGAAAATTAATCTCTTCAGCACAGCAGCTTTAAGTGTTAAGTAGGCTGGGAGGTCAGTGCAAGCTGCAGCATTGGGAATAAATAAAATCATTGTTCTCTTAAGCAATCAGAAATTGTAACGAAAAGCAACATTTTATAGTAAACTTACTTGAAGAAAGTGCTATTGGGAGATCATCAATAAATTATAGGCAGCTCCCTTTTATTTCTCCAAGCTCCACTGAAAGTTTAAAATATTGCATATAATAATGAAAGGAAGCAGTCTTATAAATATCTGTTACCTTTATTTGTGAAAGTACATTAAAGCAATGTTGCACAATTCAGCTACACTCATACAGCAGTCATTATGCTGGGACCTTGCATTAAAGGGGTAACTTTATCCTGGGTGTTATTAAGTTGGGTTTAATTCAGGAAAATAGCATGGGCAGTCAGAGCACCTATCTATAAATCACAGTACCTGGCTAACTCAAAAAACTACAGAATACAGATATATCTGCAAGAGCCTGAGTTTGATAACACGCAGTGTTAAGAACAACAAAGAGGGGAAAAAGAAATGGATTAAGTGAAAAGTCATTTCAATCAGGATTTTTGCTCAGTAGATTTGAACATTTCTGGAAAGGTTAGCATTTGTTTCCCACTTTGGAATGGTGATGTTGAGCCACTTTCATGAATTGCAGTTAGGGAGAGAGTTTCAGTATTTTGAAGGACAGTGAAGGAAGGTCAATATAGTTCCAAGTCAGAATCTGATACGCACTCCAGTGGGTAGTGTATTTACTCTCAACCAGAAGCTTTGGGTTGAAGTCTCTTTTCAAGACTTGATAGGCAAGGAAGGTGGAACCATGATCACAGAATCACTATAGTGCATGAAGAGGCCATTTAACCCATCAAGTCAGCACCATCCTTCTGAACAGCATCCCACCCAGAACTACCCTCAACCCTATTCCCATTGCCCCAAATTTACTATGGTTAATCACCTAGCACTTGGACACTATGGGCAATTTAGCATGGCCAATCCACCTAACCTGTACAACTTTGAACTATGGGAGGAAACCAGAGCACCTGGAAGGAATCCACGCAGACAAGGGGAAAATGTGTAAACTCCAACAGACAGTTACCCAAGGCTGGAATCGAACTCAGGTACCTAGCACTGTGAGCCACTGTGCACCTACTTGATAACCAAGGAAGGTGCATTCACAATGAAGCCACCAGGTTGAGTATCAAACTGCAAATCTCTCAGACACACATTCTTGGCAGGCAGTAATGCACATGGGCTGCAGTGGACCAGGAAGGCAGCTCACCACCAATTTCTTAAGGGTAATAAAGAGTGAATTAGAAAAAGAAGGAGAGAGATTCCTGGCGAACTGCCTTCCTGATCCACTGCCATGTATTGGAACAAATGTTGGAGCTTCCAACATCTAAATTCACAGCTCCAGATGGTAACACACATGTGAAAGTAGATGCTCCACAGTAACTCAAAGCCCCTAGGGTGCAGTAGGCCCTGGCTTGGTGCCAGCCAACTGGGCTCAGTCCAGCTAGGGTAGTTTTGGGGCCTGCCTCCTTACCCTCCCTCTTGTTGGAGATTGTGATGTTGTGGGCTGGACCTGCAAAGATCTCAGGAGAAGGAAAATGATGTGTGATATGAAGAGGAACATGTAGGCATTGATGTTCCTGTCTGTTGAATGCCATTGTTCTTTTAGGTGACAGAATTCACAGGTTTAGAAGATGTTATCGAAGCACCCATAGCAAATTACCACAGTGTGTCCTCTAGATATTAAACTCTGCTGTCACTGTGCTTTGGTAGCGGAGGGAGTGAATGTTTAAGGGGTTGAAGAGAATGTCAAATAGGCAGATTGCTTTGACCTGGATGTTTTTGGATTTCATTTGTGTTATTGGAGCTACACTCATTCAAGCCAGAGGTGGGTGTGGGGAGGAGGCACAATAGTATGACTAGTAAAGTAGAACCCAGACTAACATTCTGGGTTCAAATCCCACTATGGCAGATGAAATTTGAATTCAACAGAACCCAACCTTCGTGGGTGGCACAGTGGCTCACAGTGCCAGGAACCTGGTTTCGATTCCAGCCTTGGATGACAGCTTGTTTGGAGTTTGCACATTCTCCCCATTTCTACCAGGTGTTCCAGTTTCCTCCCACAGTCCAAAGATGTGCAGGCTAGATGGGGTAAATGCAGATGTAGGGTGGGATGCTCTTAAGACTCAATGCGCCAAATAGCTTTTATCTGCAGTGTAGGAATTTTAAGGTTCACTGATGTCCTTCACCCGGACCTGTGACTTCAGGTCAATGTGATTGACATTGATTGCCCTTGTGGCAAATTAGGGATCGGCAATAAATGTTGGTCTAGCCAGTGACACCCATATCCATGAACAAATTATTTTTTTAATTCTTGGCTTGTGTCTTGTCGATTAGATGGTGGACGGAATCCAGGGAGTCAGGAAGTGAGTTAATCATCACAGATTTCCCAATCTCTGACCAGGTCTAGTAGCCATAGGTATTTATATTGTTGAGAGTATGTTGCTGGAAAAGCACAGCTCCTGCCTGAAATGTTGATTTTCCTGCTCCTCGAATGCTGCCTTACCTGCTGTGCTTTTCCAGCAATACACTGTCAATTCTGATTTCCAGCATCTACAGACCTCACTGTCTCATTTGGCTAATTCAGTTCAAGTTCTGATCAATGGTAACCTCAGGATGTTGATGGTAGGGGATTCAGTGATGAAGATGAATGTCATGAGAAGACATTCTTATTAGCTGAAAATTGTTACTGTATGGCAGGCATAAATGTTATTTGCCACTTATCCTAAGCCTGATAATTGTCCAAATCTTGCTGAATGAGGATTTGGGCTGCTTCAGTGTGCAGCAGTTATAAGCGGGGCTGAGCACTTCAAACATAGTGAACATCCTTATTCCTAACCTTATGGTGGAGAGAAAATCATCAACTAAACAGGTGAGGATAGTTAGGCCTAAGACATCACCCAAATGACATAAAACATAACATAGAACATAGAACATTACAGCACAGTACAGGCCCTTCGACCATCGATGTTGCGCCGACCTGTCATACCAATCTGAAGCCCATCTAACCTACGCTATTCCATGTATGTCCATATGCTTGTCCAATGACAACTTAAATGTACTTAAAGTTGGCAAATCTACTACCGTTGCAGGCAAAGTATTCCATACCCTTACTACTCTGTGTAAAGAAACTACCTCTGACATCTGTCCAATATCTATCACCCCTCAATTTAAAGCTATGTCCCCTCGTGCTCGCTGTCATCACACTTGGAAAAAGGCTCTCCCTGTCCACCCTATCTAACCTTCTGATTATCTTATATGTCTCTAATAAGTCACCTCTCAACCTTCTTCTCTCTAACGAAAACAGCTTCGAGTCCCTCAGCCTTTCCTCATAAGACCTTCCCTCCATACCAGGCAACATACTAGTAAATCTCCTCTGCAATCTTTCCAAAGTTTCCACATCCTTCTTATAATGCAGTGATCAGAACTGTACACAATACTCCAAGTGCGGCCGCACCAGAGTTATGTACAGCTGCAGCATAACCTCATGGTTCTGGAACTCAATCTCTCTATTAATAAAAGCTAAAACACTGTATGCCTTCTTAACAACCCTGTAAACCTGGGTGGCAACTTGCAAGGATCTGTGTCCATGGACACCGAGATCTCTCTGCTCATCTACACGACCAAGAATCTTACCATTAGCCCAGTACTTTGCATTCCGGTTATTCCGATCAAAGTGAATCACCTCACTCTTGTCCGCATTTAACTCAATTTGCCACCTCTCAGCCCAGCTCTGCAGCTTATCCATGTCTCTCTGTAACCTACAACATCCTTCATCACTATCCACAACTCCACCGACCTTAGTGTCTTCTGCAAATTTACTAACCCACCCTTCTACGCCCTCATCCAGGTCGTTAATAAAAATGACGAACGGCAGTGGACTCAACACCGACCCTTGCGGTACACCACTGGTAACTGGACTCCAGGATGAATATTTCCCATCAACCACCACCCTCTGTCTTCTTCCAGCAAGCCAATTACTGATCCAAACTGTTATATCTCCCACAATCCCATTCCTCCGCATTTTGTACAATAGCCTACAACGGCAGTGGACTCAACACCGACCCTTGCGGTACACCACTGGTAACTGGACTCCAGGATGAATATTTCCCATCAACCACCACCCTCTGTCTTCTTCCAGCAAGCCAATTACTGATCCAAACTGTTATATCTCCCACAATCCCATTCCTCCGCATTTTGTACAATAGCCTACTGTGGGGAACCTTATCGAACACTTTGCTGAAATCCATATACACCACATCAACCAGTTTACTCCTATCTACCTGTTTGGTCACCTTCTCAAAGAACTCAATAAGGTTTGTGAGGCATGATCTATCCTTCACAAAACTGTGCTGACTATCCCTAATCAAATAATTTTTTTCTAGATGATTATAAATCCTATCTCTTATAACCTTTTCCAACACTTTACCAATAACTGAAGTAAGGCTCACTGGTCTATAATTACCAGGGTTGCCTCTATACCCCTTCTTGAACAGGGGAACCACATTTGCTATCCTCCAGTCTTCTGGCACTATTCCTGTAGACAATGATGATTTAAAGATCAATGCCAAAGGCTCGGCAATCTCCTCCCTGGCTTCCCAGAGGATCCTAGGATAAATCCCATTTGGCCCAGGGGACTTATCTATTTTCACACTCTGCAGGATTTCTAGTACCTCTTCCTTGTGAACCTCAATCCCACCTAGTCTAGTAGCCTGTATCTCAGTATTCTCCTCGACAACACTGTCATTTTCTAAAGGGAATACTGTTGAAAAATATTCATTTAGTGCTTCCCCTATCTCCTCTGACTTCACGCACAACTTCCCACTACTATCCTTGATTGGCCCTAATCTTATTCGTGTCACTCTTTTATTCGTTAAATACCTATAGAAAGCCTTAGGGTTTACCCTGATCCTATCCGCCAACAACTTCTCATGTCTCCTCCTGGCTCTTCTGAGCTCGCTCTTTAGGTCTTTCCTGGCTACCTTGTCACCCTCAAGTGCCCTAACTGAGCCTTCACATCTCATCCTAACATAAGCCCTCTTCTTCCTCTTGACCAGAGATTCAACTTCTTTCATAAACCACGGCTTCCATAATAATGTCATTGGATAACAAAGCTAGCTTCCAACAACTATAGCTATCTTCATTTGTTCTAGCTTAGACTCCATCCAATAGGGAGTTGTCTCCTCCAAACTCCAACCCCACTAATTCACAATGACTCGAGCTTTACAAGGACTCCCTAATGCCATACTCGATCAATGCTGCCTAGTTGTTGTCCAGTGCAATCACTCTCAGGTCATCTCTGAAATTTAGCTCATCTGCTAAAGTTTGGGTGAGGGCTCCATTGAGATCTGGGTTGGCGTACTCCTGGCAGAGTTCAAACTGGACACCAATGAGCAGGTCATTCTCAGTAAATGCCATTTGATAATCTTGTCAGTAAGCTTTGCATGGTCAGGAAGCAGAGATCACATCCAGAGTGAGATGCAGCCCGAGTGAATGTTCAGTTTGGAGAATTTGAGGCAGTGTGGAAATTCAGTGCAAAGGGCAAGATGCGTATTTTGCTTCTATTTCTTGGTTCATTGTTTGTGAGATTATTTTTCTCAAACAGGATAAATTGAAGCCCAGGCTCAGGGGTCCAGCACAAAAGAATGACACCACAGATAAACTGTCGAATCATTTGTAATAGCGACTAATTTGACTGTCTTTATAGGTAACTTTCAGTTTGAACGTAAATATGGGAAATATTTACAGGACACAAACAAACCATGGCAATGCGGTACAGGGTGATTCCTGCGCTTCCTGGGCTTATGACTAAAATGTTGATTCTCCTGCTCCTCAGATGCTGCCTGACCTACTGCGCTTTTCCAGCACAACGCTCTCAACTCTGATCTCCAGCATCTGCAGTCCTCACTTTCTACTCGTGTGGTACAGGGAGCCGATTAAGAGGGAGGAGAAAGAGAAATGAAGTTGTAACCAGGAATCATAGAGTCAGGGGAACAGACACTGCGCTCTGTCACCAGGATCGAGGGTCTAAAGGCTGTGTTGCCTGTCTGGTGCCCGGGTTCAGGGTGTTGCCTGGGTTGCATAGGAACTTGGAGTGGAAGGGGTAAGATCCCATTGTCTTGGTCCATGTAGGTACCAGTGATAAAGGTAAAAAGAGGAAAGAGGTTCTGCTGATGGAATATGAACAGCTCGGGACTAAATTAGAAAGCACAACCAAAAAAAGGGAATAATCTCCAGATTTCTACCTGGGCCATGAGCAAACTAACATAGAGTCAACACAATTCACGAGGCAAAACGTGTGACTCAAAGACTGTTGTGGGAGGAACAATGTTCAAATTCATATCACCTTGGCACCAGTGCCTGGGGAAGGAGGGAGCTGTTCCAATGAGACAGGCTCCACCTGAATAATGCTGTGATTAGAGTCCTGGTAAGTCACATAACCAGTGTTGTGGGCAGAGCTTTCAAGTAAATATTTGGGGGTGGCCTTGTTAGTAAGAAATTAAAGTAAATTAATAGTAAGAAGTGATCAGGAGGTGCAGAATCTGTGTGGGTAGAGTTGAGGAACCACAAAGGAAAAAGACCCTGATGGGGGTTATGCGCAGGCTTTCTCGCAGTAATTAGGATGTGAGGCAGAAAAAAATAAACAGGAGATTGAAAAGGCATGATAGAAAGGCACTATTACAATAATCATGAGGGTCTTCAATATGCAGGTGGACTGGGAAAATCAAGTTGGTAGAAGATCTAAAGCAAAGGAATTTGTGGAATGTCTATAAGATGATTTTTTTGTTTCAGCTTGCAGTAGAATCCACTAGGGAACAGGCAATTCTAAATTTGGTGACGTGTATAGAGGTAGACTTGATCTTAAGGTGGAAGAACCCCTAGGGGCAGTGACCATAATACAATAGAATTCACCCTGCAGTTTAAGAGGGACAAGCTTGAAACAGATGTAACAGTATTACTGAGAGAAAGTGAGGACTGCAGATGCTGGAGATCAAAGTCAAAGAGTGTGGCGCTGGAAAAGCGCAGCTAGTCAGCATCCGAGGAGCAGCAGAATTCCTGATGAAGGGCTTATGCTCGAAATGTCAATTTTCCTGCTCTGCGGATGCTGCCTGACCGGCTGTGCTTTTCCAGCACCATACTCTCCGACACATAACAGTGACACAGTTGAGTAAAGGTAACTACAGAGACATGGGGTAGGAGCTGGCCTGAGTTGACTGGAAGGGGACCCTAGAAGGAAGACGGTGGACCAGCAGTTTCTGGGGATACTTCAGGAGGCACAACGGAAATTCATCTCTGTCATTTGAGTGGGAGCAGCGGCCGAGTAAAAGCGAACCCGGGAGACTTTTCACCGCAGAGAGCGGCGCGAGCTGGGTGGAAGTGAGGTTGGAGCGCAGAGCTGGTCGGGAAGGTAAGTGATTAGTATTTGAGTGGGTGTGTTCTACTTCGTAGGGCCTCCCTCCCACCCTCCTCCTCTAACCTAACTTTAAAGTCCACAGGTAAGCGACTCAGTGTTATTGACTCAGTGTTCTTGTTTTGGAGACAAAGTGTACAGTCGTGGCAGCGCAGGCGGTGGAATGTTCCTCCTGCAGGATGTTTGAGGTAGGGGTGACCACCGATATTCCTGCCGACTTCATCTGCAGGAAATGCAGTCAGATCCTGCTCCTCACCGAACGAGTTAGGGAACTGGAACTGGAGTTGGATGAACTGAGGATTATTCGAGAGGCTGAGAGGGTGATTGATAGAAGCTACAGGGACATAGTTACGCCGGAGAACAGAGGTAGCTGGGTAACAGTTAGAGGTGGGAAGGGGAAGAATCAGGCAGTGCAGGGTTCCCCTGTCATCGTTCCCCTTAATAATAAGTATACAGCTTTGGAAACTGTTGGGGGGATAGCCTTGCAGGTGTAAGCTGCAGTGAAGGGGTCTGTGGCGTGAGGTCTGGCTCTGAGACTCAGAAGGGAAAGGGGGAGAGGAGGAGAGCACTAGTTATAGGAGACTCTCTAGTTAGAGGGACGGACAGGTGGTTCTGTGGACATGGGCGAGACTCTCGGATGGTTTGTTGCCTCCCGGGTGCCAGGGTCCGAGACGTTTCGGACCATGTCTTCAGAATCCTTAAGGGGGAGGGTGTGCAGCCAGAAGTCGTGGTACACATTGGCACCAACGACATAGGTAGGAAGAGGGGTGGGGAGGTCATTCAAGAGCTCAGGGAGTTAGGCTGGAAGCTAAAAGCTAGGACAGACAGAGTCGTCATCTCTGGGTTGTTGCCGGTGCCACGTGACAGTGAGGCAAGGAATAGGGAGAGAGTGCAGTTGAACACGTGGCTGCAAGGATGGTGTAGGAGGGAGGGCTTCAGGTATTTGGACAATTGGACTGCATTCTGGGGAAGGTGGGGCGTGTACAAACAGGACGGGTTGCACCTGAACCAGAAGGGCACCAATATCCTGGGGGGTAAGTTTGCTAGCACTCTTCAGGGGGGTTTAAACGAATTTGGCAGGGGGATGGGATCCGGACTTGTAGTCCAGCAAGTAAGCTAGCTGTGTGTCAGGATGTCCAAGACTGTAGGGAGGCTGTGGAGAAGGTAGCACTGACAGGGAATACTTGCGGACACAGAGATGGGCTCAAGTGCGTATACTTCAACGCAAGGAGTATCAGAAATAAGGTGGGTGAACTTAAGGCGTAGATCGGTACCTGGGACTACGATGTTGTGGCCATCACGGAAACGTGGATAGATGAGGGACAGGAATGGCTGTTGGAGGTTCCTGGTTACAGATGTTTCAGTAAGATTAGGGAGGGTGGTAAAAAAGGAGGGGGGGTGGCATTACTAATTAGAAATGGTATAACGGCTGCAGAAAGGAAGTTTGAGGGGGATCTGCCTTTGGAGGTAGTATGGGCTGAAGTCAGAAATAGGAAAGGTGCAGTCACCTTGTTGGGTGTTTACTATAGGCCCCCCAATAGCAGCAGAGATGTGGAGAAACAGATTGGGAAACAGATTTTGGAAAGGTGCAGAAGCCACAGGGTCATAGTCATGGGCGACTTCAACTTCCCAAATATTGATTGGAAGCTCTTTAGATCAAGTAGATTGGATGGGGCGGTGTTTGTGCAGTGTGTCCAGGAAGCTTTTCTAACTCAGTATGTAGATTGTCCAACCAGAGGGGAGGCCATATTGGATTTGGTACTCGGTAATGAACCGGGACAAGTGGGCTTGTTAGTGGGTGAACATTTTGGTGATGGTGACCACAATTCTGTGACTTTCACCTTGGTTATGGAGAGAGATAGGTGCGCACAACAAGGTAGATTTTACAATTGGGGGAAGGGAAATTACGATGCTGTAAGACAGGATTTGAGGAGCATAAGTTGGGAGCATAGGCTGTCAGGGAAGGATGTGGTGGAAATGTGGAACTTTTTCAAGGAGCAGATACGACGTGTCCTTGATATGTATGTACCTATCAGGCAGGAAAGAAATGGTCGTGTGAGGGAGCCTTGGTTGACGAGGGAGGTTGAATGTCTAGTAAAGAGGAAGAAGGAGGCTTACATAAGGTTGAGGAAACAGGGTTCAGACAGAGCAGTGGAGGGATACAGGATAGCCAGAAGGGACCTGAAGAAAGGGATTAGGAGAGCTAAGACAGGGCATGAAAAATCCTTGGCGGATAGGATCAAGGATAACCCCAAGGCATTTTATGCGTATGTGAGAAACCTGAGAATGACGAGAACGAGGGTAGGTCCGATCAAGGACAGTAGTTGGAGATTGTGTATTGAGTCGGAAGAGATGGGAGAGGTCTTGAACAAGTATTTCTCTTCAGTATTTACGAACGAGAGGGACCGTATTGTTGAAGAGGAGAGTGTGAAATGGACCGGTAAGCTAGAAGAGATACTTGTTAGGAAGGAAGATGTGTTGGACATTTTGAACAACTTGAGGATAGACAAGTCCCCCGGGCCTGACGAGATATATCCTAGGATTATGTGGGAAGCAAGAGAGGAAATTGCAGTACTGTTGGCAATGATCTTCTCGTCTTCACTGTCAACGGGGGTGGTACCAGGGGACTGGAGAGTAGCGAATGTTGTGCCCCTGTTCAAAAAAGGGAATAGGGATAACCCCGGGAATTACAGGCCAGTTAGTCTTACTTCTGTGGTAGGCAAAGTAATGGAAAGGGTACTGAGGGATAGGATTTACGAGTATCTGGAAAGACACTGCTTGATTAGGGACAGCCAGCATGGATTTGTGAAGGGTAGGTCTTGCCTTACAAGTCTTATTGAATTCTTCGAGGAGGTGACCAAGCATGTGGATGAGGGTAGAGCAGTGGATGTAGTGTACATGGATTTTAGTAAGGCATTTGATAAGGTTCCCCATGGTAGGCTTATGCGGAAAGTCAGGAGGCATGGGATAGAGGGAAATTTGGCCAATTGGATAGAAAACTGGCTAACCGGTCGAAGTCAGAGAGTGGTGGTAGATAGTAAATATTCAGCCTGGAGCCCAGTTACAAGTGGAGTTCCACAGGGATCAGTTCTGGGTCCTCTGCTGTTTGTAATTTTTATTAATGACTTGGATGATGGAGTCGAAGGGTGGGTCAGTAAATTTGCAGATGATACGAAGATAGGTGGAGCTGTGGACAGTGAGGAGGGCATTTGTCATTTGCAAAGGGACTTAGATATGATGCAGAGCTGGGCTGAGGAGTGGCAGATGGAGTTCAACCCTGCCAAGTGTGAGGTTGTCCATTTTGGAAGAACAAATAAGAATGCGGAATACAGGGTTAATGGTAGGGTTCTTAGTCAGGTGGAGGAACAGAGGGATCTTGGGGTCTATGTACATAGATCTTTGAAAGTTGTCACTCAGGTGGATAGAGTTTGTAAGAAGGCCTATGGTGTATTATCGTTCATTAGCAGAGGGATTGAATTCAAGAGTCGTGAAGTGATGTTGCAGCTGTACAGGACTTTGGTTAGGCCACATTTGGAGTACTGTGTGCAGTTCTGGTCGCCTCACTTTAGGAAAGATATGGAAGCTTTGGAGAGGGTGCAGAGAAGATTTACCAGGATGTTGCCTGGAATGGAGAATAGGTCGTACGAGGATAGGTTGAGAGTTCTCGGCCTTTTCTCGTTGGAACGGCGAAGGATGAGGGTTGACTTGATAGAGGTTTATAAGATGATCAGGGGAATAGATAGAGTAGACAGTCAGAAACTTTTTCCCCGGGTACAATAGAGTGTTACAAGGGGACATAAATTTAAGGTGAAGGGTGGAAGGTATAGGGGAGATGTCAGGGGTGGGTTCTTTACCCAGAGAGTGGTGGGGGCATGGAATGCGCTGCCCGTGGGAGTGGTAGAGTCAGAATCATTGGCGACCTTTAAGTGGCATTTGGATAGGTACATGGATGGGTGCTTAATCTAGGATAGAAGTTCAGCACAACATCGTGGGCCGAAGGGCCTGTTCTGTGCTGTATTGTTCTATGTTCTATGTTCTATCTCAAAGAAGAAGAAACATGCTAGGGTGATGATGAGGCAACCATGGCTGAGAAGGGAAAGCGAGACAGCATAAAAGCAAAATAGAAAGCATTCAATATGGTGGAGATTAGTGGGAAACCAAAGGATTGGGAAGTCTTTAAAAACCAACAGAGAATAACTAAATAGCACTTGGGGGAAGAAAACAAAATAAGAGGGTAAGCTAGTCAGTAGTTAAGAAGAAGATTGCAACAGTTTTTTTAGACATTTAAAAAGTAAGAGAGAGGGCATAGACTGAACATTGGGCCACTGGAGAATGAGGCTGGAGAGTAGTAATGGTGAACAACAAATTGGCGAAGGAACTGAATGGGTACATTGCATCAGTTTGTACAGTGGGAGACATCAGTAGCATACCAAAACTGCAAGAGAGTCAGGGGGCAGTGGTGTGTGCAGTGGTCAATACTAAGGAGAAAATGTTAGGGAGGCGGAATGATCTGAAGGTAGATAAATCACCCAGACCAGATGGACTACACCCTAGAGTTCTGAAGGTGATAGCTGAGGAGATTCTAGAGGCATTGGTAGTGATCTTTCAGGAATCACTGGAGTCAGGGAGGGTCCCAGAGGATTGGGAAATGGTAGTGTAACACCTCTGTTTAAGAAGGGAGGGAGGCAGAACACATTAAACTATAGGTCAGTTAACATGACCTCAGTTGTTCGTAAGGTTTTAAAGTTGATTATTCAGGATGAGATTGCAGAGTACTTAGAAATGGATGGTGTAACAGGGCTGAGCCAACACGGCTTCATCAAGGAGAGGCCATACTTCACAATCTGTTAAAGGTCTTTGAAGAAATAATGAGTGAATTAGACAAAGCAGATCCAGTGGATGTCATCTATTTGGATTTCCAGAAGACCTTTGACAAGGTACTGCACAGGAGGCTGCTAAATAAGGTACGAACCCATTGTGTTAGGAGCAAGGTGCTGGCATTGATGAAGGATTGGATAACTGGCAGAAGGCAGAGAATAGGCTTAAGGGGCTCTTTTTCAGAATGGCTGCCAGTTTATTCACATTATACATTAATTATCTGACTAAAAGAACTAGGGACATTGCTGCTAAGCTTGCAGATGACACCAAGATAGATGGAGGGGCAGGTAGTGTTGAGGAAGTAGGGAGGCTACAGAAAGACTTGGACACTTTAGCGGAGTGGGCAAAGAAGTGGCAGATGGGATACAATGTAGGAAAGGCTTGATAAATTTGAAGCAGAAAGGGATTTAAGAATCCTAGCTCAAGAATCTCTAAATTATAACATGCAGGTTCAACAGCAGTTAGGAGACAAATGTAATTTCAGCATTCATTTCAAGAGGGCTACAATACAACAGCAGGGATGTATTGCTGAGGCTATGTAAAGCTCTGGTCAGACATTGTTGATGATTGAGAGACAACTGATGAGGTGATAATTGTCCAGATTATATCAATACTGGTCTTGGAGAACAGACCATAGATGTGCAATTTTCCACATTGTCAGGTGGGTGCCAAATTGTAGCTATACTTGAACAACATTGGCTAGGGACACAGTTCATTCTGTGCAAAATCTTTAGTATTCCAGCGAGGATAGAAACAGAGCCTGTAGCCTTTGCTACTTCCTG
Source organism: Chiloscyllium punctatum (assembly GCF_047496795.1). Classification (NCBI taxonomy): domain Eukaryota; kingdom Metazoa; phylum Chordata; class Chondrichthyes; order Orectolobiformes; family Hemiscylliidae; genus Chiloscyllium; species Chiloscyllium punctatum. Next base: position 32,378,998 of record NC_092780.1, on the reverse strand, counting down.
TTGATTTATCCATTTCTTGACATCTATTAGATGAAGTGAATTGGCTGAAGCCTGGCATCTGTGATGCTGGGGAACTTGGTCCTTCTGGCTGAAGATGGATGCAAATTCCTCAGCCTTGACACTCCAGAAATATGCTGCACTCCACCATTATTGAGAATAAGAATGCACATAAAACCTCATCCTTTCGTTAATTGTTTAATTGTCCAACGTTATCTGCAAGTTGCCCTCCAAGCAACTCACCATCCTAACTTGGACATTTATCACATTCCTTCACTGTCACTGTGTCAAAATCCTGGAATTCCTTCCTTGAAGGCATTATGGTCTACCTACAGCACATGGGCTGCAGCAATCCAAGAAGACAGCTCATCACCAGCTTCTCAAAGGTAACTAGGGATGGGCAATAAATGTTGGCCCAACCAGAGACAAGCACATCCCATGAATGAATAAAACATCATCACTGGATGAGGCAAAACTGCAGAAGTTTAATCTAACCGTTGGTTGTGGGAATTGCTTAGCTCTTTCTAGAGTATGCTGTCCCTGCTCTTTCAAATATTTTCAATCCTGTTTGTATCTTCACCAGAAATACCTCATTTTTTGACATACCCGATGCTGCTTTTGTAATGCTGACCAGGATTGGTCCCTTGGTTTGATAATAATGAGGACTGTAACTTGCTTTGAGTTTGCAGGTTGTGATGGAATAAAGTTCTCACACTATTGATGGTCCAAACAATTATCTTCTACACAGGCTGAGAATTCTATGATTAAACAGAAAAATATTCATCATATGTAACAACTAAATGAAGAAAGGCCCTATCAGGGCTCACAGAGTAAAATAACATAGTATTGATTAAATACAGAAAGAAGTGAAGTGTCTTAATATGAGGATAACCTGACTCACTTTACCTTTGCCAGTGCAGCCATTCTCTCTCACCAGGATGTCCTGTGGTTGGGTTAAGGTGTAAGGGTCTAAAAGGGTTTATATTGAGGAGTTGCCTAAGTAACATCCACAATGACTTGGTGGGAGAACAGCTCAGGATCTCAAAGGAGTAACACCTGATATCAGGGCTTCCTCGTGGTCTCTGTAATAATGTCGACCTCATCCGTGTAGCTTGCACATTGTCGCAATCGTGTCTAAGACAAGACATTGTGTCATTGGACTGTCAAATGGTTTTCATCTATCACCTTGGATCAAGCAGGTGCTGTGGATGATGGATGGTGACAGGAAATCTACCTTCTTGTGAGCAAGACGACAGAGAGCTCATACAACTTGTTGGGCAGTCATGGTGGCTCAGTGGTTAGTACTGCTGCCTCACAGTGGAAAGGATCTGGGTTCAATTCCAGCTTCAGGTGACTGTGTGGAGTTTGCACATTCTCCCTGTGTCTGTGAGGGTTTCCTCCAAGTGCTGTGGTTTCCTCCTATAGTCCAAAGGTGTGCAGGTTAGGTGGATTAGCCTTGGGAAAAGCAGGACTAGGGGGATGGGTCTGGCTGGAATACTCTTTAAGAAGGTTGGTGTGGCATCAATGGGCTGCTTCCACACGGTGGGGATTCAATAAGTGGCACAGTTTGCTCATACAGAACCTGTTAGACACTATCTGGGAAGCTTCTAGAGACAAAGGCTTGGAGCCAGAGCTCTGGACATGTGTGGAGATATTTTGTAATTTAAGAGGTATTTTCAAGGTCTGTAAATAAACCTTCATTAGGCTTAAAAGTAGTCTCCTCTCTGCACTGAGCTGAGACACCTCCGATACATAAAATACACAATAAACAGGTGAATACAAAACAAAGAGTTGTAGTAGTGTTTGACATCAACACTATCTTTACTCCCATACCAACTGGACACAATTAGGAAAAGTTATTAATCAAACTGCTTACCACCAAGATGGTGTATATTCTCTTTAGTGAGCACATTTAGTGATAATCAGTCTGGTTAACAAGCCTGTGGGTTTCCATTCCTACTGCTGGTATCTACTCCTTTATCAAGATGGCATCTTCCACAAAACAAGGGATAAACCAACATTTCAGCTTCAGCTCCCATCAAGACCATTTCAAAGGCCTAAAGTATTCAATCAGTATTACCCACTCAAAATATCTACATTGTATTTCTTTGTCAATTATGTTAATAGAGATACTTAAAATTAGCTGGTCGGTACCTTGTTGAGGAACTCATCATGGTTTCAAAGCCAAGGAATTAAACTGAATCGAACATAAAACTACAAATGCTGAAACAACAATAATAAAACTGAAAATGCTGGGAATGTAGACAGCGTTTGTGAATCGATGAAGTGTAGTTGTCCAGAATAAAATTGAAGTTTGTTTATTTGTGAAGTGTTCATTTATCTGTGCACTTAAGTGTGAGCTCTATATGTGTCTGCAAAGGGATGTGTTACATACTAATGAGCAGTTGGAGTGATAACTGAAAGAACACATGGCTGATATCTATCTATGTGCTATAGGTCAGAGTACACACATTTTGTTCATACTCTATTGAATGTAACAATGCATGTCATAACTGGAACCCTCTGCTCAAAACCACGCCCCAGGGATCCTTTCCTTCCAGACATCACTGTCTCTACACTTCCATTGACTCATAAAAACTGGCACATTGGTTAAGAACAATACGGTGGACCTCAAAAACCACTCCACAATGATTTGTTCAGTTCACCTAGGATCTACTATTTTGATACCCCACATGGAACAACCTTCCTGAGCAAGTTCTACCAGCAGACATCCTTTGCGTTAAGGAATAAGAAATTAGCAAATTTCTTGAGACAAACTTAACATATCAATTATGGCAGGCTTTGAACTCTGATGGTGAGAGTGGTCCTTGCTAAACATCATCAGGGCTCCTTGCAGAGCCAACCTCCAATTCTGATGTAACAGTGCAGATCCTTATAACAATGCTCCCCATGACCAAGGAGATTTGGCTGCAAAGACTGGTGTATGCATGTTTGGGCGATTTGCATTCTCTAAACAAAACTGGCACATAAATGTATGGTTTTTGTAATATTTACAGATCAGTTAAGTTTGCATGTGTCAGTAAAAAATATCCCATTATTGATAACAGCTGCACTGTGAGTTTGATTAAAACCAGAACCTCTATTATAGTGAAAATAGAAAGTCAGAAGTCAATCCTTTAATTGCACATTAATGTTTTGCCTATTCATCACAGGTGTTAGTCATAACAAATCCAAACAGGGAGCTTTTAAACAGCATCATTATTTAGTAACAGGATAAGGCTTATTATCATAATATCACCATAGCAACAGACTGCATTGGAAACCTGGTGTTAATCCACTTTATCCAGCATATATATTGTCGATCCACTTTTCCTGCAAGCTGTTAATTCAGATGTTTTTTTAGTTTCTAGTTCTGCATTGTTACAGGGTCAGTTCCCCATGACTCGCCTCAACAGTTCACAGACAAGACTGTATGTTTACAGTGGTTCACAGGTCAGAGCTTCCACAACCTTTTCCTTTCCCATGAACCACCAAAAGCCACATTGCTGAATGAGAGAGCTGTTTGAGACCTCTGCTTGACCCCAGTCACACTGAAGTAATGACCCATGGAAACTATTGCTTTTTTCAGATACTACCAATTGTCAGCATGTGGTATTCTGGTTTGAGTATTTGCTGTCACCAAGCTTCCTCAATCCATTGTTATGATCTCAGCTGATAATAGTACAGGATAAGTCTGAACTCAGAAGGGAACATGACTTGATAGATTATGAATTTATTTTTTGAAGAAGGTTACCATGGTTTTGAGGCAATAAACATATACACAAGATTACTTTTAACACAGTAATTCATATTTATTAGACAACAGAAGACAAAAAAGCACAAAGTTATGTTTTCCCAAAGGATACCTAGGGTGTTATGAGTGAAATCTTTATAGCAATATATTGCTCTTTACTTATGACACTTTAGAAAGATCTTAGCATAAACAGCAAAAAAGATTTTATTCTATTCCCCAGCAATATTCTTTACAGATACTCAACCCCAGAGAAATATCACTCCTATCCTAAGCTCCTATATCAACTCTTTAATTTGTTAGATTATTGATTCTTTCTTGAAAGGCTGAGACAATTTAATGACTTTTTTCCAAATCTGCAGACCTGACTTTTATTTTCAATTCCAATGGTATAAACATTTTCTCAGTTCATAGAGTCATTGAGTCATAGAGATGTATAGCTCAGAAGCAGACCTTTCAGCCAAAATCATTCATGCCAACTAGATATGTTAAATTAATCTAGTCCCATTTGACAGCATTTGGCCCGTATCCCTCTAAACCCTTCCTGCTCACATACCGTCCTAGATGCTTTTTAAATGTTATAATTGTACCAGCCTCCACCATTTCCTCTAGCAGCTCATTCCATACACACCCCACCCTCTGCTTGAAAAAGTTGCCCCTTAGATCCCTTTTAAATTTTAAGCCTCTCCTGCTACACCTATGCCTCTAGTTCAGGACTCCCCCACTCCAGGGAAAAGACCTTCTCTATTTACCTTGTCAATTTAGTCCAACAACTTGAAAGCTTCTACATAAATTCTCACAGCTTGCAGGTTTCACAAACTAAAACTTTCTACTATAGTTAAACTCTCTTCTAAATTTAACTTTGATTCTTCTGAGTCAAGAGCAAGTCAAAAACTAAACTGATTACCTATGACCTGTCTAGCCCTGTCTGTTGTAAACTCAGCGATATAAACATTTCAGAACACCATAAGTAACTTTCAGGAAAGTTGACTGAATTACACGCCTTCCTGGAAATGATGTCTTTACTTCATTGTACCAAACAACCTGCTTAACCTTTTTTTTAGTCACAGAACTGAAACTGCTCTGCCTGGGGGAGATGATAGCTTAGTGTTATTGCTGGTGGCCTGTTAAGTCAGAGACCCAGATAACGTCCCAGGGACCTGGGTTTGTATCTGGCCACAGCAAATGGTAGCATTTGAATTTAATTTTTACAAAAAATCTGAATTAAGAGTTTAATGATGACTGTGAATCCATTGTCGATTGTCAAAACAGGCCCATCTGGTTCACTAATGTCCTCTTGGGAAAGAAACTACCACCCATACATAGTCCAGCCAACATGTGACTCCAGACCCAGAACAATGTGGTCGATTCTTAACTGGCCTCTGGGCAATTAAGGATGGGCAATAAATGCTGCTGAGCCAGCAAAGCCCTCATCCCGTGAATGAATAAAGAAAGAAAGCTTTAAAGTTCAAATTATATAAATAATTGGACTATTTCATACCCCTTGATCACATTATGTTCCATCTCAGATGTATCTATTTATCAGAGGTAGAAAAGAGTTCACTGAAGAGTCTAAACAGAAGAGGTACTTATCTTACATAATGAGATAGTTTATTGCATGAGAGCAATAGGTGTAATTTACATCAACTTGCTAGGCATGATTCCCATGGACCCCTAAGAGCTTTACATTCACTCTCTTCAGGTACTCATGCAGACGTCTACCACCTTCACTCAAGAATATAATCAGTGTGGATGCAACATGCATGTTAAATCCTTCAGGCCCGTGACTATATTCAAAACATTTTTGAAAGGGTCTTCATGCCACCAGAGGAATTAGTGCCATCTCATTTATATTCTTCTGCTGTAGCCACCACCATCATTAAAGGATGCATTTGTAAGAATGCTTGATTTAACACAAAGCTGTTGATCAGTGAATCCATTGTATTAATTAGTTTTAATATTTATAGTAGAATACAGAGTGAAGGTGATGCATTCATTTATCAGATGATTTTAAACTGAATAGGAAATTATATTAATTCCATTGCCTTGCAAACGAAGGGGACCAGTGCTCTGTTTTTAATAAACAACATATAAATTGTGTTACAGCTGAATTAATACATTTTCCAAAACAAATGTTGGCCAAACAGTGTTTAAAGAAACTTCCTGAATTGGCTTGAACTAATTACATTTTGCCACCAGGTCAGTTTTTGATGGAACCAAGCATTTTGTGCCCAATAGATCGACAATATGAAATGAGATCTTTGTAGTTTGGCAGTTAGATTAAATACTGCATTTTGGCATTGATGTAAACCAGGGGTTTGTGTTGCTGAGAATTGTCTGTGAACTATGTGTGCTGCTGGAGCGTTATTTGTCATTGGCTTAAGTTTCATAAGGTGAAAAACCACTTAATAAGATATTTTCATTTGTGGCAGGGCCCAAAACTAGGGCCATTAATCTGAGGTTGTCACCAATGAGTCTAATAAGGAATTCAGGAGACCCTACTTTACACAGAGACTGGTTGGCATGTAGAACTTGCATCAATCATTACATGTGCTGGCAAAGAGCATAGGTCTGTTTAAGGAGAAACAAGAGCTCTTAGGGAGGAAGAACAGAAGAATAGAGTTATGTAAATTAAAATGGGATGGAGTTTGTATATGGTGGATGACAATCCTATACTCTTTTTGGGATAGCTAACGATCAGGTACACCCTCACAATGTTAGATTGAGAAAGATAGATCCTAAAGGAGCTAAATTGGTCTGAAGAACTAATTTATTAATTAATTAAGAACTAATTAATTTCCAACTCTGTTAATTTGCTTTTTTAACAGTTGGATTTCCAAACTCTGAATAATTTGAAGATCCAGAAATGTGATCTCTTCAGCAATGTCTCTCCTTACCAAAGACTGTATAAAGTTGTTTCATGAGTTAGTGATACACACTGAGCCAATATTGATTTTGAGGTAATAAAAGTTCATACAGGAACCAAAATGCAACTAACTAGTGTTCAGACAGTCAATCAGAACATCAACAGAAATAAATTTGTATATTTGATCTTCTCCTAGAACAATTAAAGAATCCGCCTTTCTTTAATTCAAGTATTAATACTGTAAAATACATCAGTACTTTGATCGTCAATTTTAATGTTATTCACTCATGGGATGTGGATGTCGCTGGCTGGCCAGCATTTAATATCCCTAGGTACCCTTGAGAAGTTGGTGCTGAGCTCCCTACCTAAACTGCTGCAGACTACGTGCTATATATTGATCCACAATGCTCTCAGGGAGGGAATTTCAGTTTTATGACCCAGCGATATTGTAGAATGGTGATCTATTTCCACGTCAAGAGGGTGAGTGCTTTATAGGAAACTTATAGGAGGTCATGTACCCATGTTCTCTTAAATGGTACTGAAAACAACCAATGCTGGAGAACACAGTGGGTCAGACAGCAAGCTAACGTTTTGAGTCTCAATGACTCTTCATCAGAGCTGAAGTGAAGTGTGGAGGTGACAGGACATATGCTATACTCTAGGGAGTTGGGGGAAGGGGGGGCGCTTGTCGGGGTAGTTGGTGTAGGGTGCTGGTGGAAAAATCTCAATATTCAACACACGCAACATGTTCTGGAGCGTAAGTCTTTGGTACTACTGCCAGAATATTGTCAGCAACCAAAGCCTTTGCAGTATCCAGTTCATCTAACCATTCTTTGATATCATGTGGAGAGAATCAAGCAGACTGAAGACTGTCATCTCTGATACTGAGGACCTCCAGAAGGGGCCAAGATGAATCATTCATTTGACATTTCAGGCTGAAGATTGCTGCAAGTGCTTCAGCCTTTTCTTTTGTATTGATGTTTTGGGCTCACCCATAATTGAGGGTGGGGATATTTGTGGCACCTTCTACTCCAGCGAGTTGTTTAATTGCCCACTACCATTCACATTTGGATGTGGCAGGACTGCAGAGCTCAGATCTGAGCCATTTGCTTGAGAATCATTTAGCTTATCATTTGCTAAATATGCTGTTTGACACACAAGAAATCCTGCTTTGTAGCTTCACTGAGTTGGCACCCTTTTAAGTATGCCTAGTGCTGCTCCTGGCATGCCCTCCTGCACTGTCTTTGAACCAGGGTTGATCCTTTGGCTTGATGATAGTGGTAGAATAGGTGACTTGCTGGGCTATGACATTGCAGATTATGATGTGGAGGAGCCTGCGATGGACTGGGGTGGACAAAGTTAAAAATCACACAACACCAGTTATGGTCCAACAGGTTTATTTGGAAGCACTAGCTTTCGGAGCGCTGCTCCTTCATCAGATGGTTGTGGAGCAGAATCATAAGACACAGAATTTATAGCAAAAGAAGTTCTGGGATTTACATATTAATGAACCAAAACCTGCAACCCATTCTAAAATATGAAGAACTTAACAGCAATCTAGATTTGTTCAATATATCATTTCCATTGCATGACGTTGTATCTTTTGCTATAAATTCTGTGTCTTATGGTCCTGCTCCATGGCTACCTGATAAAGGAGCAGCACTACAAAAGCTAGTGCTTCCAAATAAACCTGTTGGACTATAACCTGGTGTTGTGTATTTTTAACATTGCAGCTTATGACTATGTCAGGATAGTGCTTGACCAGTCTGTGATATCACTCTCCCAATATTGGCACTTGCCCCCAGATGTTAGTAAGGATAACTTTGCAGGATCACCAGGCCTGCATTAGCTGTTGCCATTAGCAGTGCCCTAGTCCTAAGAACATTAGCTGGGTCGCTTGATTAGTAGTCCAGCAACAAGTAAGCCACAATCTCTCCAGTTATACAGGTAACATGTACCTCGATTCCCCAAATAAAGACCACAAAGTTTGTTAGCTGGCTTTTGTTTTTAGATTACTTATAGTGTGGAAACAGGCCCTTCGACCCAACAAGTCCACACTGACCCGCAATCCACCCAGACCCGTTCCCCTACATTTACCCCTTCACCTAACGCTATGGGCAATTTAGCATGGCCAATTCACCTAACCTGCACATTTTTGTACTGTGGGAGGAAACTGGAGCATCCAGAGGAAACCCACGCAGACATGGGAGAATGTGCAAACTCCACACAGTTAGTCACCTGAGGTGGAAATTGAACCCAGGTCTCTGGCGCTGTGAGGCAGCAGTGCTAGCCACTGTCCCACCATGCCACTCTGTCCACATTAACAAGAACACTATTATTATAGATCTCTAATAGTCGTGTCTTTGCTCTGAGAGACATTGGAGTGAATTTGTCAAATCTAAAATTACAATGTGCGTTTTCAATACTTCTGGTGTTTCTTGAAGCTACCTAAGTAATTTCTGACAAATACAGTAATCATAATTGAGTTCAAAATCACACAATGAAGGAGCAGTGCTCCGAAAGCTAGTACTTCCAAATAAACCTGTTGGACTATAACCTGGTGTTTTGTGATTTTTAACTTTGTCCATCCCAGTCCAACATCAGCATGTCCACATCATAATTGAGTTCAATCTTTATATCCTAAATAAGTTGTTTTACTGTTAGTTTCCAGGCAAGCCCCTCCCTTGTTTGATTCCAAAAGAAGTGAGTATAGGATTGAGCTGTGTGCCTCAAGATGGTGAAGTTTAATCACTTATCTTTATATTTTCCAAGATTATATTGCAGTTTTGAGTTGTGCTGCTTTTATAAAACTTCTGTTAATTGTGGTTTGGGACTATCAGCCTCAGAGCATCTTGTCGAATATTTCTGTGGAGTAGCCATCATAACTTTAAGAGAAAATATTTTATTATGTAAATTGGGTGTTAATCTCTCTTATCAATGTTATACTAATGGTTTTAAAAAGAAACAGTTCCTTCATCCAAGAGTTCATAGTTTTGTAGTGTGAACATTACTTAACCTTTCAAAAGTAATTAGCCTTTTTTAATATGTGTTCATTCTTGGAAATTAACTCCATTAACATTATCACCTCTTCTGATGGTTCCTTTACACTGAATATTTTATATATGTGGAATAAAAGTATTAGCATATATTAGCTCAGCTGAATGGCCTGCATGTGAACTGTAAATTCTATGCATGAAGCTGTTTTTAACTCAGTTATAAATCCAATGTTAATTATATGCCTGCAATAATTCATAATCATAGATTTTCTGAGTCTTTCACACATGAAGAGATATATTCTGAAAACAACCAGCAGAAAATTAAAGATACAACATGTGAAGAAGATCACAAAGTAGCAACGAAAAACTGGCTCCATGATTAGACAAGAACACAAGAAATGGAACATAATATGGACAAAAATATGAAGTCATCCACATGATAATGGAAAATCAAGGGGATTCAAGATGGTGGCGAAGTTGCTCCCCAACACAAGGTAGATTCTTTCACCGCCCCCACCTTAGATTTTTTTGGAAATAATTATTGTTAAACGGTAATACAACCATTTCAATCCTTTTTGGCATGTGCAAGAATGACTAAGGGGAAGCAAACAGCCAAGTCTCAACATTGGGCAGGCCCGAGACTGTAACTGGGGAAGCAGTTACACCTCCCTCAGCAGCCGTGAAAGAAATGCCTGCACAGCAGAACATCCTGGAGGAACTCGCAGCGATCCGACAGCTGATCCAGGAGATGAGGGAAGAGACTCATAATCAACTGGAGCCCATCTCAGCCATGCTGGAAAAACATGAGGAGGATTTGGAAGGACTCAGGAAATGAGTTGAAGAGGTTGGGCGGCATCAGAGACCGATGTCAAGTCCTCGTTGGGGCAGATCAACGCCCGTGACAAACAAGTTCGGGCCCTGGCTGAGCAAGTTGATGACCTGGAAAATAGAGGGAGGAGGAAAAATATCTGGGTCGTTGGCCTGCCGGAGGAAGTAGAAGGTGGGCAGCCAGCAAGGTTTTTGAAAACTAGTTGCCCCAATTTCTTGGCTGGGATGCCGAGGCGGATCGGGAAGGTTGACAGAGCTTACCGGGTTACGGTGCACAGATCTGGTTAGTGCCCCTGCCTGGTTCTGATATGATTTCAATGCTACAGGAACAAACAGGGAGTCATAGAAACTTCTAGAAGGTTGGGGAGAGATCCACAGGCCCTGACCTATCAGGGAACTAAGATAATGTTTTACCAGGACTTTGCTGCGGCAGTGATCCATAAGAGGAAATCATTTGATGAGGTTAAGAGAAGGTTAAAGGACCTTAGTATTCAATATTCAGTGAGATACCCAGCGATGCTTCATATTACTTGCAAGGAGACTGTGCGGTTGTTTCATTCCTTTGAGCAAGCTAAAAACTCTTGGAGACTTTAAAATAATATCTGGGTTTTTTATGGACATGGACAATAATGTCTGGGTTTTTTTGTCTTGCTTTTATTTCTTGTACTTTCACTCTTTTCAAAGCAGCCATTTTTGATGCTTTTTTTCCCTCTGAGCTGGAGTGATATTGACATATTGTGGGGGGGGGGGGGGGGGGAGTGAGGTGGGGGGGGAGTGGGCAGAGTGCTCACTGTTTTTGTTATACCTTTGTGTTCACAAGGTTCTTTGTTTGGTTTCTTCCATTGCTTGTGTTTGGGGTGTGGCTAGAGTGGGAAGGGGGGATGGAAGTGGGAAATGTAAGTGCCCTCAGTAGGCAGGGCGTAGCATCCCTCATTAAGTGCCTTTTGTGTTTTGTAGTTAGTTTCTTTTGGTTTTTTTTTGCAAATAGTTTGTATGAGTCTTTTTTTGAGTATGGTCAGCGTGTTGTAAGACGATTTCTTCCTCTCGGCAGGTCAAAGGTGATTGTAAAGAAACAAGGTTAGCTGCATTCTTAAATGGTGCACCTGGAATATCAGAGGGATTCATTCGCCAGTGAAAAGGAAAAAGGTGTTGTCGAGCCTTAGAAAGGAGAGGGTGGATGTTGCCCTGTTACTGGAAACTCATCTTTAATGATGAGGAACACTTGAAGTTGCAGCAGGGTGGGTTTGATCGGGTGTTTTTCTCATCCTTTAGTACTAGGACCAGAGGAGTGGCAATACTCACCCGAAAGAGGCTCCCATTTAATTTAATAGGTTTTGTTAAAGATGTGTAAGGTCAGTTTGTTATTCTTAAGGCCCTTCTACATGGCGAGGAATATGGTATTTTGAATGTCTCCTGTCCTCTGGCCCACCCTCATAAATTTCTGGCTGATGCACTATCTAAGCTGGTGGCCTTGGCATTGCGGCATATTATTATAGAGGGGGGGGACTTTAATTACCTTATGGATCCTGTGCTGGAAAGAATGCCCAAAGGCCTCCCAAAGTTTTCTTCACAACCTAAGCAGTTGGGTGATCTATGTGTGGAGCTGGGGTTGGTAGACATTTGGAGATGTTTACACTCTACGGGCAGAGATTACATTCTTTTCTAATCTTCATAAACGCCACAGAAGGATTGATTACTTCCTAACTCCCGCAGATTTTTTTAGATTTGGTGGTATCCTGTTTGATTGGGAGTATTGCCATCTCTGATCATGCAGCGGTGTATTTAATGATTAAGATGAAGGGTGATGCAATGGGCTCACGGTACTGGCGAATGGATCCCTTCATCCTCAATGACAGCAAGTTTGTAGAGTATTCTCTTGGAAATTTGAAGGTTTTTTGACCACCAAATCCAGTACAGCCAGTAATCCTTCCATTCTTTGGGAGACTGCTAAGGCCTCTGCTAGAGGCATAATTACCTCATACTCTGCCAATCAGAAATGACAGAAGGGAGAGCAGCAACGCTTGCTTGAGGCACGACTGAAGGCAGCTGAGATGGCATATTACAGTAAACCATCAGTGACTAAGTTGCAGCGGATCCCAGCTCTCTGATCCACCGTTCTCTCCATGCTAACGCATACAGCAAGGAAGGAACTTTCTTTTGTGAAGCAGAGGCTGTTTGAGCATGGTGATAGGCTGGGTAAATACTTGACATATTTGGTCAGGAAGAAGAATGCCTCCCAGTCTATTGCTTGTATTAGGGGAGGGAATGAGACTCTTACTCACAATGCTAAAAAGATCAATGAGGCATTTCAGAGGATTTACTCTGAACTTTACCAGACTGAATGCTGTGAGGACAGATGGGATAAGATGGAGTTTTTTTTAGGAGCTTGGATTTTCCTGGTGTGTCTGTTGAACATGTTTCCATCCTTAGTGCTTTCTTAACAGCCCAAGAGATACAGGAGGCGGTGAGGCAACTTCAAAGTGGTAAGGCACCCGGCCCCTGATGGTTGCCCAGACAGTTTTATAAAGAATTTGTAAACATACTGTCAGGACCAATGCTCGACATGTATAACTATTCATATAGTTGGGACTGTCTCTCACCATCCTTGAGAGAGGCTAAAATCTCTCTAATTCACAAGAAAGGGAAGACCCCGGAAGACTGTGCTTCTTACAGACCCATCTCGCTTTTAAACTCTGCTTTTAAAATTTTATCAAAGACTTCTGGCATTGAGGTTGGAAAGGGTGCTGCCCTGTGTTGTTAAGGAGAATCAGACAGGCTTTATAAAGGGTTGCAGACCTTCTAATAATGTTGTGATGTAGCTTAACACGATTGAAGTGTGCCAGCAAAGGTCAATTCAAGGGTTGGTGGTTTCCTTGGATGCGGAGAAGGCATTTGACCAGGTGGGATGGCCGTATCTTTTTTATTGTCCGGAGCGGCTTGGCCTGGGTTTATTAGATGGGTAAGGGTCCTTTACAGTGATCCTCTAGCGGTGGTTCTCACTAATGGTGTATGGTCTGATCATTTTAAGGAGAAAGTGAGGACTGCAGATGCTGGAGATCAGAGCTGAAAATGTGTTGCTGGAAAAGTGCAGCAGGTCAGGCAGAATCCAAGGATCAGGAGAATCGAGGTTTCGGGCATAAGCCTGAAGAAGGGCTTATGCCCGAAATGTCGATTCTCCTGTTCCATAGATGCTGCCTGACCTGCTGCGCTTTTCCAGCAACACATTTTCAGCTCTGATCATTTTAACATTGGTAGGGCCAATCGGCAAGGCTGTCCCCTCTCACCTTGGCTGTTCACATTGGTGGTTGAGCTGCTGGCAGAGGCCACTTGAGGGGACCCTAATATACCTGCCCCAAAGGTAGGGGTCGAAGGTGCATAAAATCACATTATATGCGGATGATTTTCTCACTTTGCTTTCAAACCTAGCCATTTCGGTGCCCTATTTAATACAACTTATTCATTCAGTTGACTTTTTCTCAGGTCACAAGATCAATGTTTAAAAATCAGAGGCTATCGGGGGATCTTAGGGCAATACCGGTTGTTGAAGGTGGGTTCCCCTTTAATTGGGCACAGGGAGGCTTTCTTTATTTGGGCCTCTCTGTCACCTCTCGTTTTGATCAATTATTCGAGGCCAATTTTGTTCATTTGTTTGACCAAGATTAAACAAGTCCTTTTAAGATGGGGGGCCCTTCCAATATCATGGCTAGGTCGAGTAGCTTTTATTAAAATGAATGTTCTTCCTTACTTATTATACTCTCTGTGGATGCTTCCCTTTTATTTTTCACAGACAAACATTCCGGAAATTAAGTGGCTGGTTTTGTTCTTTTATTTGGCACCATTAGCGGCCCCTTACCAAGCTTATGAAATTGCATTTTCCCCGGGGTTGGGAGGAGTGGATCTCCTGGATGTCAGAAGATATCAATTAAGCTCCCTTTTACCTTTTGTGAGTGATTGGGCCTGTGAAGATTCAGCATCAATATGGTTGGACATTGAGGCCTCCCAGGCAGTGTCCTCCTATTAACCTGTTGTTTCTGGACAAAATAAGGATAGTTGCAGATCATTGCTGCAATCCAGTATTTATTAATACTGTCAAAGCATGGAGGGCAATGAGACAGATGGAGGATAATATGCCTAAAACATCTTTCCATACTCCCATAGCTGGTATGCCAGGTTTCTGGCCAGGGACAATGGATCCCAGGTCTAAGTTCTGGGCGGGTAGGGGAATCTCTTGTTTAGGTAAAAACAATGACTGCAGATGCTGGAAACCAGATTTTAGATTAGTGGTGCTGGAAGAGCACAGCAGTTCAGGCAGCATCCGAGGAGCAGTAAAATTGACATTTCGGGCAAAAGCCCTTCATCAGGAATCTCTTGTTTAGGTGACCTGTTTGAAGATGAAATGTTAATGTCATTTGATCAAATAACTCGTAAGTATGGATTATCGAGCAGGGACCTCTTCCATTTTACTCAGATCAAAGATTTTATCCGAAAAGAGACTGCACTGAGTGTTATATATCTGAGTGTTATTGATCTGATAGGCTAAGAACACTATTTCAGTGAGTACTTGCTATTATTGTTGGGGGGAGGTTCCTCGGGTGACATTGAGCGATTACGGGAGGTCCGGGCGAGAGAGTTAGGGGTGGAGATCACTCCAGAAACTTAGGAGGACATTTGTGAGAATGTGAGCAAGATTTCGATATGTAATCGGACCCAGGCTATGCAGTTAAAGATTCTTCACAGGGCTCATCTGGCCACAGATTGTCTTGTGAAAGTTAAGCAGGGTTGTCTTCAATGTGCCCCAAACGTAAAATAAATACAGGTACCCTCATTGTCTGTGGTCCAGCCACAGGCTCCGTACGTACTGGGGCGCTGTGGCAGGAGTAATAGAGAGGGTCTTGGGGACCGAAATCAAGGTGGACCTGGTTCCTCTTCTACTGGGTTTGCCGAATTTATCTCCCTTAGATACACACGGGAGAAAGCTTTTTAGCATCCTCACTTTTTGTGAGAGGAAGAACATTCTGATGTGCTGGGTGTCTGAGAACACCCCCCGCAGGGTCTGTCAGGGTGACATAAATTAATGATGGAACACATTCCTTTGGACTTTCTTACAAACATGGTGCACCAGAAAACGGACAATTTTTGTAAGACATGGCAGCTGTTTTTGAATTATTTGGAAGCAGATCTGTCCGCCATTTTAATTAGGGTTTTTGTCTAGCCATGGTGCTTTGGTTTAATAATGTCCTGAGAGGAAGAATATCGAGCAAACATGAGTTTAATAATTGATACTCTCAGAGGTTGAGAGCTGAGGTCTTGTTACGCTGAGCGGTGTTATTTATTTATTTATTTATCGATGTGTAATGAGTGTAGTTGTGCGTTCTTTTACAGAGTAATATAGTAGTTGGCTTCTTGTTTATTGTTGTTGCTTTTGTTGTTATAATGTTATATCTTCATTTATTAAAATTTTATAATTTTGTAAAGAAAATTTTTTCAATAGAAAATATTTTTAAGAAAAGGAATGGAAAATCAAAATAGCAAGAGACTGGAGAGTATTGTTGTTCACAGGGACCCGGGTGTCTTTGCAGACAAAACACAAAAGTTACCGTACTAACATAGCAAGTAATCAAGAAAGAAAATTGTATAAAAATAGAAAGAACTGCGGATTCTGTATATCAGAAGCAAAAACAGAAATTGCTGGAAAAGCTCAGCAGATCTGGCAGCATCCGTGGAGAGAAATCAGAGTTATGGTTTCAGGTCGAGTGACCCCCTCCTAAGATGCAAATTGTGTTAAAAATAGTGAAGCTGACTTAATGCAATTCTCTAGATCAAGTCTGAGGCCTGTGTATAATTTTGGTTTGCAAACCTAAGGAAGTATCTCCATGCCTTAGAGAAGGTGCAATGATCATTCACTAGACTAATTCTTGGGATAAAGAGATTATCCTGTGAAGAGATTTTCAGTAGATTATATTGACACTCCTATATCCCAGAAGAATTACAGATTCTGAAGCATGTAAAGATCTTCAGGAGTTTGACAGGCAATGCATAATTTCTGCAGAGGCTAAATTATTTTCAACTCGGTGTCACAGTTTCAGAATAAGGTATTCATCAATTTAAGACTGAGATGAGGATTGATTTGTTAATTCAAAGGATGTGAACCTTTGGAAATCTTTACCGCAGTGAGCTGTGGATGTTCAGCTTTTAAGTATGTTCAAGTCAGAGATCATTAGATTCTTGGAGCAACCATTTTCCAACTAGGTGTTAAATGACATGTTGTGATACTTGTTCTAGCAAGTGAGTGACAGGAAGCACTCATGCATCAACATCCTCATTGAAACACATTTTCCCATTCTCTCACCCACTGGATGGAAATTAGACAAAGACAATTCCCAACATGACGGCACAGTGGCACAGTGCACGGTGGCACTGCTGCCTCACAGCGCCAGAGACCCAGGTTCAATTCCTGCCTCAGGCAACTCTCTGTGTGGAGTTTGCACATTCTCCCCGTGTCTGCGTGGGTTTCCTCCGGGTGCTCCGGTTTCCTCCCACAGTTCAAAAATGTGCAGGTTAGGTGAATTGGTCAAGCTAAATTGCCCGTAGTGTTAGGTGAAGGGGTAAATGTAGAGGAATGGGTCTGGGTGGATTGCTCTTCAGAGGGTCGGTGTGGACTTGTTGGGCTGAAGTAATCTAATAAAAATCTAGTCCAATGAAAGTCAGAGCAGTAACTGGTGACTCTAGCTTGTTGCATGTTCCTCAGTTCCTCTATCTCGGACAATAGGTACCAACAATCTCAGGGTATGTCCCATGGACAGTGATTGCAAGCAACCCCCAACCATTCTCCTGGATCTCCAGGTTCCTGGTGGCAAAGTGGGGTGCCAATTATTTCCTGTCCAATGAGTCTGGGGCAATTGGTAGGAGACAAGCATGAGCCGAAAAAGTGTTGCTGGAAAAGCGCAGCAGGTCAGGCAGCATCCAAGGAGCAGGAGAATCGACGTTTCGGGCATGAGCCCTTCTTCAGGAATGGCTCATTCCTGAAGGAGACAAACATGGCAGCTATTGACTGCCATCCCTTGGGTTTTAAGGATGGCTGGGTTTTAAAAATGGCACAGGCACCTGGACACCCTGACAGTCCAGGGCAGTGCCCACTTCTGCCTGTGATGAGTGAGGGAAAATGAAAAGCAAGGCACCATAACAGTGTGATGCAGAGTTAGTGAGGCATGTGGTTGGGAAAGGAAAACAAGGAACTGCAGATGCTGGAGATCTGAAACAAACAAAGCCAGAAAGTGCTGGAGAAACTCAGCAGGTCTGGCATCATCTGTGGAGAGAGAAACTGAGTTACATTTCAAATCCAGTGACCCTTCTTCACAACGCAGAGTTCTGAAGAAAAGCCATACTGCACTCGAAACATTAACTGTTTTTCTCTTTCTGATACTGCCAAGGAAGCTCTAAAGACAATTTCTTTTATCTTTCTGTATTTTTGATTGATAAAATGGGAAAAAAAACTGTTTAAAAAGCAAGCATTGAAGAAAGGATTACTGCACTTTTTAGAAGCAAGTTATCAAAACTCATTGTAAATGTTGCTTGCGCTGCTGTTTGTTCAAGCAGTGGGGGAAGTTTAGTTGCAGACAAGCTGGTACCAGGAAGTGTGGACAAAATGAGATTAAACCAGCAACAAGTAGCTGACTGCTCTGTGGTGTGGTGACCAGGTGTCATTGACAGAGACTTTGTGTCTACCAACAACCATGTGATTGACTCCCAGGAGACTGAACAACTTGCAAGTATGACTGTTTGGGTCAGAAGTCATCAGACCTCCGAAAGGAAGGAGCTGTCTTTTACTCTGCAGTAAAAGCACCTTAAGCCTAAATAAAGGCAGTTCATTTTCCTTCATCGGTGGTTCTAAGTCGTGGCTTTTAACCAAAAAGTGAGAGACTTTATAAACATGAACCAGTCACTCAGTGCCTTCTGCAAGCAAGCAAAAGTACCTGGAGAAGGAACATTGAGGAACAGCAAGTCCTGACAAGCCAAAAGTTATCAGCCCAGAAATCCTGTGGGCACGGACTGTTGAACTGCTGTCCCAGTCTTTCCCTTTGCCCACAACACCAATTTTTTTTAATGTCGTTAGAGTTAGTTGTTTTGGGGTTAGAATTTTAACTCGTAGAGTTATATGTAAATGATTCATTAATACTTTGAAGATCGAGTATTCTCTACCTCACCTCTTGCCTGAGGCATGGTGATCCTCAAACCCTAGTCAAATGTCTCTAATGAAAGAGCAGCCGAGTGGTCCAATAGGACTATGGAAACTTTAATTTACCTGTAGCTAGAACCTCATCATAAAAAACAAGAAATCTTGCTAAGTATAGAAACCTGGTCCATGCTTTCTGTCAACTGGGATCTCAAAGATGGGTTTTATATACTATGACAAAACCATTAATGTGGCAACTCTGGTAGCAGCATGGTTTGTGTTCTGCCACATTATCACAGGAAAGTGTAACAAGTCACAGAGGGAAACACTCCATGAAGCTCATCAAAATTGACACTCAACCAACTTCTGATAAGTTTCAATCCCTTTTCCTTATAGACAAATATCTTAGAATCTCCACAGCACGGAAAATGGTCATTCAGCCTATTATGTCCACATCGAACTGCCGAAGAGCATCCCACCCAGACACACCCCATCCCTGAAATCCTGCATTCTCTGTGGCTAATCCATCTAGTCTGCACATCCCTGGTCACTATGGGCAATTTAGCGTGGCCAGTTCCTCTAACTTCACATATTTGTACTGTGGGAGGAAACCAGATCACTCGGAAGAAACCCATGCAGACACAGGGAGAATGTGCAAACTCCACACAGACAGTTGCCTGAAGGTGGAATCGAACCCAGGTCCCTGGTGCTGTGAGGTAGCAGTGCTAACCACTGAGCTGCAAAGAACAATAAATTTTAGAAAAAACAAGAATCCAAGAGAAGGATACTAACACAGTAACGTCACTCCTTCTATAGACCAAGCATGATCTATCCAACTTATTGTTTTGCCAGAAACCAGGCCCTTCCATTCCCAACCACCCTCTTTTCACAAGAAACCTCACAATATTTGATTGTCACTGTCTCTCAATAATCAACAATCTAATTCACAAAAAAAAATCATATTTTAAGAGTTAATGGCAAATATGCCATGCATTTTTGCTGTCAGAGGCTGTGCAACCAATTCATAATCATTGCTGAAATATTATATTGAAGCACATTTGAACATGTCTTGAGGCCATCGCTACTGAATTTAATTTTAAATAAACACATGGACCTTGCCAGGAGAATGGCAGAATATGTTGAAGCTAATAAAGTATTGGCTTAATTTTCATCCATTCACTTTTACAATGTGGCTCTGGCACTCAAAGTGGACAGCTGTCAGAGTATTGTGTTTATTTAATATGTCTGAAAGAATGTTGTTTGACCCTCAACAGCTTTTTCTACATTTGAAACTGTACAAATATAACAGTGAACAATTTTGTGTGAAAAGAGATGCAATTGTCAGCCAAAATTGAAGTATATGTGTCAGACACTGATGTTTTAAAGAGTGATTTTTTTTTCACAGTATGGTTCTGGTTAAGGAATAACATTTAAGTACTGTTGAATTGTTTGAAGAAGATTGAAAGATATGAATGGCCTAGTAATTCAAAACACCATCTCAGAAAAGAATTGTCTCTTTCTTTGTACCTCCATTTTGAACAGAAGTGAGCCATTTGGGTCACTAAACCCTGTATTATTCTAATAGTCCAGCCTGCCATTAAATTACATTTAAACTTTATTAAATACTTAGAGATTCTTTCCCACAATAAGTTTGCATAAAGGCAAGTTCTTATCCTTATTTGAATGTCATTGATTCTCCCACCTTCAGTGGCACTAAGTGAGGGCAGTCCCACGAAGCTGGACAATGAAGAAAGATACTGGAGATGGTTTGTTGATCATCGTGGAGGTTGAGAAGTGGTGTCTGGAAAACATGGAGTGATGGAATACCATTATCTACCTGTGCTTATATTTGCACTTTTTCAACCCTGAGGGTGGAAAAGAAACTTGATTAAATGGATTCAAACAAGGAGATGTGGGAAAGGTAAGCTCTGATCTAAATGATAACGAAGCCTTGAGATTCCAAAGATAGAAGGCCTGAAAGTAATTTCTTTAAAGGATGGGGAGATGATTGTTCTAAACTGGGAAGTCTGTTGTTCAGGTGTAGTATTAGAACCAACCTTTACTTAGTTGTCTATTTACTTAGTGTGAACTATTACAAGTGTATATCTTTAAACCTAATCACATCACAGTTTCAGTGTCTCTTTATATGTGCTCAACCTATTTTTCCTAATCAACCTGATCAGAAACATTATTACACACCTCTGGAGCAGGTGGGACTTGGACCAGGCCTTCTGGCCCAGGGATATGGATTCTTCCAATGCACCACAAAAGAAACCGCAAAACGTGTGCTCAAATTAAACCCATCAATGTGCTCCACCGTATTTAGTTAAACACTATGGATACTCAATTAATAACACTTTGGAAAGTGGTGAGAAAGTAGCTGTGAAATAGGTATCATTTGCAATGTTGGTTAATATGACTACCAAGAACAAGAGTTACATTGTTTCCAGTGTTGATGGAACAAGACATGAGGTTCAAGGATGGTTTGAGCTCAGATCAGTTGCATCAGCTCGTGTTTGCCAGCAAAGGCATCTATCATTCAACAGAGTGCCAGCCTTGCAAACACGTTATTTGTCGCCAGACTCCTGTGCTGCAATGAGACCTGGACTGTGTATCAGTGATGTATAGCATTGCTAAAGAAAATTCCACAAGCCATGGTCTCCTCAGTTGCCTCTGGATTTTCACAAAGAACATTGAAAAATAATGCTAGCTTCCTTTTTGTAACCAGCTGCATGAACACAGAGGTAATATGTCTACAAATCAACGTCAATCAATTGGAAACCTTCTAGATGGAGGGTAAGTCCCTCCACCCCAGGTTCTGTTTTCTGAACACTCATATAGTTAAAGTTCCAGGGAGGACCAGGAAAATACTTCAAATACACCCTCAAGCTCACCTTTAAATGTGATAGAATTGAAAAGTTTTTTTTTAATTAATCTAGTTTTCTAATCAACCTCTGCATGTTATTATACACCTATGGAGCAGGTGGGATTTGAACTTGGGCCTCAAGACCAGGGGTATGGATACAACCACTGTGCTACAAGAGTCCCTATAGAATTGACATGTATGATTATTCAAAACAGTGACAAACTGCATCAGGCTTTTAGCAACAACATCTTAATGATAAACCCTATTGATAATCCTTTTACCAACTCACCCCTCTCCCAAGATCAGGCCACTCTCAGTTGCTGTGAAAAAGTCTTTCCTATAATCACTGTCAATGAAAACCAACATCATCGAAATTTAAGACTAGGGACATTTACATCAATCTTCCCTCAGCCTGTGATACTCTATGGAAATATGGAGCAATGCTCAAACTGTTCTGCTACTGCTGCTGCCATGTGCCGCATTACTCCTGCTGCTGTGGCCATCGCTCAGCAACAAAAAGGTGGAGGTCTGCCTACAAAACTCCACAAACACTCAACAATGGGCTCCCACAGAGAAATGTCCTGACACCAATCCATTTTAACACCGACATCAACATGAACATGTACTTACATCAAAGTTGTTGCCTTGACAACATAAGTAAACCTCTTCCAGCATATGGAAACTACACTAAACTCTGATCTTTCCAAAATGACTGATTATGTCTTCAAGTGGAGACTGAAATCAAATCTAGCCAAGTTCACCATTGTTGCCTTCCATCTCAAAAATCACAAGGCACACAACGCTAAAAGCCACCTTCAATGGAAGAAACTTGCATCTTGCCCTGGCTCCCACTTTCTAGGCATCCCCCTTCTACTTTCCAACATACAATCACCAAAAGAATGGCAAAAGTACTGGGGCATGAGTCAACAATATCTGTAAACCTGCCAGCTTGATAAATGTCAAAAACCACAGTCCTTCATATTTCTTCCAGAGCTTTGGCCTTCTCAATGGCAGAGTACTGTGCATTCATCTGGGCCTCAAGTTGTCACAGAAAACTTACTGACACACAACTTTAATCAGTGATAAGATCAACTCAAGTTCAGTGGTTACCAGCCTTCTCAAAAATCACCCCTCTCTTCCTGTGACATAACACAGAAAAACACAGAGAAATGACTTGTATTAGCAGTGATTTGGACCTCCGTATCCACAGGAACTTCAAAACCTTGTAACCCGTCCAGTGGCTTTACCACAAACTCTCTGTATGTGAATCAAACATCTCCAACTCCACAATTTGGATGAAACTTGGAGAAAAACTTGGGCTGAAAACATGCTCCCAAGTAAACACATTGGTGTCAACCAAACTACTTCATAACCAAGCGTTGAACTCCCTTAGCTCATGTGTAAAACCTTCAGTAGCATGCTCTAGGAGGATGGTTATGTATCGTATGAGGGCAAAGATGAGGCAGGAGATGTGGTAACCATTCAGCATGCAAAGCTACAATGGATAATGTTGAGATTCAAAGAAGAAGAAACAGCTCAGATATCATGCTGAGCTACAATGTACGTAGTCAGCACTTCATAAAAAAAAATAACCTTAAAAAAACCCCTCCATTTCCAGCTAGCTCTCTTTCATAGAAAAGTGCACTCCAAAACTCTCTTAGGCACCACACAACATCGACAGAAATATGGGCTTGAAATGGCAGATACAGCCATTTGAAGTATAAGTGCCACTTGGCTGCAACTGCAGCAAACCTGACCGAACCATGGAGCACATGATTACATCTTGCCCGTGATATGAGTTTGACGATGACATCCTGGAGGTATACCTGCTCTTCAGCAGAGTTAGGGAACTTGAGAATAGAACTATGATGATGGCTATAGTCCCTAAAACCACACAAACAAACAAGGAGTAGAGGCAGAACAGTGACTGAGAAAGGGGAAAGGAAGTGACACTTGCACTTTGGGTCCCATTACCCTCTGTGCTCAAAGATGTGGGACTTGAGATTGGGCTTGATTAGTCACATGAAGACCCTTGCTAGAAACTACAACTCTGACAAGATATCATCTTTGATCCAAGGGACAGTCAATGATGATTATTGCAACAACCAAAATGTACAGACCTCCAATCGAAGTGATGCCATTCTTGGTCTATTCCATAGCACTTAAAACTCACAATTTCTGATTTATATGATTACCCTGGTGCACGTCAGCCCCGAATAGGTGTTTGCCATAAACACATTCTCTCACACATAGTAGTCAGACTTCAGAGGGAAGTAGCTAATTTTTCATATTTAATCTGAGCATCATACTTCTCCACTTTGGGCATGTTTACTTATTACATCCATGTGAGTTCCCCTAAAATCTGAGCCAAGAACTTCAGTCTGGCGTCAAAGGTTAAGTCTGATATTATCCACTGGAGCCAGGATCTGTGCCAACAGATGGTTCATAAAGCTACTGGCATACAAAGCACTTCACTGTTTCCATTCAGTTCCTTTAGGGTAAAGAATGAGAGATTTATTGTCTGAAAAAATACGTCAGTCAGTAATGTAACAAGTGAGATTCAAGCTCTCCCACAACAAAACTTGGTTACCTTGACATTTCACAGGGTGAAAGATAAATTTGGTGCATTTACTAATGAAAAGTATTTGTAAACTAGGTTATGGGGGAAATTATCTGGACCTAAACTTTGAGAATACTCTATCGTGAGAGGTGAGGAGTGTTCACAACGCAGCTCAATGCTAACCTGGACAAGTTCAGTTCTTCAAGGAATAAGCTAAAAGTGACCAAACGACTTTTATTCATTGTTGATATACCTTAGGTTGTTAAAATAGACAGAAAGCCTAGTCCACCTACAGCCAGGCCACAGAACCTAAACTAGGAGAAATGTTTAAAAATAAGAGGCTTCCTATTCAACATAGAGATGAGAAAGATATTCTTCTTTCAGAGGAACATTAGTTTGGAATTCTCTTCCACAGAGAGCAGTGCAGGCTGAGTCTTTGAATGCATTCAAGGCTTATTTAGACAGGCTTTTGGTTCATGGTAAAGTACAGGACTATGGGGACAGGCTTGAAAGTAGATGAAAGGCCAATGTCAAATCAGACATGATTTTACGGCAAAGCAGGATCAATAAGGCGAATAATCTGCATCTACCCCTATAACATACGATGTAATGACTTGTTTTGTAAACCAGTTCAAATCACCTTGTTTTGTGGTGCTGGCTGTCAATGAAAGAATAACCAGCCAGAGTTTCATTGGGAGAACGAAGTGTCCCTATGGAGTGGCTTTCAGTGAGCACAACCCATGTTCTCTGTCCCCATTGCCAGTTCCCTCATCAAACATAATTAACTTTGAATGAGGATCCCTCGCTGGGAGAATAACAGTAAGGATCTGCCTATTGATGGATTACTACCATTGGAAGTGGGATGAGGCCCTTAAGTGGGCTTCAGTTGGTAGCCAGGTGGGAAGGTCATTCATGGGCCTACTACTATGGACCTACTTTGGCTAGAGACAGGAAAGTGATGAGGTATCCACCCTCCAGCCTCATTAAATGACCCACTGTTATGTAGGAGGACTCAAGATTTTACCCCAGATTGTCCCTGGCATTGAAATCAACAGTTGAATGTTAAATTTCCAACTATACAATTTTGATGAAGAACAAAGATGTTTTCCTTCACATTCTGGCCCATAATTATCTCTCAGCCAACATGAACTCGAGTAGACTATCCAATCCTTATTTGATTAGATTAGATTAGATTCCCCATAGTGCAGAAATAGGCCCTTCAGCCCAACAAGTCCACACCAACCCTCCGAAGAGTAACCCACTCAGACCCATTCACCTACTCCCTATTAATGCACCTATCACTATGGGCAATTTAGCATGGCCAATTCACCTGACCCACACACCTTTGGACTATGGGAGGAAACCGGAGCACCCGGAGGAAATTTCTATAGGATGCTGCAGAATCTGGCTGTGTTGAAATTGACTGCAACATTTTCTACAGTCCATCAGTGACTCTACTTCAAAGAGGTTTAACTGGTTGTAAAGCAGTTTTGAACATCCAAAGGTGTGGAAAGCCCGAAGGAAATTCATTTTTTTCTCTTTACTGGCTAGGTTATTTTTAAAAAGTGAAATTTATCAAGAGACAGATTTGGAATTGAAATTACTGCTGATTATTACAGTAACCTTCAAGGACATTTTTTGAGTAAAGTATAGTTTGTAAATTGTTAGAATTTTTACAATGAGCTATAATTTTTTAATTACATTTCCATTGTGTTTCTCTTGATCAGTTGTCACAGGCTGTTGTACCCTCCCCTAAACCTACCCTTGACACAAAAGACTTCCAACAAACAAGAATTCCTCCTTTGTATTTTAGAACTAGTTATTTCTTTAAGAGATCAATACATTTTGTCTCTTGGTAGAAAAAACTGAAATGAAAAGTTGGTTATTCTCAACAAATAAAGAGAAATTAAATTGGCAGAGAAACTGTGTTCTAAAGTAAAGTTTAAAGGGGGAGTTTTTGATATTCAAAATTTACATGTTAGAATGTTTTTAAAGACAGCCCTGTAAGACATTTCCTTGCTCCTTATCCAAATAGACTTAACAGGGTGCCAATTTTTCATGTCATCCTACAATAATATTAACAGAAAATCCATACTTTTCTGTAATGTGTACACTTTCACATAATGGACCATTCTTACAGCTAGAGTTCAATGTGCTTCTGAAGCATTGCCTGCCTTTTCCTTACTTCAATCCTGCCCCTGTTGGGAGCTTTACCTGTGCTTTCATCTTCTTTCTACACCTTCATATTCACAGTTGGCTTCTGATTCTCCAGCCTAGAAAAACTGCAAGTGATCCCAAAAGAGGAGGTCTTAGTTGACCCCTGACTGAACTTAACTTGCACATTGCCCCTGTCCTTGCTGATCTATATTGGCCTCCAATTGCCATCGCATTAATCTTAAATATTGTGTTTCAGGTTTAGCCTGTATATAGTTAATGTATTAAATATAAAGTAATCTTTGACCTTACACAAGAAGATTACAGCAATTTTACCAACATCTCTTCCTCCTGGATCCAACGATAAAATATTTAGCTGTCAAATCGTCTGTGCCGTCCTGATGCCAAGAAAAGCGCTATACAAAAAAAAAGGATTTCTTAATTTTGAGCATTTTTTGATTCTTTTGCAATCTGCAAAGCTTCTTAATATATTTTGTATATTAAAGGCAGTTTGTAAATGCAATTATATTTATTTCTTTGAACTATCTAGTCTGTGCCCCCAATGTACATGGAACTCACTTATACAATTGACTGTCTCTGAAGGGTTTGGAATAACATCTCCCTTACTGGTCTTCCAAACTTCCATTATCATCTTGCTGGAAACACAGAGAAATGGGTTAAGGGATAAGTGGAGTGAATTGTGTTGATACTGTAACAGGTCAGGTCCTTCTGGCCTTATTTTAACCACCATCTCTCTATCTGTTGTTGGGTGTGTCCAGCTTTGGGCAGGTGATGCACTGGGGAATGCCAAATGCCAAATGAATCCTGAAAGAAGTGCAATCCCAGTTTGGCAAAATGATGTACCATTCCACAAGTGATCCCAAAGGATGCTCCTGACACCAACAAAGGTGACGATACCAACATGACAGATAAAACACTTGCACCATGTAGAGAATGTGGACATTATTTGAAAGAATGAGGCGATATCTCCTAGCAACCCATAAAATTCTAACAGGACTAAACAGGGTGCATGCAGGAAGGATGTTTCTGATGTCCAGGGTGTCCAGAACCAGGGGTCACAGTTTAAGGATATAGGGTGGGCCATAAAACTGAGATGAGGAAAGATTCATTCAACCAGAAGTTGACCCTTTGGAATTCTCTGCCATAGAATTGGATTGAAGCAAAAACATTGAATATTTTCCAGATGGTGTTAGATATATATTTTATAGGTAAAGAGATCAAAGGGTATGAGGAGAAAGTTGGAACAGGGCACAAAGATGACAATCAGCCATGATCGTATTGAATGGTGGAGAACTCCTATTTTCTTTGTTTCAATCTGATTGGAAGCTTAGGAGTTTGTTCAATACTAGCCAGCTGTGTTTCATACAATCTTAGAATCCCTACAGTATGGAAACAGGCCATTTGGCCTAGCAAGTCCAAACCAACCCTTTAAAGAGTAACCCATCCAGACCCATTCCCCCTATTGCTGTACATTTCCCTGACTAATGTGCCTAACCAATACATCCCTGAACACTATGGGTAATTCAGCACAGCCAATTCACCTAACCTGCACATCTTTGGACTGTGAGAAGACACCGGAGCAAACCCACGCATCTCCTCCTGGGAGCAGATACGGTGGAGGCGAAGGAATTGGGAATATGGGATGGCGTTTTTACAGGGGCAGGAAGGGAGGAGGTATAATCTAGGTAGCTGTGGGAGTTGGTCGGTTTATAGTAAATGCTCCCAGGAGGACCAATTCCAATACCGAACAACCCAGATGACCTCCTTCTTCAAAGATCACATTTTCCCCTCAGACGTGGTTGATGATGCTCTCCACCGCATCTTCTCCACTTCCCACTCCTCCACCTTTGAACCCCACCCTTCCAATCACCACCAGAACGGAACCCCACTGGTCCTCACCTACCACCCCACCAACCTCCAGATACATCGTATCATCCTTTGTCATTTCCGCCACCTCCAAACAGACCCCACCACCAAGGATATATTTCCCTCCCCTCCCCTACTAGCATTCCGGAAAGACCACTCCTTACGCAACTCCCTCGTCAGGTCCACACCCCCCACCAACCCAACCTCCACTCCAAGCACCTTCCCTGCAACCGCAAGAAATGCAAAACTTGCGCCCACACCTCCTCCCTCACTACCCTCCAACGCCCCAAGGGATCCTTCCTTATCCATCACAAATTCACCTGCACCTCCACACACATCATTTACTGCATCTGCTGCACCCGATTGGGGAGACAGGCCGCCTACATGCGGAATGTTTCAGAGAACACCTCTGGGACACCCGCACCAACCAACCCAACCGCCCCGTGGCTGAACACTTTAACACCCCCTCCCACTCCACCAAGGACATGCAGGTCCTTGGCCTCCTCCATCGCCAGACCATGGCAACATGACGCCTGGAGGAAGAGCGCCTCATCTTCTGCCTAGGAACCCGCCAACCACAAGAGATGAATGCAGATTTCTCCAGTTTCCTCATTTCCCATCCCCCCACCTTTTCTCAATCCCAACCCTCAGACTCAGCACTGCCTTCTTGACCTGCAATCTTCTTCCCAACCTCTCCGCCCCCACTACCTCTCCGGCCTATCACCCTCACCTTAACCTCCTTCCACCTATTGCATTCCCAACGCTGGTCCCCCAAGTCCCTCCTCCCTACTTTTTATCTTAGCCTGCTTGGCACACCCTCCTCATTCCTGAAGAAGGGCTTATGCCCGAAACATCGATTCTCCTGCTCCTTGGATGCTGCCTGACCTGCTGTGCTTTTCCAGCAACACATTTTCAGCTCTGATCTCCAGCATCTGCAGTCCTCACTTTCTCCTGTTTATTTCTGGTACAGGGATTCCTCAAATTCGTTGATGCTTTCTTTGGGGTGGCATCTTCTCTCCCAACCATAAAAGACAGACCAAAGTCTAAACTTTCACCATCTCGACATAAATGGATTCAGGCATGGTTAAAAACAGTCTACGATACAGCTTTAAAAAAAAATCCATATCTCAGTAAAAACATGGCTGAGCAGCAAACTCTATGCATTACACGTCCATGTTGGGTCCAGTGATCAATAAAACAATGTTAATACCACCTGCAGATACATCATCATCAACATCACTGCAGGGAGTCTAGAGGAAGACTACAGTACAGTTTAGACTTCCCACATTAGCAGACAATAACCAAAAGCTCCATATTCAATGCTGTAATGACGTCTCACTTGATCTCCACTCCCCTACCATTTCAACAAAGCGACATCCAAACTAATAAACATTCACCTGAATTTGGACAAATCCTTTATAATTACACACAAATGGGAGGAAATTTGCACATTAATTCTGCACAGGGGTTAAACCTATTTGGTGCAGAATTAATGTGCTGGAGGAGCAGAATAGGTCATGCTTTCAAAATGTTATGGGAAAACTTTGACTTGGGTGCCCCAGAGATTAATGGCCACCGTACCATGTGATGAATTTATTCTGTCAGATTCCAGGGACCACACTTCAGCAAGGTGATTGAGTCTTGCCTTGGAATTTTGTCTATGATTGGGTGCACCCTTGTGGTGTGTGGAAGTGTCTACTTACTGACTTCTGGAAAAGCAATGGTAAAAATTGCATCTGGTGAATCATGAGGTTATTTTAAGTTGTTGATTGGAGAGTTGAAATGTCATTGAAAGGGATTGGTTCCCCAACATCAGGGCCCAATTTGGGGGTGCCATGCCTGTTTGTGTCACCAGCATGACCTCCCCAAGTAGATGCTGTACTCCCAGCCCCAAAATGGCAGGCGAGCCCCAGGTGGGCAGAGGAAGTGCTTCAGGGATACCCTCAAGGCCTCGCTGGGAAAGTGCAGCATTCCCACAGACACCTGGGAATCACTGGCCCAAGACAATCCAAAGCAGAGGAGGAGCATCCGGGCAGGCGTCGATCATCTCGAGACTTGATGCTGGAAAAATTCAAAAGCCAGGTGAAAACAGCAAAATGGGTGTGCTGCCACACAAACGCCCCTCCCAAACCCTTTCCCACAACCATCTTCTGCCCTAAGTGGGCCAGAGTCTGCAGAAGCTGCACTGGCATATACTGCCACCTACAGACTCACCCCAAGAGTGGAAGAGTCATCCTCATCTGCAAGGGACCACCAGTGAGATGGCCATGGGTGCAACTTCTGGGAAATTGTTCTCCTAATTGCTCATGCCCTCACACACACACTCTCCTGTTGAGTAGGCCCCCATTACAGCAGCCATCATTAAAGGGTCAGCAGCGTCAACTCAGCAAGATGGCGACGATTCTCTCGAACTGCTGTGGACAGCTCTGCCTAACAACCAAGGCATATTGGCATTTTTTGCCATCCCTGGCCACTTTATGTAGAGGAATTATTTGTTTAAAACCTTACAGAACGCATATTTGTTAATACTTCAGAGTGGGAAGGATGCCAAAAGGAAAAGGAGCGAGCAAACAGCAGCAGGAAGGACATTCCTCTGCAGCACAGGGCACACCAAAGATCGCTGCAGCATCTCTTCCAAATCCCCGGGGGACCTGACAGACTCACAGGAATTGGCGGCGGCGATGGCACGACTTACCTCAAAGTTTGGGGCTATGATTGAGGAGATCCGTGAGGAGATGCGTGCCCAGGTCCAACCCATCGTGTCTACGTGTCCATGCTGCAGAAGCATGGGCAGGAGCTCCAAGGCCTCAGGGAGCAGCTGGAGGAGTGGAGGGTCGAACCAAGGCCGCGGAGGTGGCGATCGAGTCCTCATCCGGTGGATCCAGGTGATGGAGCGGAAGGTGCGGGCCTTATAAGACCAGGTTGATGACTTCGAAATCAAGGTCGAAGGTCAAATCTTTGGATTGTCAGGCTCCCGGAGGGTGAAGAAGGTGGACAGCCAGTCAGCTTCTTTGAAAACTAGCTGCCGCAGTTCCTGGGCCTTCAAGCCGAGTCCAGCCAGCTGCAGATTGAAAGGGCCTATTGGATTGCTGTGCACAGGTCTGGATCAATACAGCGCTCCGCCCAGTCCTAGTGCACTTCCACACATACAAGGACCAGGAAAAAGTGGTAGAAGCCTCCAGATCACTGGGAAATGACCCACAGGCACTGCTGCACAAGGGGTCAAAAAGCATGTTTTTTTTTCCAGGATATCACAGCAGCTTTATTTCGAAAGATGAAGTTAATACATGAAGTTAAAAAGAGGCTGAGGAAGCTGGGCATCCAGTACTCCACAAGGTACCCCACAGTGCTCCAGGACAGCCACAAGGACTCAGTTTGACTCGGCAGATGAAGTGTAAAAAGTTTGTAGATACTTTAAAATAGACAGAGTGGCCTGAAGGATACAATTAATGTTTGTCCTCTTTTCCTTCTTTCCCTGTGTTTTCCCTTCCTTTTTTTCTTTCACTTTCCTTAATAATTTTTTTTAAAATTTTGGAATATGTTGTTCCTATTATATTTTTATAACTGGATGGGAAATTCTGTGGGTGTCCTTTGTTGTCTCCCTATTGTTGTTCTCTCTCTCTTTTAGTCACAAGTAGGGGTGACATGGAGCTGGGGATGGGCAGAGTGCTCATCCTGGCTTTGTCTTTTTTTTGTTGACTTCAGGATCATCTCCTTGTTTAGTTTTTTTTGTCTAAGGCTGGCGCACAATCCGAGCTTGAAGGAGCTGCAAAGGAGGGGATGGGTAAGGTGAGTGCCCCTTATGGACAGGGGAGGGAATCTCCCATTGAAGATTTTATAGTTGGTTTTCTTTGTAGTTTTTTAGTAGCAATAGTTGTTTGTAATTATGATAGAGTAGTTTTTGCATACACCATTCTGCCACTCTATGAGTCTTTATTTACTTGTGCTCAGCACATTGAAAGCAGAGTTCTCCCTCCCGGGGCTTCAAGGGTCTCTGAAAGGGGAATTGGCTAAGCATCTTGTTAAATGGTGCATCTGGAACATCAAGGGAAGCCATTCACCTATTAAAGGGAAAAAAGTGCTTTCTAGCCTTAAGAGGGAAAGGGTTAATATTGCCCTATTGCAGGAAATCCATTTTGATGATGGGGAACAGCTGAAGCTACAACAGCGGGGTTATGACCGGGTATTCTTTTCATTCTCTACTACTAAAAGTAGGGGAGTGGTGGTACTTATCCACAAAAATCTTCCGTTCACATTATTTGAGCAGGTGGAAGATGAGCATGAGTAGTTTATGAAAATCAAGACCCTGATATATGGGGAGGAATATGGCAGTTTAAATGTCTACTGTCCTCCGACACATCCCCTCAAATTTTTGATTAGTGCCTTCCTTAAGCTGAATGCCTTTGGAATGCGGCATATTATTATAGGGGGGGATTTTAATTGTCTTTTGGATCCGACAGTGGACAGGATGTCTTGTGGGCCCCCAACTATTTCTTCACAAGCCAAGCAGGTGGTTGACTTATGCAAGAAGTTGGGGCTGGTGGATATTTGGCGATGTCTTCACCCTACCGGCAGCGACTTCACCTTTTTTTCAAACCCACATAAATGTCACATGAGGATTGACCGCTTTCTGGCTCCCTCGGCCCTTCTGGATTCGATTATGGGCTGTAAAATTGGGAACATAGCTATCTCTGATCACCCGGCTGTATATTTGGAGGTTAAGGCCAAGAGCGAGGGGCTAGGTTTGCGGCACTGGTGACTGCATCCTTTTATTCTTAAGGATTCCAAATTTGTGGAATACATTTTGAAGGAATTTCAGGAGTTCTTGACGATCAACTCAGGTACGGCTAGTAGTCCATTTAAGCTATGGGAGACCGCTAAGGCCTTTGCTAAGGGATTAACTATTTCCTATTCAGCTACCGGAAATGACAGAAGGGGGAACAGCAGCGTCTACTTGAGACACGGTTGAAAGCTGCCAAGACAGCACATTTTGCGCAGCCTTCGGTGATTAAGCTACAGCGGATCACGGCCCTCCGGGCTGCTTTGAATTCAATACTTGCCCAAACCACAAAGCAAGAATTTGTTTTTGCTAGACAAAGGCTGTTCAAGTATAGGGATAGGCCAGGGAATATTTAGCATTTCCGACTAAGAGAAAGCTTGTTCCTCAATCCATTATTGTAATCAGAGACAGCGCCGGAGTCCTTACGTGCAATGTCAAAAGGATTAATGTGGCTTTTCGGAGTTTTTACTCTGAATTGTATTGGTCTGAAGGCTGTAAAGACAGGTGGGATAAAATGGAAGCCTTTTTAAGAACCTGGACCTCCCAGGGGTAACCTTGGAACAGGCCTCTCTCCTTAATGTCCCCTTGACAGTTCAGGAAATACATGAGGCAGCTAGGCAGCTCCAGGGTGGGAAAGCGCCTGGCCCTGATGGTCTCCTGAGAGAGTTTTATAAGGAGTTTATAGGGATTGTGTCAGGGCCAATGTTGGAGATGTACAATCACTCATATTTGCATGAATGCCTACCATATTCTTTGAGAGAAGCAAATATTTCCCTCATTCTTAATGAAGGTTCCTGAGGAGTGTGCCTCATAGAGGCCCATCTCTCTATTAAATTCAGATTTCAAGATTCTGTCTAAGATCTTGGCGCTGAGATTGAAGATGGTGTTGTCCTTTATTGTCAAAGAGGATCATGCAGGTTTTATAAGGGGCCATAGGTCTTCTAATAATATTAGAAGGTTGCTGAATATGATCCAAGTATGTCAGCAATGATCGATTCAGGGGTTGGAGATTTCCTTAGATGCAGAGAAAGCATTTGACTGGGTGGATTGGGCGCATCTCTTATATGTCTTGGAGCAGTTTGGGTTGGGGGTGGGGTCTTTGCTGGGTGGGTGGAGGTTTCGTATCGCCACCCTCTGGCCACAGTCATCACCAATGGGATGAAGCCTGGGGACTTTAGGAATGGCAAGGGTAGTCCCCTCTCACCGTTGTTGGTTACGTTGGTGATAGAGCCACTGGCAGAGGCCAACATCAGAGCGTCCACATAACCGCTCCGGAGGTGGGATTGAGCGTACACAAAATTACACTGTATACGGATGACGTCCTTTTGTTTTTATCGGACCCAATGACATCCGTACCCCATCTGATACAATGTATCAATTCATTTAGGGCTATTTCAGGATATAAGATTAAATTTGCAAAATCGGAGGCTGTGCCTTTGGGGAACCTCAAGGAAGTGCCATAGGTTGAAGGTGGCCTTAGGTTCCCTCTAAGTGGTCACGGGCCGGGTTCCGATACCTAGGCATTTTTATTACCCCCAAGTTTGATCGATTATTTCGGATTAGCTTTGCTCACTTGCTCGACAATAGTAGGTGGGATCTCCAGAGATGGGAGGCTCTTCCAATTTCATGGTTGGGCTGAATAGCTCTTATTAAGATGAATGTTCTTCCTCATTTGCTTTATCCCATGTATATGGCCCCTACAATGTTTCCCAGGTTAACGCTGCGGAAACTCATGGATTGGTTTAGTTCCTTTGTCTGGCATCGTGGGTGGCCCCTCATCAAACATACTAAATTGCAGTTCCCTCAAGGATGGGGAAGAGTTGATTTCCCAGACTTCAGGAGGTATCAATTGAGTTCCCTGCTACCTTTGGGTAGGTAATGGTCCAGGCTCAATATGGCTGGATAGCAAGGCTCCCAGGCAAAGTGCCCTCTTATTAACCTGTTGTTCATGGATAAGATGAGGATAGTTATAGACCATTGCCGGAACCCCATTGTCATTAGTACAGTCAGGGCTTGGAGGTGATATTTCAGAGTAAGGGTTGCTTATCCAAGACTTTGCCACTCCCCCCCTTGGTTGGCATGCCAGGATTTCGACCAGGAATGGTGGACTCAGGGTTCAAACTATGGGTAGTGAGAAAAGTATCCAGTTTGGGAGACTTGTTTGAGGGGGAGGTTATGATGTCTTTTGAGCAACTGAGCTGCAAACACGGGCTGCCCAGCAGAGATCATTTCTGTTTTTTTCAGGTTAGGGATTTCATCCAGAAGAAGACTATGCTTCTCACTAAGCCCTATTAGCCCGATACAGAGAGGCTGTTGCTATATGCTACAAGCACCCTCTCGGTAAGTGCCCTCTATCACCTGCTGGGTGACAGGGCCTGGCAGGATGTTAACCAGCTATGTGAGGTCTGGGAGCAAGAGCTGGGAGTGGAGATCTCTTCTGAAACATGGGAGAACATGAGAAGGATCTCAATCTGTAATAGGACATGCGCTATGCAGTTAAAAACTTTGCACAGTGTTCATCTAGTACCAGACTGTCTGGCAAAATTTAAATAAGGACCATTTTCAATGTGCCCCAAATGTAAAATAAGTGTAGGTATTTTTATCCTTGCTTCTGGACATGCTACAAGTTCTGTGTTTATTGGAGCGCTGTGGTGGGAGAGATAGGGAGGGTATTGAGGTCCGAAGTTAAAGTAGATCCAACATTTCTCCTCTTAAGTCTACCGAATTTATCATCTTTAGACGGGCATGGGAAGAAACTATTTAATATTATTGCATACTGTACACGGAAGATTATTCTGATGAATTTGGTGTCTGAGAAGTCACATGGCTTGCTGAGATGGCAGAAATTCATTATGGAGCACATTCCCTTGGATCATTTTACAAACATAGTGCACCACACAACAGACAATTCTTATAAGACATGGCAGCCCTTTTTGAGTTATTTGGACATCGATTTATCGGCTATCTTAACTAGGGTGTTTGATTAACCAGGATGGTTAAGTTTATTGGAGCCCTGGGCCCTGGAGGGGGGACTCCTGAGATAATATGGGTATATATACAATGCTCCCATTCTTTTGTTTGGGAGCTTTGTGCTGAGCATAGCTATTTTGTGTTTTGTCTGTGTTCTTTTGTTTTTCTTTTTTTTTGTTTTATTAGTCACTTACTTATTTATTGGTGTTATTTTGCACAGTGTTAGGTTTTGTTTTGTATTACAGAGTAGGTTAGTAGTTAGTAGTTATATTGCAATTTGCGTTTTTCTTTATTATACTGGTATTTGTTATTTGTTATATTTTCAATGACTTTATATTTTCTTAAAGTCAATTTTTTTTCTTGTGAATAAATATATTTATGAAAAAAGGGTCCGCAGCAATGGCAGGCTGGCAGCAGGAGGTGTCCCAGAATCGAAGTCCTGAATTAAAAAGGCGAAAAGCAGCAAGGCCATTGCTTTGGATGGGAAACACCCTCCACAGTGCCATTCATAGCCAAGGCTGTGAGCTTCCATCCCCACAGCCTTGGCATTGGAAGTATTGAGGGCATAGAGCCCCCAGCTCAAATGGTCACATGGGTCTGGTACTGGGTAGGCTTCTTGTTTGAGCCAGTGACATTTGCATATGGCATTCTGCTCCTCCAAACTGTGAACAATACTGGCACAAATTGGTTGCCCATCTCTGTGGAGTAGCAGTGACCTGGTTCCTGAGACAGATGTTTGGAAGCAATCATACTCTAGGAACCTTCATGAAGCAATTCCTTGACTATACCCTGGGCTCCTCAACACCCACCATTTCTGCACAGTACTAAGAACATGGAATTATTAATAATCTTAAGCAAAGATTGTTTCAAATAAACCTCATTAAATTTTAATAGATGAATGCACAACACTTTTTATACATGAGTTAGCACTTCCATCATATAGAGAACAAAACTATTTCATTAAAACACATTAATTCTTCAGATAGAGAGTGGTGTGACATTGGTAAATATGGGCCATCAAAATTCAACTTCCAACATCTGATTTTTAATACTTGAGTTCTTAATGAACTAAAGGAGCAAAGAAATGACAAACACTGACCTAAACTGGTTGCGCTGAACAATTGGCCACAGATTGAGGAAAACTTAGTGAGATCACTAAGCTGTCTGCCCTGAATTTACCAATTTATCCAAAGATGGTGAAATCAGACAAGTAAGTCACCATCGAGAAATTTATATCTTATTTAACTTACATGTGTACAATAATTTCACATATTGGCAGATGAAAGCCTTGCCTGCCAATTAGCCAACTTGGAAAGACAATGGAATTAGACCGTGGATTGCACACTGAGCTATATTTCAACAGCTCATTCTGAGCAGCAACGCAGAGACAAGGAAAATGAATTTGTACACAAGAACTGGAAAGAAACTGCCACTCTCTGTCAGTCTCTCCCATCAAACTCAAATGTCAGTATCCAGTAAGGAAATAACTTGGGAGAACTGCTTTTCATTGAGAAATCAAGACTTACAAATTTCACTACTGCTGCGACAATGAGTCATCAATTTAACATCTGGCCCAGATATAAAATCTAACATTACAAAGATTCTAAGAACAGTAAACTGCAACAGCCTTTAAATTCTAGTCTGCACAGGCCCCATTTTAACTTTATTACCTGTGTTTGTATGTATGTTTGATGTCACATTTTTACCAGTTTTTTTGGGGATCGTAGGTCTTGAACTCTGTCTTCTCTCTTTGTTCTCTCAAGAAAGCTGTGCAATTTAGTTCCATCATTTGATCTAGTTAATTCTGTTTTAATTGAAGTGTGATAGCGGCTAGTACTAAAAAAAGACGACTTATTGCAATCAACTAACTGGGGGTTAAAAAGAGGAAGTCTGATTATCCTTTCTCGCCGGGTCATAACAATGGCTTAATTTTCTTTGAGAGCAACTGCTAAGTTAGTAAAAACCTAAAAATATTACACCCAAATATTGTCAGTTTCAACCTTTACAAATGGTACAAATAATCCTGCAATTCATTCTAACGAGATGCACTGTTAAGCGATGGAAAATTCAGGGAAACCATTCAATGAGTCACCTTGACACCAGAATATGGATGATGTTACTTTGCATGTGATGTTGTTTTCATTTGGAATGAATTGTAGAGTGAATGATGAAATGGTTTGAAGGGCTAACTATTAAAAATCCTTCCAATAAAGAGCCTATACTTTAAAAATACCTTCATGCAAACAACATCCTGGTCCAAGTATAACATTTTTTTGGCAGTAGTTGTACGTTCATTAGGATCCAACAGAGCTAAGTTATATTAATGTTGCAAAGTTATTCAGTCACTTCATATTTCCAGAGCAATGTTTACTTAAACCCTTATTGAAGTCTTCAAAATGATTTAAAGATGAAACTAAATTACTATGTACCTCTCTGACATGTGCTAAAAATGAAGAGTTTTAACCGTGGAGAGGTTTTGGGGCTGTAGCACTGAAGGTATCGGTGTCAAGGATATCAACTTTGGTTAAAATGAGATCTACACAGTGTTCATATCTCTGTGCCTGATCCCATTTGGTGGAGGTCAGTAGCGCACACAGCCAGACCATGTGCAGAGGAGCCAGTTCCCAAAAGCATGTAATACTGCTCTGGCATGACTGCTGCCATTGTTAACCTTACCCCTCCAATTAACACTTTTTGTTAAACTCACATAAGCCCAAATCTTCTAACTAAAACTGGAGCCTCTGAGTTCAATGCTAATCAGGCAGAAAACTATCCAATAAGCTGCATGTGGAGGAACCGGTGTTGGACTGGGAGTGGACAAAGTTAAAAATCACACAACACCAGGTTATAGACCAACACGTTTACTTGGAAGTACTAGCTTTTGGAGTGCTGCTCCTTCATCAGGTAGCTGTGGAGCAGGACCATAAGACACAGAATTTATAGCAAAAGATTACAGTGTCATGCAACTTATAAGATACATTGAATAAACCTAGATTGTCGTTAATTCTTTCAAGTTTTAGAATGGGTTGCAGGTTTCGGTTCATTAATATGTAAATCCTAGAACCTATTTTAAGTCATCTTCTCAAAATAACTTAAGGTTTTGAAAAAAGGGTGACATCTCAGCTCAACAATGCATTAAAGGTGAGAGGTCAGAGTTTGTCTGTTTCCTATTCTTGAGTCAGACTGGTTCTATTTCCAAAGTGGTATTTATAAAATATTACATGGATTGACTTCCTGCGTTGACTGTCTGCAGATTGTGCAATTTTTGAGCAAAATAGAATGTATCTGCAAATGTAAGTTCACATCATAGACTTATATATGTGTGTGCATCCATGGGAGAGAGAGAGAGTGGGAGTGTGTACATGTGAGTGTCCGCATGTGAGTGTAAGTGCATGTGAGAGAGTATGTGTTTGCATGTGTGAATGCTTGGTAAAGTGTGTGTGTGTGTGTGTGTGTGTGTGTGTGTGTGTGTGTGTGTGTGTGTGTGTGTGTGTGGTGACACGAACCCAAAGTCCCGGCCATCCCCATGGATACCGAACTTGCCTATTAGCCTCTGCTCAGCAACTCTGTGTTGTTGCATATCCCAAAGATCCAAGGCCGAATGTCCCTCATGCTGAAGTGTTCCCCATCTGGGAGGAAACACCCTTTCTGGTGATTGTTGTGTGGTGTCCATTCATCCATTGTCATAGCTTCTGCTTGGTCTCTCCAATGTACCATGCCTCTCACCTTTAATGCATTGTCTGAGCTGAAATGTCACCTTTTTTTTAAAACCTTAAGTTGTTTCAAGAATGTGACTGAGTCACATGAGCACCTGCCGCGTACATGGTGGGGTAGTGTCCCCACATGTAATGGTGGTACCCATGCCCACACTCTGACATGTTTTGCAGTGGTTACCATGGCAGGGTTGTACGGTGTTGTGGTTGATGTTATCCTGAAGGCCGGGCAGTTTGCTGCAAACAATGGTCTGTTTACGGTTTGGTGGTTGTTTAAAGGCAAGAAGTGGAGGCGTAGGGAAGGTCTTGGCAAGGTGCACATCCTCTTTGATAATGTGTTGCAGGCTGCAAAGAACCTGGCATAGCTTCTCTGCTCCTGAGAAGTACTGGACAATGAACGGTGCCCAATCAGTTGCATCACGTGTCTGTCTCTTGAGGAAGTTATTACAGTTTCTCACTGTGACACATCAGAACTGGCAATCGATGAGTTGAGCATTGTACCCTGTCCTTATGAAGGCATCCTTGAGCATCTTCAGGTCTCTGTCATGTTCAGAACAGATCCTGTGTATGTGTAGGGCTTGTTTATAGGGAATGGCTGTATTAATATGTTTAAAGTGGAAGCTGGAGAGGTGCAGCATCATGAGGTTATCCATGAGTTTGCAGGAGAGTGAGGTACTGAAGTGCCTGTCCTTGATGGAGATACATGTGTCCAAGAATGACCCAGATACTAAAAGGTAGTCCATGGAAAGTCTGATGGTCGGATGAAACTTGTTGATATTTCTATGTAGTGACACCTCGTCGTGGTGGGACCAGAGGAAGAAGACTTAAGAGAAGGCAGACTTGAATAAGACATGAGGTCCAATTTTTTTATATAGAGTGGCTTGTGTGTGGAATGAACTTCCAGAGGAAATCGTAGATGTGGGTACAGTTACAACATTTAAAAGACATTTAGTTTGGTACATGTTGGGAGGGATATGGGCCAAGTTCAGGTAGGTGGAACTAGTTTAGTTTGGGTTTATGGACAGCATGGACTGGTTAGACTGAAGGGTCTGTTTCTGTACTATATGACCCTATGACCATGAGTGGACATACCAAAAATGTGGCATGCATGCCGTACCACCTGGGAATTTAACAGAGCACATGAGAGTTCACAATCAATGTCAAGGATCATCAATATATCTGTTCCAAACCAGCTAATGGCTTTGTGTTGAGTTTGGAAGTAGTTGTCACCTGTATGATGAATAAGAAATGTTTGAGGCATATGGGCCATGCACAGGCAGGTGGGACTAGTTTAGTTTAGGATTATGGTTGGCAAGGACTGGTTGGACCTAAGGGTCTGTTTGTGTGCTGTTTGACTCAATGACTCTGTAACCATTCTAGTCCTTGTTTGCAGCTTGGCCCATAGCCTTCCATACTTTGGCACTGTATGTACATCTAAATACATGTTAAGTGATATGAAGGTTTCTGCTTTTATCATTTACAGGCACTGAGTTCCAGATTCCCACCAGTCACCAAGTGAAAAGCAATGTCCTCACAGCTCCTCTAAACCTCTTGCTCCTTTCCTTAAATCCTACCACCAAGGGGAAATGTTTTATCCTGTCTACCCTGTCTCTGCC
This sequence comes from Chiloscyllium punctatum, assembly GCF_047496795.1. NCBI lineage: Eukaryota > Metazoa > Chordata > Chondrichthyes > Orectolobiformes > Hemiscylliidae > Chiloscyllium > Chiloscyllium punctatum. The sequence goes on along the minus strand of NC_092780.1, from coordinate 32,337,841 downwards.
CTCATAAACTTAATCATGTCCCCTCTGCTCCAGTGAAAACAACCCCAGTCTATCCAATCTCTCTTCATAATTTGTTTTAGATTACATTACATTACAGCATGGAAACAGGCCCTTCGGCCCAACAAGTCCACACTGACCCGCTGAAGCGCAACCCACCCATTTACCACTTACCTAACACTACGGGCAATTTAGCATGGCCAATTCACCTGACCTGCACATCTTTGGACTGTGGGAGGAAACCGGAGCACCCGGAGGAAACCCACGCAGACACGGGGAGAATGTGCAAACTCCACACAGTCAGTCGCCTGAGGCGGGAATTGAACCCAGGTCTCAGGCACTCTGAGGCAGAAGTGCTAACCACTGTACCACCATGCCGCCCACTCTCCCAGCTCAGACAACATCCTGGTAAATCTCCTCTGCACCCTCTCCAGTGCAATCACATCCCAGAACATGAGCTGTGGCCTGACCAACATTTCAAATAGTTTCAGCATAATCTCCCTGCTCTTAGATTCTGTGCCTTGGCTAATAAAGACAAGTATCGCATATGCTTTCTTAACCACTATCAATCTATCCTGCTACATTAACAGACCAGTGGACACGAGGCCAAAGTCCCTCTGATCCACTGTGCTTCCAGGGTCCTACCTTTCATCATAACTTCCTTTGCTTTGTTTACCCTGTCACAGTGCGTCATCTCACACTTGCCTGAATTGAATTCTATTTGCCCATCCATATCCTTCTGTAATCTAAGGCTACCCTCCATTTAAATATATCATAGACAGCAAGGGTCCTGACATTGACTCATGAAATACCCCACTGGACATAGGCTTCCAGTCACAAAAACATCTCTCAATGATCACCCACTACTTCCTGCCAATCAGCCAACTTTGGATTCAATTAGCCAGACTTCCTTAGATCCCATGGGCTTTTACCTTTGCTATTGGTCTCCCATGCAGGGCCTTGCCAAATGTCTTGCTGAAGCCAAAGTAGACTGTGTCCAATGCAGTACCCTCATCTATGAACCTGGTCAACTCTTTGAGGAATTCAGTCAAGTTGGTGAGACATGACATCTCCTTAACAAAACCATGTTGACTATTCTAGCTTCGAAAAATTACCCCCAACCACTGGAGTTAGACTGATCACCCTGTAGTTTCCTGGGGGTTTATCCTTTGCTCTCTTCTTGACTAACTGGCTGTCCTCCAGGCCCCCAGGAACTCTCCTGTACCCAGAGATATTGAATATTATTGCCAGTGTGCCTGCCATTTCTTCCCTTGCCTCATTATCAGCCTGAGATACACTTCATTCAGTTTTGAAGATTTATCTACTTTGAAGCCTACTCGACCTCTTCTCTACGTATGCTAAATTGGTTAAGTATATCACTGTTTAAGTATGCTAAATTGTGGGCGGCATGGTGGCACAGTGGTTAGCCCTGCTGCCTCACAGCGCCAGAGACGGTTTCCACCCACAGCCCAAAGATGTGCAGGTTAGGTGAATTGGCCATGCCAAATTGCCCGTAGTGTTAGGTGTAGGGGAATGGGTCTGGGTGGGTTATGCTTCGGCGGGTCAGGGTGGAAGTGTTGGGCCGAAGGGCCTATTTCCACACTGTAAGTAATCTAATCTAATCACAAACCTTCTCCCTGATTTCTCCACATTCCTACTTACCACTGATAATCTTTCACCATCCCCCCCACCCCATCCTTGCTGATCAAGAATCTATTTCTGCCTTGAAAATCTTCAGACTAAGCTATCACCACCTTTTGATGAAGAGTGTTCCAAAGACTCATAACCCTCTGTCAGAACATATTTCTATTTATAATCCTTCTTAATTAGGTTATCCCTTATTTTAAAATAGTGAATTGTAGTTTGAGATTTTCCCATAAGGGGCAGCATCCTTTTCATGTCCACCCTGTCAAATCCCCTCAGGACTTTGTGTTTATCAGGTTGTGTCTTACTCTTCTAAAATCCAGGAGATACAAAGTCAATCATCATTGTCAAAGTCAATCATCATTGTCATCAGCGATCCCTTGCAGATGTGGATGACTCTTCTCCACTCTTAGGGTGAATCTGTAGATGGCTGTTCAGACCAATAAAGCTACCACAGGTTCTGATACACTTGGGGCAGGTGATGGTCTCGGTAAGTGCTGGGTGGGGAGTTGGTGTGGCAGTATGCTCCTTACGTTGTTTTCACTTGGCTTCCGTTATTTCCCTATGGCAAGTCTCGAGGTGCTTGATGCCTTCCTGGATGCTCCTCCTCCTCCACTTTGGATTGTCTTGGGCCAGTGATTCCCAGGTGTCTGTGGGAATGCTGCACTTCCCCAGTGAGGACTTGAGGGTCTCCCTAAATCGCTTCCTCTGTCCACCTGGGGCTCATCTGCCATTTTGAAGCTGGAATTAGAGCCCCTGTTTGGGGAGTCTCATGTCAAATTAAATATTCGTCCTCACCTCCTGACTCCCAGATGCCTGTTCATCATTTACAAGGCACAAATCAGGGTTGTGATGGAATACTTCCCATTTGCCTGGACAGGTGCAGCTCCAACAACACTCAAGAAGCTTGCCACAATCCAAGACAAAGCAACATTCTTGATAGGCATCACATCCACAAACATCTACTCTCTCCACCACCGATGCTCAGTAGCAGCAATATGCACTACCTACAAGACTCAATGCAAACATTCACCAAAGATCGTCAAATAGCACCTTCCAAACCCATGACTGACTTCCATCGAGATGGACAAGGACAGCAGATATATGGGAACACCACCACCTTCACATTCCCCTCCAAGCCACTCACCATCCTGACTTGGAAATATATCACCGTTTCTTCACTGATGCTGGGTCAAATTCCTGGAATTCCCTCCCTAAGGGTATTGTGAATCAACCCACAGCAGGTGAACTGCAGCAGTTCAAGAAAGCAGCTGACCACCACCTTCTCAAGGGCAACTAGGCACAGGCAATTAATGCTGGCCAACCAGCGACACCCACATCCCACTTAAACATAAACTTAAAAAACAACTCACCCACTCCAGGTAGTAATTATGAGCTATGTTTCACCATTTACATCCTTTCTTACATAAGTAGACTATCAATGTACACAGGACTCTTGGTGTGATCTAGGAGAAAGTGAGTACTGCAGATGGAGGAGATTAGAGTCAAGAGTGTGGTGCTGGAAAAGTACAGCAGGTCAAGCAGCATCCGAGGAGCAGGAAAATCAACGTTTCGGACCCTGATGAAGGACTTTTGCCCAAAACACCGATTTTCCTGCTCCTCAGATGCTGCCTGACCTGCTGTGCTTTTCCAGCACCACACTCTTGACTCTCGGTGTGATCTCACCAGTGCCCTATATAACTGAAGCATAACCTCCCACATTTTGTATTCAGTTCTTCTTGCAATGAACAATAACATGCTCGTAGCTTTCCTGATTACCTGCTGTATCTGCATACTAATCTTTTGCACACCACCCAGATTCCTCTGCATCTCAGAGCTCTGCAATCCCTCACTTTTTAGGTAATTAATTTAAATTTTCCTGCCAAAATAAACAATTTCACAGTTTTCACATGAGCCTCCATGTACCCGATCTTTGCCTTTTCAATATCTTTATCATTTTCTAGCTCCTTAAGTCTTCTCCACAACCTAATTTTCAATGTATTATTTATCGTCACTGACTTTAGCAATCATATCATATATAAATTGTAACAACTGTCAAACTTTTACAAAAACATCATTTTAAAATATGTTGTATCAAGTTCAGAATCATGACATTATGTTTCAAAGATCTATTCAGCAATAATTTTCTTTGCAAATTGCTAATGATTTTTCCCTTTAGAAACTTAAATATGTTTGAAGAACTTTTCAGTTTTTTAAGGAATTTAGTTCTTGCTTGTTTTGATTGTTGTCACATCTTGTTATGCCTTTACTCACTGTTTGTTAACTTTTTCAAAATATGATATTTTCACATCATTATGTACATTCTTTCAAAGACTGAGAAACTTAATACCGTATCTATGAGATATAAAGCATAATTGCTGCAGTTTTATTATGTAAAAATAACTTTAACAAGAACGGATTAGTAATGAACAACATGTATTCTTTACACAAGTATTCCATTAACCAACAAATACTTAAAGTTTTGTCGTGATTTGAGTTATTCAAACTGATTTCAGGAAGTGGTTCTACATTATATGATATTAAGGTGTATAGATGATTCATTGAACTTTCGGAATTAGATCCAGAACAGAATAAAATTTGCTAGCTATATGTTCTCTATTTATGGTTAAAAATGAAACAGCATTCAGCAAGAGCCACAGTACTGTGTGCATAGCCTTGTACAAATTAAACTAACTATTGCTTCCATTTAAAGCCCTTGTACATATTGCTCAAGTAATTATTCTGGCTATGAACCATGACGATGAACCATTGACCTTTCACGTGTTCATTAGTTTGCCTGGTTTTTAGCAATATTTCCTTAACACAAAATCCCATTGCATTTAAAACTATTTGTGAAAAATATGGGAGCCAAACTGGTAGACAGATTTTTAATCAGTACGGAAATCAAGTGTTATGGAGAAAAGGCAGGAAAGCAAAGTTGGGAATTATCAAATCAGCCACGATCTCAATGAATGCCAGAGTATTCAATGGGCTCAATGGCCTAAATGTGCTCCTCTAACTTAAGGTCTTATCCTATTGACATTGTTGGAGCAACTCACTTAGTTTCCCAGCTTGGGCACATTGGGAAATGGTGAACATTGAGTCTTGAACCAGTGCTTGGTATAGTGGAGAGCAGGACTCTGACTTAACATGCGCCATTGAGTATGTTGAGGAGTCGGGGAATGTGATGATCCACTCATTCTTTCAAAAACAGCAGCATGCCTTCAAACTGCAACAGGCAGACTATTCTCATAAGATGTGTATCCTCCAGAAACCGTGCTTAAATAAATTATATTACAAATCCATCTGTCATTATAAAATCCAAAAATGCCATCAGTTTCTTCTATTTTAATCAATAAGGGAGCTGAGGGTTACGTGGAAAAGGCAGGAAAGTAAAGTTGAATGTTACCAGATCGGCTCTGATCTTATTGAATGGTAGATCAAACTTGACAAACAGAATGGCCTCCTTCAGTTTCTATGTCTTATAGTCTTGTGGTCCTATTCAGCTGATGATATGTCCTATTAGTGGTCTTCTTTAAATTAATTTAAATACCAGCAGAATAAGAACTTGCTTAAGAGAACCTTTACCATGAAGGTCTAACTGAGTAAACTAATAGCACTCTTACCTCATGCTTCTTGCAACGACATAGAGAGTCGAAAAGTGTGGTACTGGAAAAGCACAGCAGGTCAGGCAGCATCCGAGAAGCAGAAGAATTGACATTTAAGGCATAAGCCCTTCATCAGGAATGGGGGTTGGGGGTGTGTGGGCACGGTGCGGGGAAGGAGGCTGAGAGATAAATAGGAGGTTGGGGTGGGCTGGGGTGAAGGTCGCTTGCACTGTGAGAGGCAGATGCTGGTGGGGGGTGATGGTGATAGGTTGGAGAGGAGGGTGGAGTGGATAGGTGATAAGGAAGATGGACAGTAGGACAGTTCAAGAGGATGGTGCCGAGTTCGATGGTTGGATCGGGGATGAGGTGGGGGGAGGAGAGATGAGGAAACAGGTGAAGTCGACATTGATGCCATGTGGCTGTTGGATCCCAAGACAGAAGATGAGGCATTCTTCCCCCAGGCACCTGAAACATCGATTTTCCTGCTCCTCAGATGCTGCCTGACCTGCTGTGCTTTTCCAGCAACATAGTTTTTGACTCTGATCTCCAGTATCTGCAATCCACTTTCTCCTAGTCAATGAAATGGAGAGGACTAGCTGGAACAGATGATCCCAATTACTCAGCACCATTGTGTGCTGGGATTGACAGCTTCAGCCATTTCATTCCTGTGGCAAATTTGTAGGAGTGATGATCGCCAACAATCTGACCTGGTCCATCCAAATTGATGCAACAGTCAAGAAAGCACAATAATGCCTTTAATTCCTTAGGAAGCTATGGAAGGTCAGCCTGTCCATAAAGACTTGTACCAACTTTTAGAGATGCATTTAGAAAGCATTCTGTCCAGATGTGTCATGGCACGACAACTCTAAACCAGGACTGGAAGAGACTACAGAGACTACAGAGAATTGTGCACACATCCCAGTCCATCATGCAAGCCAACCTTCCAGTCAATGATTCCATCTACACTTCTCACTGTCTCGGAAAGACAGCCAATATAATTAAAGATCCCTCCCATCCTGGTTATATTCTCTTCCAATCTCTTCCATTGGCCAGGAGATACAAAAGCTTAAACACAAACCAACAGATTGAAAAGCAACTTCTTCCCCATTGGTATTAGACTTCTGAATTGACTTCTCAAATTTTAAATTAATGTTGGTTTAGCTCATTCTGCACCTTCTGTGCAGCTGTAACATTGCATTCTACCCTCTGTTCTATTACCCTACACTTGGTATGGTATGATCTGCCTATACTGTATGTAAAACAAAACTTTTCACTGTACCTAGGTACATATGACAACAATAAATCAAATCAAATCAAATAACTGCTTGACATTCTTCCTGCAGACTTGGGAGCTTAGTGAACCAGAAAAGGACTGTTTTTGACATTTCTCATCTATGTCAACAAGCCATTGAGACTGAAACAAGCCATTCATACAGAGGCTGCGAGCAAAATTGCTGACTAAAGGTATGCAGAGTAACCAAAGACTTCTGACACAAGATTACAGCAATGTCACTATCAGGATGACAGAAATGGCCACTCACTGAGATGTACAGCTGTTGGTCATTCATGCGTCCATGGTTTGGCTTGAACAATTTTGTCAGGAGCTGCTGAGAAATCCATTTTAGGACTGACAATCAGTAATGAGAAAGAAAAGGGATGCATTTATAGGGCATTATTGTGAACAGAGAGAGTGGAAGGAAAAACAACAGTAAGCTGCTAGGGGTAAGGTGAAACTGATGGAATGTCCGGGGTGTACTGGCCATAATATAATTAGTTCAAGTATCTAAAAAAAAATGAACTGGGAGAGAAACAGATCAAACATTTAACTGGGAGCAAAAATGAATCTTAATGGAATAAAAATGATGCTGATCTAGGAATTTGGTAGACAAGCCAGGAGACAAAAGGATTAAGGTTAAAATACAAAACAAGCAGAATACAAAAAAAGTTAGGGTATGTATAAAGAATTTGAAAAGGTGAATATTGAGTTTTACAAAGTGACAGAGATCACAGGAACAAATTATGGTCAAATATCAAAGACAAATGATGCCTACCACTGACGGCATGTTGTATGAAAGAGCTTCATCACATCATACCATGTTATATGAGCTATAAATAGAAAGTGCTGGAGAAACTCAGCAGATCTAGTGGCATCTGTGGAGGGAGAAACATTTTTTGTCCAATGATTCTTTTTCAGGTAGTCTAATGAAAAGCGGGTCTTGTCTTAAGCAAGATGCAGTTTATTGCATGATAGCAGTCAGGTACATGTTACATTGTTCTGATGGACATAGAGCTGTTGTCCACATCCAAGGCCTTATGTCAGATTGGGTAGAGCTTGATGTACTTCTCAGCAGTAATCCTTTCTCAGCCAAACAATATACAAAAGATCTTACAGAAACAAAAAAAATCAAAGTATATTTAAATAAAACAGAAATCTATGTAAGAAATCACTGTTCAATATTTTATAAAACCTGAAGGAGTCTATTAAATATTATTCTTATCTTGTGAAGAAAATGTCCATAGCTGCTTGCTGGCTGAAAGCATAGGGTGAAAGTACAGACTCTGCCAAGGACCTGTCTCTAGCTCAGACATTGCTGATAAAATTAGATTGCGTGACCTTTATGTAAATAAATGTAAAGATTAAAACAGACCCATAATGGAGAAAGTAATCACTTCTGAAAGGAAAGAGTGATCTATGCTGACTTCAGCCATCATCCGATGGAGGGTGGATCTACCACAATTATCTGCAGAGACCAATATTCAAGTTCTCAGTCAGTTTATCCTCTGGGACCAGAAACCCATTCTCACCTCTCACAGGGCAGATGATTTTGTTTTTCTGTTTATTATAATTTTACACCATTTCTTTTAATAAATGGCTTTAAAATCACTTATGGGGTTCGACACTTGTTAATCTGAAACACCAAAACCCAAACCTTCGATAGATAATGGAAATCTACTAATGGCGGACAAAGGAATGACAAGGTTACAACACAGGAAAAGGAAATGCTATTTGCACCCTGAAGAATTATATTCACTGAGAAATCGGTCTTGCATGAATCCGAGGCAGCCATCAGTGTGAACAGCTAAAGAAGTCAGTGATAGGAACATAGGAAATTATTATCAATGAGTTACAGTCACCAGTCTCAGTCCCAAACATAGTTTGCATGTTATGGTTGACTGGGGTAGCACACTAGGAGTCAAACCCATCTATTTGCAAGGCTATCAAAAAAGTTAAACACATTTTATTAATGTATGCAAAGTCCTCAATTTTCTTGTCTGACAGGCTCTGATTAAACATTGCACTGGTTTCTATACTTAGCAAGAAGAACCATCTGTTACAAATAAATAGATTCAAACTACAGGCGAAAAACTATGAACTGTTGACATATTAGTTTAATCATTTTAACTGTAACCCGCTTCCAACCAACAACCCCTCCCAAAATACATACAGACAAATGGAAACACACAAAAATATTGGTGTTATGGGTGAAATGAAAAAAATCTGGGAAAACTGTTTAATGGAGACAGTACTGAGTATTTAATAGAATGTTAGTTTAGTTTCCCAAGTTCTTCAGTTATTTGATCTTTTCCTTCAGGTTCTCTCACTTTTTCACATGAGACACAGAGCCATTTGTTCACAAGCTATAAAGTCTCTGACTTACTGGTTAAAAACAACAGCTTACAGCAACTGCGAGGATAAAATATATTGTCTTTCTTCAGGCTGGGAAACCTTTTTCTCCCAATGCTTGTATATAGCATCAGTATAAACACTAAAATGAGATTCAGTAACTTTCTTTTTAAAACACCAGCAGTGTATTCCTCAGTCCTTTGCTGCAGAAAGTCCCTTTTTCCAGTTCATTGCACAATCGAAAATACAGGAAACAAAATAATGTGGCCTGTACAACTGAAGTACAGGTTGAGGCCAGTGACGTGTTGGGTCAGCAAGAGGGGGATGCTTCATAAGGGTGAATATGGACTTGTAGGAAATGTAGAGATCACCTTTTCCAATCCCAACTTCCACATACGTTAGCTATGTATGCAGCTATTAACTTCGCTTTCAGGTCTAATGGTTTGACTGAAGTCCACCATGTATGTCATATGCTGCAGTCACACACAAGCCAGTTGACAAAAGAGCCTGAAGCAAGTGTTGTGCCCCTGATTTGGAGTTTCTTCAGAGGAGTGCTGTGGAGACCACAATCCATCATAACCCTTATGGTGTGATGCTCACTCCTGTCGCAGATTGGGTAGCAGGGTGACTCAGTGGTTAGCACTGCTGCCTCATGATACCAGGGACCTGGGTTCGATTGTACCCTCAGTCTGTATGGAGTTTGTTCATTCTCCCGGTGTCTGTGTGGGTTTTCTCCCACAATCCAAAGAAGTGCAGGTCAGGTGGATTAACTATTCTAAATTGCCCATGGGTCCAGGGATATGCAGGCTAGGTGGTTTAGCCATGGAGCGTTACAGGGATAGGGTATGGGGGTGAGTTTGGGTGATTGAAGGGTTACTGTGGACTAGATGGGCCAAATGGCCAGCTTCCACATTGTAGGAATTCTATGATTTAGAGTATGCACAAGCTCTTGCCCAAGGAACATGTATTACAGATTCATATTTCCAGCCTAATGTCTTGGTTCATATGAGAAGAAAGGTGAGCTAGCCACAGGCAGTTTAGATATCAAAAACCTTGCCCAGTATTGTTCATTTCAGAGATTAATTGGCAGGATCTATAGCCCTAAATACTTATGGAACAAAATTTAACAATATTAATTGGAATTTTGTACTGCATTTCATGCTGTAAGTCAGGACAGGGAAGCTGATGCTAACACTTAGAGCATTAGAAGTGTGAATGGTATTTCACTGGAGAATGCACAGCTTAAAAGTATGCGATTAAATTTGAGGGTGAATGGGGTTAAATTCACAGGAAATGCATCATCGGTAAAAATAATCCAGGAGAACATATGTCAGATGTACTTAATTAAAATGATTGATCTGTTAATGTCTCAACCTTTATTGACTTTATAAAATCATTCAACATCTGTATACTTTAATAAATTCAGTAAGATTTTGAAAGGAAGCAGATGAAAACATGTCAAATGTATCCGAATGCAAATGAAAAAAATACATGCGCTGACCCAATAATTGTTTCAGCCATGTTGAGGTCAGGTTTGTTTCATTTGTTGAATGTACATATGGCATAGTTTACCCTTGAATATTAATGGCACAGGATCCCTTTTATATTGATTTTAGTTAGTCTGCACCAGCAGCCTTGAAAAAGAAATCAAAAGCACAACATCCTTCCCCAGTCTGTGATTCAGAGATACAGTACTGAGTCTGTACTGAATCAAAAGGCTGGTGTTCAGAACTGCTTAACATTGCTGCTCAAATTAGGAATGTGGTTTGCATTGTCTATACACTAGTGACAATTATGTTCAACATAAAAAGAGTTCAGCCAATGCCAAATGTCTGATCAATACAATAAAGCTGTAATTCTTAATAAATGTATCAATTACTAGCAGGTGTCAAATGAGGTTGCTTCTCTTTTTGTGTTCATGGGGAATTTTCTTTCTTCGCTCTCTCCTTCCCATCTATTTGTTAATTTTTAAATGCTATTTATAATATCTTATATTTCAGAGGAGGAGTCTTAAAGCCTGAAATGTTGACAGCTCCTGTTTTCCCAGATACTGCTAGACTTGCTATCTTTTCCAGTTTTAATCTGCCTTTGTTTATTGTGTGATCCTTCTGTTTCGGTGCTGAATGTATTAAAGCATGGGGGCAGTTAGCTGGACAGTTGATTTACACTGTTAAGTATTGCCAACTTCTGCAACAATTTCTGCAGTATTTAGATTACCACAAAGGACTCTCCTTCTCAACCTTTCCCCTTGCCTGACGTGTGCTAACCCTTAGACTAAACAACCACCAGTTAATTCTCTCTCGTGAGAAAGCACTCCTTTGGTCTGGTGAGCCTATGCTGTCAACTGAGTAGGTTTTCTGAGTTAGGTTTAGTTTTGTGCCTTGGATTGGTTTGCATTAGATACTTGGATCATAGCCTGTGTTCAGAGATCTGACCTGTCTTCGGAGTTCTGGCCTGCTTAGAAATTCAGATTCTGGGTATTCTGAGTTGTTTAGCAATTCAGAGCTGAGTTGGATGACCAGTGTTTTGCTGGGTGTGCTCTGAGAGTGTTGGTTGGGCTGGGACACTGTTGGGTGCTCCAGAATGGACTGTGATACAGTTTGTGCTTTACTATAAGTTAGCCCAAGTAGTCGCAAAATGTCAGTTTCTTGTGGGATAGATCTCTTGAATTTTATTTTTGTCATTAACTATTTACAAGGCTCCAATAACATAAATTTGCACAGATCGAGTGGGTTCCTGTGCTTATTGATGATATTGAACATATCACATATTAATTGACTAAACTGACTCCATCACAGAGAGAGACAGAGATAGAAGCAGAGAGAGACTGAGAGAGAGAAGAGACAGTGACGGAGAGACTAAAGATAAGGTGGGTAACTTTTAAACAAATTTTCACATGTCATGATGTCATGAAACTATCTGATAGCGACAGGCCTGCCTGGTCTCAAGTCAATCACATGTTACAACATGCTGCATTCTTCAGGATGTGCTGCGTTTTCAGGGCTGTGTTAGACACGCTGGTCTGTGTTGGTTAATCTGGGCTGTGTTAGACATTCTAGGGTGTGTTAGACATGCTGGTCTGTGTTGGTTAATTTGGGCTATGTTAGACATTCTAGGGTGTGTTAGACATGCTGGTCTGTGTTGGTTAATCTGGGCTGTGTTAGACATTCTAGGGTGTGTTAGACATGCTGGTCTGAGTTGGTTAATCTGGGCTATGTTAGACATTCTAGGGTGTGTTAGACATGCTGGTCTGTGTTGGTTAATCTGGGCTGTGTTAGACATTCTGGGCTATGTTGAATATTCTAAGATGTGTGCTGCATGATAACTATAATTTTATCCAGAACTGTGAGTGTTGCATCTGTCTCCACCAACGAAATATCTCAACTTCCTTTCTGAGAAAAGAGAACAGATGGGTTAGAGTCTGACAGATGGAGATTAATGTAAATAATGAACGTAAGGTAACAATTAAAAACAGGAAGCAGCAAATGTGCATACAGTGAAAGCATGTAATTAGCAAAGGTGGAGAAGAGGAATAAACTAAGCATTGGTTTATTTCTTGTTTGACAATTATTTCAGTATTTAATCAACTATCAACGTGAATGTTAGTTGTTTATTTGTATCTGTTGGAATTAGTCTGAAATGGAAATGATCAAAACTGCTCTGTAATGAGTCTGCTGGAATAACTCGGCTATCACAATTTTCATATTGACACAGAAACCCCACAATAGATATGTTGTGGAACTAACAAAGCGTAGCAGAAATTTCCTAATAGGGATTTCTGCCAGAATCAGACAAGAAGCCCATCAAGGCCTGACTTGAAGTAAGGAAAAACTCACAAAATTCCAACAGTACAGAGGCCGTTTGGTCCATCAAGTCTGCACTGACTGTCCGAAAAGCATCCCACCCAGACCCATCCCCCATGGAATCCCGTAAGCTGGCATTTACAGTGGCCAATACACCTGGCCTGCACATCCCTGGACACTATGGGACAATTTAACATGACCAATCCATCTAACCTGCACATTTTTGGACTGTAGGAGGAAACCGGTGCACCCAGAGGGACTCCACACAGAGAGTGTGCTAACTCCACACAGACAATAACCCAAGGCTGGAATTGAACCTTGGTGTTGTGAGGCAGCAGTGCTAACCACTGTACAACCACTTCCCCACTCTTGCATCTTTTATGCATTTGCCAAGTTGCGTGGCAGATTTCTCGCTAGGCAGTGGTAAGTTGCCGATTAAGGGGCATTATTGCTTGTTAAACACTTTACTAATGCGACAACCTGCCTCATTCATACTCAGCTTCCTCTTTTCCCAAACATGCCACCGCAGACGGACACTGAGAATTGGAAAATGGAAAGTCAGAGTGGGCACTTGGTACCTTCTGCTCATCGCTGCTGCCAACATCCTCCATGTTGTTCAGGACCATACGCCATCTCAGGGCACAGTCCCTAGGCACCAGCCGCACACAGCCCTCATCCACAGACATTGAGATCTGACATTTGGCAACCGCTCACCATCATCATGGCACTCAACAGACCAAGTAGCACAGACTTGCATTGCAGGGTGCAATGGCAACTAGCATCGAAAGGACATTTAATGCACCCAGCTCACAGATTGGGCCAGGCTGCACCTCAGGGCTGCTCACGTGTTCGTTTTCTTAACACCTACCTGAATTCGTATAGCATCTGTGTCTTGCCTTGCCAATTCATTCACTAGTGTGCCTTGCTAGTCAGCAGTCCTCAATCAAGTGAGCTTACATCTTACTGGATAGCAGTGTGCTGTGTCAATCTCATACCTCCACCGTGTACCAGCAGCTTATGTGGCAACCACGCTGTATGTGTGGCAAGTACATAGCCATGTCTCAAAGTCTTAGAGGAACTGTTCTCACCAAAGACCATGGAGACATTTATCAGGCAGGGGGACCAGGCACAGTAAGTGAAGGATGATCTTTGATACCAGACCAAGGGATCAGTCACAGTCCAGCATCCAGTTGGGCTATACAAGGTCAGGGGATATATGCTTTACAGTTCAGGGAGCAGATGGATGGTCAATCAGAGTGACCAATCCAGGGAGCTGAGCTGACAAGGTTAAGGAGATAAACAGCCATCAATCAGGAGTCTGGGTAGTTCTCGTCTAGGGCTGTCTGGTTTGGGTCACCATCAGCTGATTGGATCTATCTGTACAAACTCAAAGGTAAGGGGATGGGAGGAGAAACAGCATCAGCTGCTTCTGCTGGAAGGATAGGTATCTACTCTTCAGGGTTGGGGGCCACATTGTGCGGATAAACAGGGCAACCTTATTTTGTGATGGAGGACACTATAATGCCTGGATGGGAAGGGTGTCATCTGGGATGGGGATAAGTTCATGGTCTGGAGTACCCTAGCTTCAAGGGAGTTACAGTACATGACCACATCTGGCATCGTCACCTCATGTGTCCAGGATTGGGGGAATAGCTGGGCAGATGAAGGCTCATGTAGTTGGGTCGTTTGGGGACCACTTGGGGAGATGCAAAGCCTTTGGGGTTCACAGGAAGAGCTACCAGGAATGGTATTTGGATATTCTGGGCCTTACCAACACATAGAGCAGGAACATGGAAATCACTGGCCAAAAGGTACTCACCATCACTTTCTATTGTACTGGAAATCAAAAGTACACAATAGGGAAGGAAATGGCTGTGACCACACTCAGAGTGGGCTGGTTAATTATCTCGACTAGTGTGCAAGGGGCTTGTAGGACCCACTATGTGAAACCCTACAAAGAGTAACTTTACTTATAAACCTGCAGGGACCCTCATGCTCCAGCAATCCTGAGGCATTGGCTTCCTGTCTCCTGTGCACCTCACTTCCCCAGATATAACTGACTATATCATTCAACTTTCAACACAGAAGCCATGGAGGATGGAGTGAGAGGTTTGATGAAGAAATGATCCCAATAGAAACTGGTTATGTCTTGTTGCTTTGCTTCTGCAATATGCAGCAGAGACTCAGACAAACAGACCTGGGGCCAAGCAATGATGTTAATACAAACAGTACAATTCCACATCAAGACTGACAATGCCCATGTCACCAAAGTGCCCTTTTGCCCAGACAACAGTGTAGTCCCTGGTTCTGCAGTTGCTGTCAGTGGTGCCTTAGAGGTTTGGTTGGGTGATCCCCAGGTGTTCATTTCAGCCCTGATGTGCTTAAAGCAAGTGAACCCTCCTCAGCTTGCAACTCAAAGTGTCAGTAAGGAACAAGCAGGGTGGAGGTGGGAGCCCAGGCCACCTGTGTTCTGAATGAATAACTGGGGAGGTTCTATGTGATTCTCACACCAGCTGGGTACCTCCTTGCACTGCTCTGCCACCTCGTGAAGAAATAGCAGTGGAGTGCTGGCTGACTAAACTTCAATGAGGATTCTTTTATGAGCAGTTACTGGTGGAACCATGGGTCACCTTGTGCTAAAAAGTTCACTAAACTTTTATTATAGCTACTGATATCTATGTATGTCAAGGGTCTTTTCCCTAAGGTGGTAGAGTTCCAAACTAAGGGACATACGTTTAAGGTGAGTGGAGAATGTTTCAAGAAGGACATAAGGGGCAACGTTTTTACACAGACAATGGTTAGTGTGTGGAATGAACTGCCAGAAGAAGTGCTGGATGCAGGTACAGTTAGAACATTTAAAAGATTTTTGAATAAGTATTGGAATATGAAATGTTGGAGGGATATAGGCCAAACACAGGCAGGTGGACTAGTTTAGTTTGGAAACATGGTTGGTGTGGATTAGTTGGACCAAAGGGTCTGTTTCCATGCTGTATGATTCTATGACTCAACATATTCTGAAATCACAGGCACTGGTTTCAAGCTAAACAATTTGGATGTACTGCTTCCCTGAACATGTCATGCTGCAATAGGACGGAGCTCAAGAAGGTGGAGAGTGAGATCCAAATGCCAGTTCACATGCCATAATATTGTGATTACATCATGCACAAGTCCATCAAAAGTATATCTACAGCAAGACATAACACAATGTTTGCATTGAACTTAATTAATTAGGCATCTTATCATAACAGGTCGCCCTGCTGGCTCTGAATTTGTTCTGGAAAAACTAGATTTTGCTGGAAGCCTGTTTGGGAAAACAGATTGCTGATTGGAGCCAGTATTTTCAGACACTGTCTGCTTCCATTCCTGACCTCTGTGAAACTTAAACATTCAGCCTTGATATTATCTCTCCTGACCCCACCGGTCTGCAGGTTCATCCACTGGAGCAACTGAGAATTCAATCTATTTCACTGTCACCTCAAACTTTATGAAGAATAAGCTCATTGCTTTAACAGATGCATCGTCACATTTGTCCAACTGGGGGCAAATTGCTTAATTCATGCTTTCTGATTAAAGTCATAATTGTGTTTTATACACATGAATGCAAAATTTTATTACAGATTTTACTGAAGTGCAATTATCATCCCAAGATTAACCACATCCATTCTTTTCATTACCATAAACACCCACAGTTCATAGGGGCAAAAGTGAGGACTGCAGATCAGACTCTAGATTAGAGTGGTGCTGGAAAAGCACAGCAGGTCAGGCAGCATCCGAGAAGCAGGAACATCAACGTTTCAGGCAAAAGAAGCTTCATTCCTGATGAAGGGCTTTTGCCCAAAACTTCGATTTTCCTGCTCCTCGGATGTTGCCTGACCTGCTGTGCTTTTCCAGCACCATTCTAATCTAGACCGTCAGTTCATATACACATTTTGGGTTTTGATTGTAAAATGTTTTCAATATTTGCAAAGTTTCAGGATTGTTGAAATTTGAAGTTTGTTTAAAGTGGTTAGCTACTATTTCATCTTTTTTTTTTCAACAATCCTGTAATGGGTTCCAACTCAGGTTAGAAAGAATTGAAGAGGTAAACCCAGGAATGAAATTGTTGATAAAATGCAACATCCTCCTTGGATGCTGCCTGACCTGCTGCACTTTTCCAGCAACACATTTTCAGCAAAATGCAACAGAGCCAGAGCATCTGGAAAGAAATAAGGTAGGTTCACATTTTCAGGTACAGATTATTCAACAGAAGTGGCCAAAGTTCTCTCCACGACACCATTAATCTGCCTCCTCTTTGAAATGCTGACAGGCCTGCAATATATTTCCAATATTTTCCATTTGCGTGTCACATTTTCAGTATGTGTAGTTTGTATTTTCCTTTATAAATCAAAGTGGACTGGTTAAGTGGGTTGTAAATTGGGTATGAAAAGACTGTAAATTATACAGGAAAGTGAAGACTGACGTTGTTAAGATGTTCCACATTTCGGAGATCCAGGAAAAATAGCTTGCAGCTTTGTTCCTGTGTCAGCGCCGTATGCAATGGCATAAGTAAAAATGCAGATAGGGCAGATATGTATAACGTCTTGGAGGCTCCCAGAGTATATCATAGAATAAATGTTTGTAGGTAAATAACTACCTACAGCTTCAGAGCAGCAGTGCCTGATTTTTCTTACCAGATTTGATGTTAGAGCCAATTACTTACTTAAAGTGGGTTTTGGCACCCACAGAGAATGCACAGTGGCATAGTACGCAGCTTGTGATTTTTCTGCCAAGCACTTAGGGCTTTGCAATGCTGCTGCAGAATCAGCCTTTTGATATATTTTCAAGATGCCAAGATGTCTTTGGATTGGACATGTGTTGTACACCTACTTATTACTCAGTTGTATTTTCTCAAATTATCTGTTTAATTAGATATGGAGACAATGTTAATGTTGGTATTATATTACCAAAGGTACAAAGCTCTGGCCTCTGCCTAAAATCAAAGATAATCACGTCTGATGCGTTGTTGTAATTGTCAATTAATTTTATGAACTCCTTGACATTGCAATGGATTTTCCTGTTTTACAGGAAGGGTGTGTCTCAGTTGGTGGATTCTCACCCCTGAATCCCAAGATTCTGGGTTCATTGTTTACTCCGGGTCTTGAGCTCAATAAACAAGGTATTCATTTTAGTGCATTATTGAGGGCGTGCTGTGATGTCAGAGACACTAGAATTCCCTCCCTGTAGGTCAACCACAGTAGGTGGACTGCAGCAGTTCAAGAGGGCAGCTCGCCACCACCTTTTCAAGGGCAACTAGGGACGGGCAATAACATGCTGGCCAGCCAGCAATGCCCACATCCCACAAATAATCTTTTTTATTAATTTTGAAAAAGAATAACTAGAGACAGCATTGGACCCCTCAAGTACCAAAGTGAATATGTATGTACAGAATGGCAGGAGATGGGCAAGGTCCTCAATGAACATTTCTTCTCCATGTTTACCGTGGAGAAAGACCTAAAGACTTGGGAACTTGGGACGTTGTTGGTAATATCTTGGGGGACAGTCCATATCACAGTCGAGGAGGCGTTAGACATATTAGAATGTGTGAAGGTGGATAAATCTCCTGGTCCTGACCAGATATATTCAAGAACACTGCAAGAGACTAGAGAAGAAATTGCAGGGCCCTGGCTGATATTTTTGCATTATCGATAGCCATGGCTGAGGTCCCGGAAGACTGGAGGGTTGCAAATGTTGTGCCCTTATTCAAGAAGGGCTGCAAAGAAAGATCTGGAAACTATAGACTTAACATCTGTGGTAGGTAAGTTACTTGAGAAGATTCTGAGATAAGATATACATGCATTTGGAAAGACAGGGTTTAATTGGTTTTGTGCATGGGAGATCATGCCTCACAAATTTGTTAGAGTTCTTTGATGAAGTGATCAGGAAGGTTGACAAGGGTAGGGTAGTAAACGTAGTCTATATGGAATTCAGTAAGGGCTTTGATAAGGTTTTATATGGTTGGCTGCTCTGGAAGGTTAGATCACATGGAAATTAGGGGGAGCTGGCAAATTGGATACACAATTGGCTTGATGGTAGGAAATAGAGGGTAATAGTGGAAGGATGCTTGTCGGACTGGAGGCCTGTGACTATAGGAGACCCTCAGGGGTCAATGTTGTTTGTTATCTATATCAATGATTTAGATGAGAATATACAAGACATGATTAGTAAGTTTGCAGATGACACTAAAATAAGCGGTATCGTGGACAGTGAGGAAGGTTCTCAGAAATTGCAGCAGGAACTTGATCAGCTGGGAAAGTGGAAATGGCAAATGGAATTTAATATTGACAAGGGTGTGGTCTTGCATTTTGGAAAGTCAAACCAAGGTTGGAGTTTAATACTGAATGGAGTGTAAGGGAGTACAGGTGCACAGTTCTTTGAAAGTGGAGTCACAGGTAGACATGGCAGAGAAGAAGACTTTTGGCACACTGGCCTTCATCAGTCAGGACATTAAGTATAAAAGTTGGGAAGCTATGTTCCAGTTGTACAGGATATTGGTGAGGCTGCACTTGGAATATTGTGTTCAGTTATGATCACCTTGCTATAAGAAGGATGTTGTCAAACTGGAAAATGTGACAAAGGAATTTACAAGGATGTTGCCAAGACTCAACAGTCTGAGTTATAGGGAGGAGTTGGACCAGCTTGGACTGTTTTCTTTGGAACATCGGAGACTGAGGGGGATCTTGTAGAAGTGTATAAGATCATGAGAGGCATGGATAGGGTGAGTACACTCAGTCTTTTTCCCAAGATTGGAGAAATCAAGGACTAGGGGACATCAGTTTAAGGTTAGAGGGGAAAGAATAAAAGGGAGCCTGAGGGGCAGTGTTTTTCAACTGAGGATGGTATGAACATTGAATGAGCTGCCAGTGGAAGTGGTTGAGGTGGGCACATTAACAACATTTAAAAGGCCTTTGGACAGATACGTGGATAGGAAAGGTTTAGAAGGATATGAGCTGAAAATGTGTTCCTGGAAAAGTGCAGCAGGTCAGGCAGTATCCAAGGAACAGGAGAATCGACGTTTCGGGCATAAGCCCTTCTTCAGGAATGAGGAAAGTGTGTCCAGCAGGCTAAGATAAAAGGTAAGGAGGAGAGACTTGGGGGAGGCGCGTTGGAAATGCGATAGGTGGAAAGAGGTCAAGATGAGGGTGATAGGCCGGAGTGGGGTGGGGGCGGAGAGGTCAGGAAGAAGATTGCAGGTTAGGAAGGTGTTGCTGAGTTCGAGGGATTTGACTGAGACAAGGTTGGGGGAGGGGAAATGAGGAAACTGGAGAAATCTGAGTTCATCCCTTGTGGTTGAAGGGTTCCTAGGCGGAGGATGAGGCGCTCTTCCTCCAGGCGTCGTGTTGCTATGGTATGGCGATGGAGGAGTCCAAGGACCTGCATGTCCTTGGTGGAGTCGAGTGGAGTTGAAGTGTTGGGCTACGGGGTGGTTGGGTTGGTTGGTCCGGGTGTCCCAGAGGTGTTCTCTGAAACGTTCCGCAAGTAGGCGGCCTGTCTCCCCAATATAGAGGAGGCTACATTGGGTGCAGCGGATGCAGTAAATGATGTGTGTGGAGGTGCAGGTGAATTTGTGGTGGATATGGAAGTATCCCTTGGGGCCTTGGAGGGAAGTAAGGGGGGAGGAGTGGGCACAAGTTTTGCATTTCTTGCGGTTGCAGGGGAAGGTGCCGGGAGTGGAGGTTGGGTTGGTGGAGGGTGTAGACCTGACGAGGGAGTCACGGAGGGAGTGGTCTTTTCAGAACGTTGATAGGGGAGGGAAGGGAAATATATCCCTGGTGGTGGGGTCCGTTTGGAGGTGGCGGAAATGACGGCGGATGATACGCTGTACATGGAGGTTGGTGGGGTGGTAGGTGAGGACCAGTGGGGTTCTGTCCTGGTGATGGTTGGAGGGGCGGGGCTCAAGGGCGGAGGAGCAGGAAGTGGAAGAGATGCGGTGGAGGGCATCGTCGACCACGTCTGGGGGGAAATTGCGGTCCTTGAAGAAGGAGGCCATCTGGGTTGTATGGTATTGGAACTGGTCCACCTGGGAGCAGATGCAGCGGAGACGAAGGAATTGGGAATATGGGATGGCGTTTTTACAGGAGGCAGGTTGGGAGGAGGTGTAGTCTAGGTAGCTGTGGGAGTCGGTCGGTTTATAGTGAATGTCCGGCGCCATTAACCACACGGCCGCTCCAGCGCCCGCGGCAACAACCGCCACCGCAGACCATGACGTCACTTCCACCCCCACCGACCTTGCAGCCTCCGCGATCGCCGCCCAGACAACCGCCTCCACGATCGCCAGGAAGACCATTGTCGACAGATTCGCAGCCTCCGCAGCTATCGGGAATAACAGTGTTTCTGTCATCGCCACAGCCACTTCCGCCCCCTGGGTTGCCGTCGCCGCAGCCACTTCCGCCCCCAGTGACATCACTAACCTGCACGACCACAACGCTGCATGTGTCTCCGCCCCCACACCGATCTCCATCACCTCGCCTAACCCCGCCCCCACGCCGATCTCTGTCACCATGCCTAACCCTGCCCCCACGCCGATCTCCGTCACCATGCCTAACCCCGCCCCCACACCGATCGCCGATACCACACCGAACTCTGCCCCCACGTCGATCTCCGTCCCCGCCCCCACACCCACACCCAACCCCACCCCCACTCCCAGCTCCAGCCCCACACCAGGTCCTAGCTCCCAGCCCTGCCGTGTTTTCACCATCCCTCCAGACCTACTCCGGCTTCCAATTTGTGTGCTTGAATTAATTGGCTGTGGAAAGCCTTGGTAATATCTTGAGAACATAAAAGATGCCACATAAATGCAGGTTCTTGCTTTCTTATTACCCAACTACACGTTTCTACAACATGTTTGGTCTTTACTTTAGTGAATAGTACGCCCAAGCTATCTGCATACAACAAATCCTCTCGCATAATAACTTTCATATACCAAATTAAATTGTGCTAGAACTAATATCTTCCACCATCTGCTGGCCTTCGTTATGTTACTTGTGCAGCAGTAACAGTTAGCAATGTAGAGACGAGTGCATTTAACATCCAATATTTCAGGATTCCAGGATTCACCATCTGTGCCATTGTTGGTATTTGCTTTTGGCCTACATTGAATGTATTGCTTGAACGCTCTGCAAATATTGCAAGATGTTACAAGGATCAAGAAATACATTGGCGTGAAACAGAACCCTGTGAGCTGGCATAATCTGTCAAAATATATTAACAAATTTTCTGCCAACAGTGATAAATCTAAAGCAAATCTTGAAGTTGTGTATATATATATATTCAAATTGTGGATGGAGCTTGCTATTTCAAGTGCAAATCAATTTAAATATTTACAAAATATTAGAATTAATCCAATGCCAGTTTAGGATTTAAACATTTTGATGCTTTTTCATTGCTTATGTTAAAATCTATTTTTATCAATTTCCGTTTTCTTTCCTTGCCTCTTGAAGGCAGTGATACTTACCAGGCATAGTTCCATACATATCACAGCCATCCAGTGTCAGTCACATATATAACTCCGTTGTGATACTGTTCTCACCCAAGACCCACATGAATACTTATAGGCAGATCATAGGACAGTGAGCAGAGTTGTGTTTGATTTGATTTATTTATTGTGATGTGTATTTTGTTATAAAATACAGTGAAAAGTGTTGTATCATGTCACCACTCTCTGGTATCATCATAAAACATAGAAAAATAAATGAAGAATAAAAAACAAGCAAAAAATGAAGAAATAAAGAAAGGGTCTAACTTTACAGTCCTCTGTGTTACATGCTCCATCATGGGCCTAGTGGCCAGGCACGAGTCCCCTTTGCCGTGCCAATGCTGGAACGAAAGTCGCCACTCTTCAGCCCCATGTGTCACCTCCACCAGCAGCCTCACCACCAAGAGTCCTCCTGGTCCTCACTGATGCAGACACCACCGATGCTGCCAGGGATCACACCAGCCCAAACTCGATTCCAGCACCATTGCCATAGGTCTGCTTGATTGTCATTCTCACTTAGCTCACGACACTGAAGGCACTGTAAAAAAACATTTCTCATATTTATGATTACCTAGCACAGTACAGGACTGTGACCAAACCCAGACTTGCTGTGAATGTGCTATGTGCCATTTGGAATCGTGTTTCTTTCCTGCAGTTTCTGTACCCAACCTTGGTTAAGCACCTGACCTCTGTTGACACCTCCTTATAATAGAACGTCTAAACTGAGAAGCCTGGTGAGGGAAATCTGGCATCTTCTCAAGCTAAGGTTTGGTGCCGCAAGTCTAACAATTTACTTTCAAGAACTCACTGAATTAGGATTTTTTTTTTCATTATCTTTTATTGGTTTCTAAATTCTGTTGACCATGAACCACGCATCACTGAAAAATCTCTGCAGGCAGTCCATGAGTTACAAACGGGTTCCATTCCTGTGTACGTTTGTAAATCAATTTGTCCACAAGTCGGAACACAATCCAGTACAATTTAAAACAGCTGTTCATCAGTACGAGCAAATATTTGCATCCTGGATTTTTAAAATTAATATTAATACACCCCTGTTTGGAAACTCAGTTGTAAGTATGGGCATTCCTAAGTCAGCCGTTTGTACATAGAGGACTGCCTGTGGTAGATTGTTTACACATCACTCCAATGCTGATTTTGTAAAGGATGAAGCGATACTGAATATATTAATTAAATATTAACTTAAAAGATAGTCAATTTTTCCTTTATTTCATTTCATTGTATTAGGTTATGGCTGTTGATTAATTCAACAATATCTACGGTAGGCAATTTTAGATGTTTAATGATTTGAAAATATGTTTTTAATTACAACAAATGTCATGTATAATTGGGGATGTTTTGGACAGGAACCTCATTTCTGTCGCATTCACTAAGCAGACACAATATGGAATGTTCACAGCATGTGGCAGTGAGATATATCATTAGTCAGTAGATCAAAATAATTCAAAATGTAGGCAATCCATAATGAGTGCATTAAGGATTATTTGTGTGTCATACACTGGTCCCACTTAATTAAATCCTTGAGTCTATGTGGAATATTTTAATCGAAAATTCTTAAAATAATAACTTGGATTTTAATAATCAACTATGGGAGGCTGAGATTTGCCATGCTGATAATCCTTTTGAGGACTGAAATGTGCAGACAGCTTTCAAAACATAAAGCTCTTTGCTTTTACATGTGGATTCTTGGCATTCTGATCTATAAAATATAATGAGAGAAACGTATTGGACCAAAGAATGTTTACTAATTCAGGGTACTCTTGGAATTACGGAAAAAAATGTCTTCTACATTGCTTTTCCATTTGAGCATAGTGATAAGGCTTAAGAACGTCATTTGCTGACAGCAATTTCTTGCATGTTTTAATTGTGAATATTATGCAGCTCCAATTAACTGAGTCCACTTTGTTCTTTCCTTTTGCTGAACTGCATTGTCAGGTTGACTGCTGAACCAAATAACAGCTGGAAGACACACCCCAGCTGGTCATCACTTTTATTTCAAACTACATCATTGCCCTAAAACACCACTCCAATCAATTAGTGCCCTGGGATGGTGCAGTTGCTGTAATACTCGTCACTGCATGAATATAAAGAGTCAAGACGAGATTTTTTTTCTCTCTCTGAGAGGGTTGTGAATATTTTGGGATTTCTGGAGAGGCAGTGGAAACAAAGTCCTTGAGTTTTTTTAAAGTATACATGAATAGATTCTTAATTAGCGAGGGGGGGAAAGATTATCAGGCACAGATGATTATGTGGATTTGTGATCAGAATCCAAACAGCCATGTTATTAAGCAGCAGAAACATAAAGAGAAATTGCTGGAAAAGCTCAGCAGGTCTGGTAACATCTGTGAAGAGAAATTGGAGTTAATGTTTCAGGTCCACTGGCCCTTCCTCAGAACTTCTGTTCCTGGCCTTAGCAATAGTAGTTCTCAGGTATATGTGAGTATCCAGTCGAACAATGGGAGAGAGACTGATTGCAAATGGAAGTGGAACTCTGCAGTGGACTTCTGCTCCCTCTGACTTCAAAAATAACTTGTGATGCAGTTTTTTTTTCACTGAATTTTCATTTTGTGCTGAATCCCCTTCAGAAAACCTTAGCATCTGCTACACCTGGAGGGTCCGACTTCTTTGAGGAAACCCAATACATTAGGCTACTGATTATCTGATGCAAGAAATCCAGCACCTTGTGTTTTAGTTGTAGGGTGTATCCAACAATTATCTAACACCAAGATGACATTGTATGTTAGTCAAGTTCCTGCAACGTACAGGAAATAGCCCTGCAATTGTGATTATTCTTGTCTCTGCTTTGCATCTGGAAAACAGGTATGAACATTTCTATTCCACAATCCTCTTTTCAAGGTTAGAGATGTTCTCTTTCAAGGCAACTGGGAAGTCTCACACTCAATTGTTCCCTTTGCTGAGCTAAAGATAAAGGGAGCTCTCTTGGAGGCAAACAGCAATTACCACTGACTACAATGGATCCATGTAGATTGTCTTAGAACTAGTATTACTATTTTCCTGCTTGACTTTATCTGAATGCTATCCAGTCAATGATTTTTTCATTTTCAATTAAAGAAATAAAAGGAATGAATGGATCCTGGTCCATGTGCCCAACAGGAAATCAAACTCAAAGTGAGTTTAATTTTGAAAATTTGGCCTTCAATATTGCAAACTTCACCAACTGATATTCCACACAGAGACAGTTCCCAGTTTGAAAGCAGACTATCACAGAATTATTCTTTCAGGGAGCTTCCTGCGATGAGAGACTGAGTGCTTTGGGCCCGTGTTCTCTGGAGTTTTGAAGAATGTGAGGTGATCTCATCTTCAAACGTAAGATTCTGAGGAGACTCGATAGGATAGATACTGAGACATGATTTACACTCGTCAGGGAATCTAAAACAGGGGCATAGTCTCAAGGTAGGGGGTTAATCAGTTAAGGCTGAGATGAGGAGAAATTACTTCACTGAAAGAAATTCTTTGGAACTCTCTAACCCAGAGAGAATAATTGATTTTCATCATCGAATACATTTAAGGCTGAGATAGATGGGTTTTTTGGATCCTCAGAGAATAAAGAGTTATGGGGTGTAAGTGGGAAAGTGGAGTCGAAACATTGGTTCAGTTGCAATTGTACTGAATGACGCAATAGGCTCATTGGTCACATGGCTTACTCCTGCTTCATTTTATTACGTTCATGCATCTAATCATTTTCAGCACTCAGATGGGAAGTTCTTTAAGAGGAGTTATAATCAACTTTCATTTATTCACACTGCTTTTCATTTTATACCTTAGCATTTACCTTTTTGCCCTGAAATCTCCTCCTAGCACACGAGCTTGCACTAATTTCTATGAGATGATCTCCTTCACCAGTTTCATTTTTCCTGATATTTACAGTTTACCCTGAGCTTCAAAGAGAATCCTCACACAGCTACCATACCATATCCTATGATTTCCAATCTTCAAATCTTTCTTTATGCCATCTATACTGAACTACACCTAAACAGGTTAAATGTCTATTTATGCTTAAAGTCAAACTTGACCAGGGAGGTTTTGAGATGCTGTCGTAGCATTCCTATCTCTGAGTCAACAGGGTTCAGGTCTTACCTCAGGAGTTGAGGGCGTGGGAAATGTGTCATAACATGATGGAATAGATTTACTGTCTATTTGTCAATCCTTCCAAGATGCCTAGGGCATGTGGTAAGAGTGGGAGTCTCCCAGTCAGCCAGAACTGATAGTAACTGCAACACCACAGCCTCCCCGCATTAAAAGACTCC
Organism: Chiloscyllium punctatum; assembly: GCF_047496795.1. Taxonomy (NCBI): domain Eukaryota; kingdom Metazoa; phylum Chordata; class Chondrichthyes; order Orectolobiformes; family Hemiscylliidae; genus Chiloscyllium; species Chiloscyllium punctatum. Next base: position 32,311,367 of record NC_092780.1, on the reverse strand, counting down.
ATGTACCCGTTTTTGCCACAACTAAGCTTCATCCTCTTTCCAACAAGCTGCCAAACACATCCATATATCTATGCTTGTGTCTGAATTGAGTATTGAACCATATGTCTGTGTAATAACTATGACTGTTCAATTCCACTTTGCCTGATCCAGTCCTATTTCAACTTATCTATCGCTAAAACCCAACCAAAACTACGCAATCAGGCTTGGCTGGGATCCCGTATTCTGTTGAAATATCTTAGCATTAGGGAAAATATTGCTTGATTAACAGCTGTGGCACTATCAGAATTAGGTTTTATTGTCACACGTACTCAAGTAAAATGATTCAAGAGTGCAGTGAAAAATGTACAAAGTCACCATTCCTGGCACCATCTTAGGTACAAAATCTTAGATACAAAGTGGAGGGAAAAAAAGAAATGAAGTTGCAAGTTCAATACTGTAGTCTTTCTTAAGCCAAGGCTTAGTCATACTGGGCTTGCAATCTCCATAAGGCATCTCCTCCAGCTGGGCTCCTCTACTGCAATGGACTCCATCTCTCTGAGCTAGCTCAACCTTCCCTGCACTTGACATTGCTGCAGATGCTGGGAGACCTCTGGGCTGCCTCGTTCCACCACTGCTGCAGATGTGAGGGGACCTCTCTCATCGCCACGCTGGCTCCGTGCTGCTCAAACTCACTCTCCACCCAATAGCAGCATTTCATCTTCTGATCAACTGGAATATTTGACCATCTAGCACATTCCTGATCCCATACCTACCAGTTCATAAAATATTTGCTGTACTTACAGTTTGTGGTGTTGATATTCTAAAGGGCCTGGCTGAATCACATTTACCTGGAGTAAAATGTTTTTTTATAACATCATGAAAAATACTGAATGAATTAGTTTTTGAAACTTATTTTTACACAATCTTTTATAACTGTAGTGTTCATCAGCTCATTGTAGTGTACAAAGAACAATACAACACAGGAACAGGCCCTTCAGCCCTCTAAGCCTGCACCTACACATTTTACCCTTCCATACTAAAACTGTCTTCACTTACAGGATCCATATCCCTCTATTCCCTTCCTATTCATGTATTCATCTAGATGTCTCCTGAATGCTGCTATTGTGTCTGCTTCCACCCTCCTCTGGCAGTATGTTCCAAGCATTCACCACCTCTTATGTGAAAAACCTGTCTTGCACATCTCTTTTAAATTTCACGCCCTACACCTTGAACCTGTGTCTCCTAGTAATTGACCCTCCACCCTGGGAAAAAAGCCTCATTTTTTCAACTCTATCCACACCATTCACAACTAAATAAACCTCTATCAGGTCACCCCTCAACCTCCTGCATTCCAATGAAAACAAACTCTGTCTATCCAACCTTTCTTCATAGCTAGACATCTCCCATACCAGGCAACTTGCTGGTAAAACTTTTCTGTACCCTCTCCAAAGCAGCCACATCCTTCTGGTAGAGTGGTGACCAGAACTGTACACAATATTCCAAGTGTGGCCTAATTAAAGTTCTATAAAGCTACAGTATAGCTTGTCTATCCTTATACTCAATGACTCTTTCCAATGAAGGCAAGCATGCCATGGGCCTTTTCGACTACCTTATCCATCTGCACTGCTATTTCCAGTGATCTGTGGGGCTGCACACCCACAACCCTCTGCACATCAATACTCCAAGGGGTTTCTGACATTTACTGTATAATTTCCACCTGTACTTGACCTTCCAAAATGCATCAACTCGCATGTATCTGAATTAAACTCTATCTGCCATTTTCCTGCCTATGCCTCCAACTGATCTATATGCTGCTGTATCCTCTAACAATCTTCCTAACTATCCACTACACCACCAATCTTTGTATCATCTGCCAACTTACTAATTAGACCAGTTATGTTCTCCTCCAAATTATTTATGTAGACTACAAACAGCAGAGGACCCAGCACTGATCCCTGTGGAACACCACTAGTCATAGTCCTCCATTCCGAAAAGCATCCTTCAACCGTTACCTTCTGTCTCCTATGACTAAGCCAGTTCTGTATCCATCTTACCAGCTCACCCCTGATACCATGTGACTTCACCTTTTGTACCTGTCTGCCAGGAGGGACCTTGTCAAAGGCTTCACTGAAATCCATGTAGACAACATAAACTGCTTTTCCCTCATTAATCATCTTTGGATCTATAGTGGGTCAATGGGCATAAGAGTGCCATACTTTGGCGTAGGGGCCATGCGAAGTCATGGGGTTGGTAGTTTGCAGAGCCTGGTATAAAGGGAATGTGAGATACCTTTTCAACTCCCCTATCTGTATGTTTATCACCTGCAGGTTATGGTTGATGACACCTCTGAAGTGCTATGCTTCACCTCAGAACTTCTTAGTGGCTGCTCTGGTTCAATGAAAATTGCAAAGGATCATGCCTTTCTCCAGAAACGGCAGCACTCACCATCTAAACTCACCTGAAGCCTGCACTCTTAAAAGACCCTGGAGACAATTGGAAAGTCCAGGAATGGGTTGGAAATTCTGGAAATAGAACCTGAATGCAATTTTTAAAAGGTTCCGGTTTCACCCTGATGCAATGAAAATCCAAGCAAATATATCTATATGAGGCTTAGTGCTACATTTTATTTTATAATCCTCCCATAAAGCACCATGGAATGATTTATAACACACATAAATACATGTCATTGTTCTGCTAGCAATATCCGTGCCCATACTCTCTGCCTCTGACTTACCTCTAACCCAATCTAATGTCCCCAAACCTGCTGAAATCACAATAAAGACTAGTTCCTATGAGTCGTTAGAGAAATGGAAAAGGAAGTGTAATTGCCAGACAAATCATCGTCCATGCAGTAAGAATTCTTTCTTTCCAATCCCCCTTGGAGCCCTGTCTTGCTTTCTCTGTGGTATTTGATCATTTAATGCTGTTTTTCTTTGGAGATTTCTATCAGCAGAGAGTGACACCTGATCTTCCTTTGTCAGACGCTGACTGTCCGTTACCAGTATTTTCTGTTTTAATAACATGATCTTGTCTGGCTAGTTGCTACTGAGGTGGCTCTTTTTTAACAAGCCAGTCAAGAAGCACTAAGACGCAGGTTGTGCTCACTGTAGACGTATTTCTACTGCAGTCAGGTCTCAGTTTAATGTGAGGTAAATTATTTGGCCACCCTCCACAGGAGATCACCCATCTTACAAATTATGTAGGGTCACAATATGTCATGGGAAACCAAATATTATTGTCTGAAATAATGCGAGACTGTGAAGAATGTTACAATTCAAAATATGGGAGCCTTTACATTGCGCTGGTATGGTGGCCCCGAGAGGTCTGGCATTATTTTAGTCCAGTTCTATTTCATTTCAAATATACATGATTAGCAATGTCAATTATTTAAAATAAAATATTTGCTCACTGTGTGGCTCCGATGTTTATCATTCTTCCATGTGGGAAATTAGTATGTTCCCAGCATCTTTTACATCAGTCTATATGTGCTTTGTTCCCAGGGTACTTTCCTAGCACTTGCTAACATTTCTTGATTAAAATTTAGAGATGCAGAATTGGGAAGTGGGGCCCTCGCAACTCTGCCCTCCCTGACATCCCAATCCAACCTGCAGACCCTCCAATAATATTCACCTATGGCCTGTGATCCACTAACGATCCTAGGCCTCAGGTAAATGTACTATTAGCAACTATCCCCACCTCCATTTGTGGCACTGCCATTCATGGAGTTGCCACCTTCAGTCCCCACCTCCCTGGATCTGAGAGAAGTTGTGCTACTAACCAGTTAAGCATCTGAGAGACAATTAATTTTGTGGACATTTTCTAAAAAATGTCCCTCACTGGCTGTCATCCCCATGAGAAATATACATTAAGAAAGAAGCAGGACCTTGAAAATATTTACAAGCAAAGAACAGGTAATGAATTAAGTCAAAAATAAAAGGAAATCTACCACTAAAGATATAAAGACAGTAGACATTTTGGAGGGATCATATCAAATATAATCATGATTTGCCTTGTTTTTTAAAATCTGGAAAACTCCTGCGTATTAGTGACACGTATTTAGCTTATGGGCTGAAGGCATCTCTGGCTAGGCTGGCATTTATTGCCCATTGCTAATTCCACAGAGGGAAGTTATGGATCAACCACATTGCTGTGGGCCTGGAGTCACATGTAGGCCAGACCAGGTAAGGATGGCAGTTTCCTTCCCTAAAGGATATTAGTGAACCAGATAAATTTTTTTGACAATCAACTATGGCTTCATGGTCATCATTAGACTCTTAATTCCAGATTTTCATTGAAATCAAATTGCACCATCTGGTGTGGCAGGATTTGAACCCAGAACATTACCTGAGTCTATGGATTAACAGTGTAGTGATAATACCACTAGGTACACTTCTGGATTTGTTTCAGTCATAACCATAAAAGGGATTATGTCACTCAGTAAGAAAATCTTAAGTAATAAGCTTATTATGGAGACAGTCTGGCAGCACTGCTTCAGATAGCTGTAATTTTGATAACAACATTTCACTCTAAATAGTTTTAGAGATACGATAAAAATGGTCATGTTTCCTTAGCTGCTGCAAAGGTTTTTATCACCTTGGCAATATGTACTCTAAGCATTTGAAACAGTATTGTCAAAAATGTAATAATTAAAATTTCAAATCAGTAACACTCAACTTTTCACTAGTGGCAAATACAACATTTCTTGTTTCACCAGCATTTACCAATGAACAGTATGAGAATATCGAACCAAACATCTAAAGTAGGCTGGTTTAAGAACAAAACTTAAGCTCACTAACCAAGGAGATTCTATACTTCTATTCCACATGTAGTTATTATTTATTAAAATCAAAGCCGCTGTCTTTAGACTAAGTGCAAGTCATTTCAAGTTCGGTGGAGTGATTCTTGCCATGAGGTTGAGTGAGTCATGTTGTCATTTCTTCATAAACTCACCATATTCATTGTCATTCCCGTTGCAATGGTATGTATTATGTCTGATTTCCACTTCATCTTACAATGGGTCATTCTCTGAACAACATGCCATTCACCAGAGATTGACCAGCATTCACACTGCAGGATGTTGTACCCCTGGACAAGTACTGTCAGTATGTAGCTATCCTACCAAGGGCATAGCGGACAAGGAGAAATTGGTATCCTGCTTTGTGGGTCTTCCTCTTCCCCCAGGATCAGCAATAGAGACCATGACTCCAAACTATGCCAGCCTGGTCAGAGGTTGCCACCCAGCTAAGAGCAGTCTCAGTTCCTGGAAAAATACCCAGCAATATAGGAAGAGGGTTGATGTCCTTCTTCAATCTGCCACCATATATACCATCACCATCTTCTCTCTGATATCTCACATTCATTCTATCTCTGCTACTGTTCTGTAGCCTCCTTCCATCAAGGCTCATACTCCACTACACGCTCACTACTGCTTCACTATTTGCCTTCACTCACCGTGACACCACAAACCTTGCATGCCCTCTGCATAGCCTACCACTCTTTTGGGGCACCTCTCCACCAGCAGCAAAAGTAACAGCTGTGCCATGCACTTGCACCTTCAGTCGTACCTGCCTCTGTCTCATTCCAAGTGGAAAACAGTTCTCAGTAGAGCAAAAAGAGTCAAGAAGGATGGTATGCTACCCACCATCTGTCTCCTCACCCCTTACCAGGATACCATCCTGACTCTAATTGCCTGAGCAGGCCTGTTTGGGAATGGAGACTGACTGTGACTTACTGTGCCAGGGAAGCCCTGTGTGAAGTCTTTGTGCCTGTGCTAAAAGTTACAGAAGATAGAAGTAATAAGAGCTTGGAATCTCTGCCTGAGGAGGCAAAACACAGAAAAGCAAGGCAAGACAATGCAAAGTAAGGATGCTGGGAGCATCTGGGTGGGCTCAAAGTGAGTTAGCACTATTATAGCGTAAAGAACCTAAAGCTGTCTACATGGCCCTGAACATTCAATGTCCTTGCTGCAGTCTTACAATGATAGTCACCAGTGCAGCTGGAGGTACAGAAGTATCCTGTTGGCAGACTGGAAATTGTTATGCAGATTCTTAAAGGCTGGCTCATGTTGGATGCCAATGTCCATGGACTTGGGGGTGCATGTGACTGGTGCTAATGGAGTATGCCTTTGGACACTGGTGTCAAGTGTCCACAATGGAAATTGTTTGGAACAAGTGAAGAACATCCTGCCAATCATACAGTTGGTTTTCATGTTGGCTTCTCCTGACATCTGGGTTGTTGACTGAGTTTAGTAAGATCACAACGAGATTATTAGGAAGGTGAGTTGGGCTATCATCAAGGATCTTGAGGAGCATTACTCACCATCAATTGATGACTCACTGCTGCCTGGTGACAATCCCATTACATTAAGATGTGCCTTGCTGGATTTCCCTCCCAAACCTGCCACACATCTTGTCGAAGCCCACAACAGTCAGACTCCTATAGAAATCCGAGATAGTGTTAATTCAGTTTAAGCTTTGATTGCAGGTACAAGCTAACGTATCAGAATATATAAATTAGGTAGTATGCACGTTCTTGAGTCATGTCCTAGTCTTTTAAAAGTGCTATCCTGAAGGTAGACTGACAAATGGATTTCAATCATGCAAGGGCCTTATTTTAGCTGAGCAAAGGCAAGCATTCCACTTATTCTTACACTGAATCAGTGGAATTTAGACATTTATTTTGAGGTCTGGAGGAGCACAATACCTTCCTTTCCATTGTGATTTCAGCAAGCCATCTGTTTTGATTATAATTAAGCTGAAGAGCAGCTGAAATTCTGTGAGATTTTTATCTCAAAACGTGTCAGTAATAATTGACATGCATCAATAAAATACAGGCCACAGAACCAGACGAAGGAAATAGCTTTCCATTTCACTTAGTCCGTCAGGTATTAACTGAGCAAGGACTGTGCTTATTAATGTGCTGTTCTTCATTCCCCATATCCAAGAAGTATTGGATTGGAAAATATTTAATGCAAGTTTGGTGAGAAAAACTCTATTAAACCCACTCGAGTTACAGAGTGCGTGAATGGATATTCCTGTATGATATTTCTCCTCAGCATCAACCATTGAATCCAAATTTCAAAGGATATTAAAAGGGTGATTTGAGCTCTGAGTAATGTTGGACTTTGTGGTCACTGATGGGCTCTCATTATGTGCCAATAAAATGAAATATCAGTGGCATGTATATTGTTAATCTACTTCTTGCACCACCATGGAAAGCTAAAATTAACTCTTGTTATTTCAACTAATCTTCCAAAGCTGCGTTCTTAAAATCTCTATAATTATGAGTATAAATTACAATATGCATTTTGTCTTCAACGTATTAATTCATTCTGAATGAATGGTCTTTTCAGGCACTCTATTCTCCCTATTCATTATCCCGTGGAAGAGAAAAGTTTTCTTTCAATGCTTCACTTTGCTTGAGCTTGGAAATATTACACTTGTCGACTGTAATACTGTTCTGTGTATAGAAATCAAATAAAATGATGTCCAGATGCAACACATTTCTGATTGTATGCACATAGCACTTCAGCTTGAAAAAAATTGAAACAGATTGTCTCCTGGGAGTAAAATTACAATGGAATATTGGCTCTTTATCCCTTTTAGATATTCAAAGTTGGCCAATGAGCTATAGCTATGAAACGTAATTACTAGAACAGTCAACATATAAGTTAGAAAATAAGATCAATTGGCCAATGATGAATTAGTCACCATTAGTAATCCATAGAATAATTTGCTTCAATCACATTGCACCATGGAATTATAGAATAATACAATGTTAAATAAGATCGTTCTGCCCAGTTAGTCCATACCAGCTCTTTTGAAAAACAAACCTGCTCATTTGAAAAGCAAACCTGCTCATTTTACTCCATTCAGTTTAACATTTTTACCTATAATTTTATCACCTTCAAGTGTTTGACCAATCCATCCTGAAGACTACTATTGACATTGTCTACAATGCCATCAAGCCATTTGTTCCAAATCCTCGCCAACTGATGTGTAAAAAGGTTTTTTCTCATGCTCTTGTCATAGAGTCATAGAGAAGTACAGCATGGAAACAGACCCTTCGGTCCAACCCGTCCATGCCAACCAGACATCTCAACCCAATCTAGTCCCACCTGCCAGCACCCGGCCCATATCCCTCCAAACCCTTCCTATTCATATACCCATCCAAATGCCTCTTAAATGTTGCAATTGTACCAGCCTCCACCACTTCCTCTGGCAGCTCATTCCATACACATACCACCCTCTGAGTGAAAAAGTTGCCCCATAGGTATCTTTTATATCTTTCCCCTCTCACCCTAAACCTATGCCCTCTAGTTCTGGACTCCCTGACCCCAGGGAAAAGACTTTGCCTATTTATCCTATCCATGCCCCTCATAATTTTGTAAACCTCTATAAGGTCACCCTTTAGCCTCCGATGCTCCAGCAAAAACAGCCCCAGCTTGTTAAGCCTCTCCCTATAGTTCAAATCCTCCAAACCTGGCAACATCCTTGTATATCTTTTCTGAACCCTTTCAAGTTTCACAACATCTTTCTGATAGGAAGGAGACCAGAATTGCACACAATATTCCAACGGTGGCCTAGCCAAACTCCTGTACAGCTGTAACATGACCTCCCAATTCCTGTACTCGATTCTCTGACCAATAAAGGAAAGGATACCAAATGCCTTCTTCATTATCCTATCTACCTGCGACTCCACTTTCAAGGAGCTATGAACCTGCACTCCAAGGTCTCTTTGTTCAGCAACACTCCCTAGGACCTTACCATTAAGTGTATATGTCCTGCTAAGATTTGCTTTCCCAAAATGCAGCACCTCGCATTTATCTGAGTTAAACTCCATCTGCCACTTCTCAGCTCATTGGCCCATCTGGTCCAGATCCTGTTGTAATCTGAGAGAACCCTCTTTGCTGTCCACTACACCTCCAATTTTGGTGTCATCTGCAAACTTACTAGCTGTACCTCTTATACTCTGTCACATAAAACCCATGCCTTCATATGATAGGCTCTATAACTATTCAAAACAAGTTCTCCTTATTTGCCTTTTCTAATCCTGCCATGAGTTTATGCAACTTAATTCGATCTCCTCTTGACCACCCCTGCCCTCCTAACTAGAAACCCAACTTCTACAATCTATCCACATCACCGTAAACTCTCATCCTTAAAACAATGCTATTTTGTATTATTTACAAAGCCTTCACTTCCTTCTTAAAGTGTGCAACCCAGAATTAGACTCAATAGAGACCCCAATTAGGTTCCGAGATAGTGTCAATTCAATTTAAACTTTTATTGCAGGTGCAAGCTAAAGTATCAGAACAAACAGGTTAGATAACCCTGGACTCAACACACCAGGCATTCAATTTTTGCTTTATGCAGGTTTAGCATAATCTCCTGACATTTGTGTTCTATGCTCCTATTTATAAATTCCTGCTCCATATGCTTTATTAACTATTTTATGTTAATCTCTGTCCTAACATGTTTAAACTTTGCTCACAAACATCTTCAGGTCTCTCTTTTAGTATACATCCTTTAAAATTATACATTTTTAATGTATTGTCTCTCCTTATTCTTCCTACCAAATTGCATTACCTTACAATTTAAATGCTGTATTCCATCTGCATTACATCTGCCAATTCTTCTATTCTGCCTTTATCCTCTTAAAGTCTATTACTATCCTCCACACTGTTTACTCCAGGCTGAATCTTATGTTGCTTCGGCTAAGTGTGAGTTGTGATGTGTTTTTTGTTTGGACAGATTCTCATCCTGAGGCCAATGGGGGATTTCTCGTTGTATCTTGCTAAACATCTCAAATGACCTACCATAGCCCAATGGCATCACTTTCATCCAATTCTACTTCCGTCTTATAATGCACCATTCCAGAATAAATCGCCATTCACCAGATATCCACTGAAAGACTGGGTTCCATGAGCCAGCACCATCTTTAAACATTTACCAGGCCCCCGAACAAGCATTGGCAGTCCAGCATTGCCTATCACCAACAACATAATGGTACAGCAGCCACAAAGCCATGTCGCTCACAAAATATAGCTCTCATGGATGACAGCCCCTCACACATACATCCCATTTTCTCACCCTTTAGAACCACACAGCTTACTTGTCCTTAGCTCCTTTTCATCAAAACAGCCTTGCTAAGGCACCACTGCTCTGTCTCCAGTCCCCACAGAGACCAGGAGAAAGTGAGGACTGCAGATGCTGGAGATCAGAGCTTAAAAATGTGTTGCTGGAAAAGTGCAGCAAGTCAGGCAGCATCCAAGGAGCAGGAGAATCGACGTTTTGGGCATAAGCCCTTCTTCAGGAATGAGGAGGATGTGCCAACCAGGCTAAGATAAAAGGTAGGGAGGAGGGAGTTGGGGGAGGGGCGTTGGGAATGCGATAGGTGGAAGGAGGTTAAGGTGAGGGTGATAGGCCAGAGAGGGGGAGGGGACGGAGAGGTCAGGAAGAAGATTGCAGGTCAAGAAGGCGGTGCTGAAGTGAGGACCAGTGGGGTTCTGTCCTGGTGGCGATTGGAGGGGTGGGGTTCAAGGGCAGAGGAGCGGGAAGTGAAGGAGATGCAGTAGAGAGCATCATCAACCACGTCTGAGGGGAAATTGCGGTCTTTGAAGAAGGAGGCCATTTGGGTTGTTCGGTATTGGAATTGGTCCTCCTGGGAGCAGATGCGGAGGAGGCGAAGGAATTGGGAATATGGGATGGCGTTTTTACAGGGGGCAGGGTGGGAGGAGGTGTAATCTAGGTAGCTGTGGGAGTCAGTTGGTTTATAGTAAAAGTCCGTGTTTAGTCGGTCGTCCGAGATAGAAATGGAGAGGTCTAGGAAGGGGAGGGAGGAGTCTGAGTCGGTCCAGGTAAAGTTGAGGTCGGGGTGGAAGGTGTTAGTAAAGTGGATGAATTGTTCAACCTCCTCGTGGGAGCACGAGGTAGCGCCGATACAGTCATCGATGTAGCGGAGGAAAAGGTGGGGGTTGGTGCCAGTGTAGCTGCAGAAGATGGACTGTTCCACATATCCTACGAAGAGGCAGGCATAGCTGGGGATGCATGCCGCTAGTGATCATGGATTGTGCCCTGAGAGGCTGTATTGTTCTGAACAACATGGAGGCTCCTCACAACCAAAATTAAGCAGATATCACCAGGTAGCCGCTCTGAGTTGCATGTCAAGAATTCTTGGCATCTTGCTTGTTTGCCATACCTTCAAAATAGGAAACTTAAAGATAAGTTAGAATCATAAAATCCCCACAGTGCAAATAGAGGCCATTTGTCCCACTGACCCTTGAAAGAGCATTCCATCCCATCTTCATAACCCCGTAGTTACAATAGCTAATACACCTGGTCTGTACACTACAGGGCAAATTAGTATGGCCGATCCACCTGGTTTACGATCCAATCCTTGGATTATGGGAGGAAATCAGAGCACCCAGAGGAAACCCAGACAGAGCCAGGTGGAACATACAAGCTCCGCACAGACGGTCACCCAAGGCTGGAGTCGAACCTGCTTCCCTAATTCTGTGACACAGCAGGGCTAATCACTGAGACACCATTTGGCCCTTGTGCTGTGGTGATGAATAAGTTGTGGTGCTGGTAAAGTTTTCCTAAACTATAATCTCCCTTAATTAACAATTCGCCACGGCCTAGCAAGAAACTCACCATGCTACTTGGCAAACGCATAAAAGATGCAGTGAGTTTCTCATAACTTCAAAGCAGGCCTCATGAATTTCTCATCTGATACTGCCATAAATCTCATCATAGCTCACATTGCACTGGCATCTGTAAGACTCTGCCTGCAGAGATTCTATGTACCCCAAATCTAAGTCATTAATGCACATCAATAACAACAGCGCTTGTGAGAGGTAACAAGGAATTACAGATGTAGCATCTGTTGTCTATCATGGAGACTATCAGGGTGACTGAACATCTTGAAAATTTTCCGCTGATCAGAGAGAGTCATCATAGATTTGTAAAGGGTACGTCATGCCTGACAAACCACATTGAACTTATTGAAGAGAGGGCTAAAGTAGCAGAGAGGCATCGTCTGTGGATGTTATTAATATGGACTTGCAGAAGGCATTTTATTAAAGCCTCTCATAAGAGACCATTACTTAATGTTGAAGACCGTGGAATTGAAATCAAATTATTCATCTGGTTCAGAAATTGAACATCATGAGTAAGAGAATAAAGAGCAGGTGTTCTAACTGGCTGCCAGTGATTAGCAAGGATGTGTTTTGGGACCTCAACTATTCAGTGCATTTAATAACAAATTAAATGAAAACCACATTTCTAAATTTATCAGTGATTGACAGCATCAGAAGTAGTTTAAAACTAAATATAACATTATATGCAGGCAATCATAGAATAAGTGAATTGGCAAAATGTGGTAATTGAATTCAATATATGGAAATGTGAGGCCATTCACTTTGGAACTAAGAGTGATGGAATAGTGTTCTTTTGAAAATCTTGTAAATGCAGATACCCAAAGAGATTTGAGGTTTCGCCCACATAAAACATTAACACTTTATGATCAGGTACTGATAATAATGAAGAAAGCTAATGGAATACTGTCCTTGTTAGATTGAGAATTCAAGGTGGTAAATGTCATGCTTCATTTACACAAAGCTGTGGTTTGACAATACCTGGAGTACTGTAAACAGTTCCGCACCAAACATGTTAGCAAGATACATTGGTCCAAGCATTAGTTCACAAAATTATCCCTGAAATACACGAGTTAATTTATAAACACAGATTATAAAACTGGGGTTGAAATCCCTGGAATTTGATTAAGTACTGACTATATCACAATTCTCAAGGTAGCTCTCAAGCCTCATAGTGTAGGGACCCAGGTTCAATTCCAGCCTTGGGATGACTGTCTGTGTGGAGTTGGTATATTCTTCCTGTCATGTGCTCTGATTTCCTCAGTCTAGGTGGATTGGCCATGTTAAATTACTCCACACACATCTCCAGGGACGTATAAAATAGAGAGATTAGACATGGTAAATGGAGAGTTTTAAAGGGGAAAAAGTGTGTTTGGTTTTGGCAGGGGGGAGTGCTTCTCAGAGGGTCAGTGAAGACTTGATGGGCCAAATGGCCTCTTTTTGCACTGAAAGGATTATAAGATGTATTCTATGATGTATTCTCCAATTAATATGATCAGTTAGAATAAATAGCAAGAGACAATCACTGCTGATTGGGGAGTCCAGGACTGCAGTCTAAAAATCAGCCAAAGCTTTCAGGGTGATATTTCTAAACACCATGAGCAGAAGAAATTCCAAATTGTCTTCTGCAAACAAATAATGCTACATAATTTTTTAAATTTTAAATGATTTCTACATCTTTGCTATCCAAAGCAAAGTAAGACAAAGTTGGTAATATGGACTGAGGCTATTTCTCAGCCATGATCTCATTGAATGGCGGAATATGTTTAATGGACTAATTGTGGTTGAGTCAAAAGCCTAGAACTCTCTTCCTAAAGGCATTATGAGATTACCTACACCAAATGTTATACCTACACCAAATGGTCTACCTACACCAATTGAAGAAGGCAGCTCACCATCCCCTTCTCAAGGGTAATTAGGGATGGGCAATAAGTGCCAGTCCAGCCAGCAATGACAATATCGCATAGATGATGTTTTAAAACAAAAACTGCTACTCCTACATTCCTGTAGCAATGGTCCTAATACTGGCCCTCGGGAACCTTTTCCTCCATGTTTTCAGATGAGTAATATTACTCAACTAGTACCACATGGCAGTATATGTTATGCTGCACATTGTATTAACATTAAACCTACATAAAGCCATGTGCTCAGGGCCTTGCAGACAATGTTAATATGAGCTAACTCCTATCTCAAGTCTCAAAAGTTAAAGAACAGTGGTTTATGCAATTCAATTCCATTGCTTGATTGAACATTCTTGTAATTCTGGATAATTTTGTTCCATGTAACTCATTACTATGGACAATGAGACTATCAAGGCCATGAATTGCTTCACAGCTGCAGTCCATACCCCTCAGTTGAACAACTGCCATCAATTGTTGCTTGGTGTAGTGTGAAGCCATTTCCTCCTCCCTTATAAGATGTAACCGTATCCCCTCAAGTACCTTATGGCCTGGCCAAAATGTGGCACAACTCTATAAACCATGGGAACTCTCATCAAGCAAAAATCAGCCTTGGTGTTTGAAGTTGCAGATGTCTGGTTGAGAGCCAGCCATCTCACCACACATGCCTCCCCTGATTCATTCTGAATATTTAGCAAGCAGAATTCCAATTGAATTACTTTTCTTGATAGAATTTGAATTCCTTTTATAAATAGCGCCATTATAAGTAGCTCTGTTACAATTATGTTTCAATCAGCAGCTTGGAAAGCGATATGTGATATCCTGGAACAAACAAGAAAACAAACTATATTGGGTTTGATGTATAATGAGTCAACTTCAATTAACAGCCTGATAGTATGTTAATACTTAGCAAATTGAGATCGAAATCCAACATTGTGTTGGAAAGGGAAAAACATAAAACAGCCACTAGCACTCTAGATTTCAGGAAAGTTGACTTCAACAGGACAAGGTAGGCACTGATCACAGTAAACTGGGAAAAGCTTATAATGGCCAAACTGATGGAAGATCAATGGGAGGTGTTGAAAAAAACAATTAAACGCGACACAGAACAAATTCATAGAACAAAGTGGCAAATGTCAAAATCACCAGAAGAAAGCAGCCACAGACAACAAAAGAGAAAAAAAAACAACATCAGAATAAAAAGAAACCCCAGGATCCATGCCTCTCTTTTACGGATGACTAAGAATGGAAATGTATGTGTTTGGAGAAGAAGCCAGCTCATACCAAGAGGAGTTTCCAGATCCGGAGCTAGCTCCCTACATGGTCATCCTCACTCCAGTGGACGAAGAGGAGTTGGTGCTGGATGGAACCAAAGGCCATTTTATAGCAACTTGGGAGTTGGATGCGGAGCCCTGAGAGAGTGAGTGGTCTAACAGATGGATGCAAGATATGCTCTGCGATGCAGAAGACATTGTATCCATGGGAGTACCATTGTTCACATGGAGCTCCAGGTGACTTAGAGGAGGGTCGCAAAGGCACGGTGGCTAAATTCACAGTTGACACAAAGATAGCTAGGAGACTATGTTGTGAAAGAGAGAGAAGGAGCTTGCAGATCATTTATTAAAAGAGAAATTGAACATAAACATAAAGATGTTACGCTTAAGTCACAGAGGGAATTGGGAGACAGTGTCTCAAAAATTGTGCGCAGTTTTTTTTCACAAAGGATGCAAATGCATTGGAAGCAGTTCAGAGAAGGTGCATTAGACAGATACCTGGAATAATCTTATCAGGACACATTGCCCAGACTAGACTTGTTTACATTAGAATTGAGGGGGAGTGACTTAACTGATATATTGAATGTTTTGACAAAGTGAAGTAGAAAGGCAGTTTCCCCTTGAAAGTGAATCTCGAACTGATCCAGCTACCACGTAGTGACAGAGGGCTGGAGAATTTCAACTGTTGTACTCTTATTTGAGAGTAAAGGAATACACCCATTAAATGCAGGTTAGTCAGTTAAATCTTGCTGGTGGGAAAACTTTTAGCAGTAATAATCTGGCAGAAAGTTAACAGTATCTTCGACAAACATGAATTTTATTTTTTGATTAGATTCCCTACAGTGTGGAAACAGGCCCTTTGGCCCACCAAGACCACACTGACCCTTCCAAGAGTAACCCACCCAGACATGTTTCCCTCTAACTAATGCAGCTAACACTATGGGCAATTTAACGTGGCCAATTCACCTGGCCTGCACATCTTTGGACTGTGAGAGGAAACCAGAGCACCCAGAAGAAACCCACGCAGACACAGGGAGAATGTGCAAACTCCACACAGACAGACACCCGAGGCTGGAATTGAACCTGGGATCCTGGTGCTGGGAGGCAGCAGTGCTAACCACTGAGCCACCCTGCCACCCCTTAATTAAGGAAATTCAACAGGGATTTGTAAAGGGCAAATCATGTTTAACAAATTCATTTGAGGTTTTGGTTTGAGTAAAGTGTTTGATGTAGTCTATATGAACTTTGAAAATGACCACATAATAAGTTTATCAGCAAAGTTGAAACTCATCGATTTAAAGGGATATTGGCAGCATTAACATAGGTAAACTGAAAGACTCTCATGGTTTTCAGGGAGAGGTGGGCACCGTGTGGCATGGAGTACTTAATTTCCCCCTCTAATTCTATTTTGATTTAATTCCTACCCTCCCCTTCACTTTTTCGTTCATGTAAGAATTGTACTTGAAGGGGAAGAGCATTGCTTGTCACTGGCCAATCAGGTGTTTTATCTTCCTGGTGGTGAAATATGAATAAAGTTTTCTGCACTCGATGTTTCTTCACTGTGTCCTAAACCTACACGCAGACGACGTGGGTACTGGGGAGAAATCAGCACTATTGCTGTTTGGCAGTAGTATGGGGAGGGGATATATTTTCTTAAAGAAAATAAAGGTAGGCTGAATAACAGAGCAGTGTTGATCCATTGTTTACCAGACTGGAGGAAGGTGAATATTAGAGTTCCTGTTAAATCAGGTTTAACAGGGTTAATGTTGGAGACTGTATTAAACTCTGCACTATCTAATTATGTCATCCAGGCTTGGATGGTGCTCAGGTAGAATATCCTAGGATCTCGTGAAGTCCGTATATATATCAACAAATCTCCTCTTGGCATTATTAACAATGTTTAATTAACTAATGTAATTTCTACCAAAATGCTATCATGTAATAAACTATATCTTTTTAATATGAATGTCTTCTTACTGAGTCACAATAGTGCTTGATCCTCTACCACAATAAATCAATTTGCTCATTAGATCCAGTCGAAAGAAAGAGAATTGGTTACAGCAACGTTCAACCCCACAAATAAACCATGATGATCAGCAATGAGCATTATTATTTAACAGTGCAAGATATAATCAAGCTAATTAAGAATGGACCCAGGAGAATAAATATTCAGAACAGCAAGTGAGTTTAAATTGTGAAGTGTTTCACCACTTGAAGAACTACTCTCAATCTGTAGATATTAGCACCAAACAAACCAGCAATAAGGTACTCGTGGCAAGAACAGCAAAGGGAGAAGTAGCACTCTGGCATAACATCTTTACTTCAGGACTAATAAGAAAGTAAAGAGGAAGCAATGTGGACTAATAAAGCACTTGAAGACCAGCCGATAGATATCAATAGATTCCATTGGGAAACAAGGATCTGATGGAGCATTTCTGATTAGACATTAACTAGGAAACAAATATATCCGTGCTCTTCGAATAACAATAAAAATCTTTGTTGAGTAAAGAGAATAACCTTAAACCAACAGTGCTAAAACATGATTTGGAGATGCTGGTGTTAGACTGGGGTGTACAGAGTTAAAAATCACACAACACCAGGTTATAGTCCATAGTACTGGGAATACTAAGGCCTGTGGTCTTTCTAAATTTTTCCCACCAAAACCATACTTCAAAGAATGGATTTCTTCCACTTATCACAACCTCAGACAACTTCAGGTGGTAGATGAAGGAGCGGCGCTGTGAAAGCCAATGTGCTTTCAATTAAACCTGTCGTGCTAAAACAGGTTGGGAAGGCTATAAGTTCAGAACGCAATAGTTAAAGTTCACACTAACCTTGTCATCATGGCAAGTGAATGCTGTGAGACTACAGTGGAGAAACCAAAGACAACAGAAGAATTTTACACTTCAGAAGCAGCATTAAAATAACAAAAGGGACAATTTCAAATATAAGTTATCCCGATCCTGAGAGAAGAAGATATTTAGAAGTTGTCTGAGGTTGTGATAAGTGGAAGAAATCCATTCTTTGAAGTATGGTTTTGGTGGGAAAAATTTAGAAAGGCCACAGGCCTTAGTTTTCCCAGTACTATGGAACAAAACCAAAGTTTCACTAGCACAAGCAGTGACCAACTAGAACAGAAAAATGCTACATCTGGAAAACTAAAGGTTACTTCATGGGGATGGTGTTATGGCCAACGTGGGAAGAGTACATTGTCATTTTCTTGTTCTACTACTTTATGGGTCATAATATGCCCCTTATTTAGGAAAATCATGGAAAAGAACATGTCTTTGACCCAGCTCTGATATTTAACCTTATAGATAGTGTAATTTCTCTTGCCACATCAAGAAACTGTTGCCACACTCCTCTCACTGTGTTTCTCTCTGCCTTTATCTTTGGATCCTCTCCTTTATGTAACTACATCCAACATCACCTGTCTCCCAGTCCATGTGCCTGACTTCATCCTTTATCTCTTTGTTGCCTTCTATTTTGCACTCTGCCTGCCCAAAAGAATCTTGCACTGCAAAATTGTAAGATGACAATATAAATATTTAAACTGCCTACACACACACACATGCACACACATGCAAACATGCATGCATACACACGTACATGCACAAACATGCACACACACACACACGTGCATACACTCACATACGTACATACCCACACACAGGCACACACAAACACGTGGGTGCACACACACACACACATGCATGCACACACATGCACAAACACACGCACAAACTTGCACCCACACATGCATGCACACACACAGGCACACATACAGACACACACGCACGCAGACCCAGACACACAAACAACACTCACACAGGTACACATATGCGCATACACACAGACACTCAGACACACACATACATGCGCACACAACACACACACACACACACGTCCAAACATATGAGGAAAAAGAAACACATTTCTCTGTGGAGAAAATCAATACTTGTGGCCAGTAGGTCTTAGGTCTGAAATGCAAAAAAGATAAGATGTGAAGTGTTCAAAAGGCTGTTTGTGTAACCTTCTGACATGTGTAGGTAGGCTTTGTCAAACATAGCTGGATACCTCAGGGGTCTTTGCCAATGCAGCTTGCTCAGAAAAACAGTATGGGAATTCTCCCAGTTGCTCTTCAAGAAGACAGTCTCGGCTCATATTGGACCAGGGTGAAGATACTGGACTTACAACAAGTGCTTTTTCAGGAACAGGAAAGCTGGACTGGGAAACCCTTTTCAGGTTGTACACCAACTGAAAAATCCAAACAATCTCTGAGCTGAAACCACAACCAAGCATTAGAAATCCAAGTAGGTGGTCTTTAGTAAGAAAGCAGTGACTTGTGACTTTCAAGAAATGTTTTGGTAAAGAAAAAAATCACGCTCCTTTTATTCACCTCTCAATATCAAATCTATTCAAGTACTCACAAAAACATTTAATGAAGGATTCTTTTTAAGATTGAAAGAATAAAGGAGAGATAAAAAGAATATCCATGTAATGGCATAAAAATACCACAAATTAATTGATTAGATAAAAGCTCACAATTTTGTAAAGGAGCCTTTACCAAATAATTAAGGAATACAGATAACTGATATAACATCATATGAAAGTAGGACGAACCTATCTAGAAGGTCAACACTCACGTTTAAAAAGCAGGAGGAATCTGAATAGCATAAAAATAGCACTCTTTCACCAAAATTTCCAAATATTTGAAACTTTTAATTAATACTTCTCAAAAGATATTTTCTTTACTGGGGAGAAAACATTTGACTCACTTCAGGCTTAAGGTAAAACTTTCTATTGTTAGTGCTGTTCCTAGGTGTTCATCAACATTCTTGTGCAAATACAATCAAACTATTTAAAGTGTTTGATATTTAATTTCTTTTAATATATTAGTAATCTGTCTCATTTAAGTTTTTCAGTTACAACTGAAATAAACTCTGTTCCCTATATGTCCCTTCAGTAGGGAATTATATATTCTGAAGAGAGGAATTTCAGATCCTGACAATATTAGGTATGTTTATAGCACAGTTAAGGCTTATTAAAATTAAGCAGGCTCTTTAAAGAAAGGTAAATTTTCAAACAGCTCCCTCCCCTGTGGGATGGTTATATCATTCCTAGGCTAAGCATTTATGAGATTGACTTGCTGTCCTCGCTTTCTACTACATCCTGACTATATGCATGACAAAACAATGGTAGCAAAACACAAGATATAAGTGTTAAGAAGTTCCATAACCAACACATCAGATCAAAGCTCTGCAGTACTACCATACACTTAGGAATGATGATGGCTAACTGTGGTGAGTATGATTATGTCAAGATGTTGCTCAATGAATCTGTTTGACAGCTCTCCCAATTTTGAAATATTCCAGATCTACACAAATAAGATCTATAAATAAGACTTAACAGCTAGAAATAAGCTCAGAATACAAAAATGTTAATGTGGTAAAACCATGAGCAGCAGAGAAGAAATCTAGCATGTTCCTGAGGGAAAATGAGTGATCCAGCTGAATGATGCTTTACAGAACCTGTTTATACCAATAAATATCTCACTAATTTTAAGCTCAAGACAAGACCAAACGTCACTGTCTTAAAAGATTGAAAATCATGAGGTGGAGGAATTAAGAATTACAGCCTAAAGAACAAGATGGAAGAACTCCCAAGATTAAAGTATGCTATAAGCAACTCTGCAATACAAAGGATGTCAGATAACTGACAATGCATTCATAAACCAGAATCAGGAAATCTCATTTTGGAATCTGCATGTGGATCTTTTCAGCAAGATGGCGGTAGAGTAAGACATCCCTCTACTCCACCTGTTCCTTTTCTTCCATTTCCATTTTTCTCTCTTATATTCTTTTCTTTTTCGCTCCCCTTGGCCACAGAGGAGAAACCTGGAATAGTGGCAGGTATGGACAGTGAGTCCCAGAGCAAAGTGTGGACAGTGAGTCCCAGAGCAGAGTAGACATGGAGTCCCAGAGCAGTGTGGACAGTGAGTCCCAGAGCAGTGTGGACAGTGAGTCCCGGAGTAGTGTGGACAGTGAGTCCCAGAGCAGTGTGGACAGTGAGTCCCAGAGCAGTGTGGACAGTGAGTCCCGGAGTAGTGTGGACAGTGAGTCCCAGAGCAGTGTGGACAGTGAGTCCCAGAGCAGTGTGGACAGTGAGTCCCGGAGTAGTGTGGACAGTGAGTCCCAGAGCAGTGTGGACAGTGAGTCCCAGAGCAGTGTGGACAGTGAGTCCCGGAGTAGTGTGGACAGTGAGTCCCAGAGCAGTGTGGATACTGAGTCACGGAGCAGTGTGGACAGTGAGTCCCGGAGCAGTGCAGACAGTGAGTCCCAAAGCAGTGTGGAGAATAAGTCCCAGAGTAGTGTGGATAGTGAGTCCCAGTGCAGTGTGGACTGTGAGACCCGGAACTGTGTGGACACTGAGTCCTGGAGCCGTGTGGACAGTGAGTCCCGGAGCAGTGCGGTCAGTGAGTCCCGGAGCAGTGCGGTCAATGAGTCCAAGTGCATTGTGGGCAGTGAGTCCTGGAGCACAGTGGATAATGAGCCCCAGAGCACTGTGGATACTGAGTCCCGGAGTAGTGTGGAAAGTGAGTCCCGGAGCAGTGTGGACCGTGAGTCCCGGAGCAGGGTGGACAGTGAGTCCTGGAGCAGTGTGGACAGTGAGTCCTGGAGCAGTGTGCACAGTGAGTCCCAGAGCAGTGTGGACCATGAGTCCTGGAGCAGTGTGCACAGTGGGTCCCGGAGCAGTGTGGACAGTGAGTCCTGGAGCAGTGTGGACCGTGAGTCCCGGAGCAGGGTGGACAGTGAGTCCTGGAGCAGTGTAGACAGTGAGTCCCGGAGCAGGGTGGACAGTGAGTCCTGGAGCAGTGTGGACAGTGAGTCCCGGAGGAGTGTGGACCGTGAGTCCCGGAGCAGGGTGGACAGTGAGTCCTGGAGCAGTGTGGACAGTGAGTCCTGGAGCAGTGTGCACAGTGAGTCCTGGAGCAGTGTGGACAGTGAGACACAGAGCAGTGTGCACAGTGAGTCCTGGAGCAGTGTGGACAGTGAGTCCCGGAGCAGTGTGGACCGTGAGTCCCGGAGCAGGGTGGACAGTGAGTCCCGGAGCAGTGTGGACAGTGAGTCCTGGAGCAGTGTGGACAGTGAGCCCCCGAGCAGTGTGGACCGTGAGTCCCGGAGCAGGGTGGACAGTGAGTCCTGGAACAGTGTGGACAGTGAGTCCTGGAGCAGTGTGGACAGTGAGTCCTGGAGCAGTGTGGACAGTGAGTCCCGGAGCAGTGTGGACAGTGAGTCCTGGAGCAGTGTGGACAGTGAGTCCCGGAGCAGTGTGGACAGTGAGTCCCAGAGCAGTGTGGACCATGAGTCCTGGAGCAGTGTGCACAGTGAGTCCCGGAGCAGTGTGGACAGTGAGTCCTGGAGCAGTGTGGACAGTGAGTCCTGGAGCAGTGTGGACAGTGAGTCCAGGAGCAGTGTGGATACTGAGTCCCGGAGCAGTGTGGACAGCGAGTCCTGGAGCAGTGCAGACAATGAGTCCCAAAGCAGTGTGGAAAATAAGTCCCAGAAAAGTGTGGACAGTGAGTCCCGGAACAGTGTGGACAGTGACTCCCGGAACAGTGTGGACAGTTAGACCCGGAGTAGTGTGGACAGTGAGTCCTAGAGCAGTGCGGACAGTGACTCCCGGTGCAGAGCAGACAGTGACTCCTGGAGCTGTGCGGACAGTGAGTCCCAGTGCATTGTGGACAGTGAGTCCCAGAGCAATATGGACAGTGAGACCCGGAGCAGTGTGGACAGTGAGTCTCAGCGCAGTGTGGACAGTGAGTCCTGGAGCAGTGTGGACAGTGAGACCCAGAGCAGTGTGGACAGTGAGTCCTGGAGCAGAGTGGATCCTGAGTCCTGGAGCAGTGTGCACAGTGACTCCCAGTGCAATGTGGACTGTGAGACCTGGAGTAGTGTGGACAGTAGGTCCTGAAGCAGTGCGGAGAGTGACTAACGGTGCAGAGCAGTCAGTGACTCCCAGTGCAATGTGGACTGTGAGTCCTGGAGCAGTGTGGATACTGAGTCTCGGAGCACTGTGGACAGTGAGTCCTGGAGCAGTGTGGACAGTGAGTCCTGGAGCAGTGTGGACAGTGAGTCCCGGAGCAGTGTGGACAGTGAGTCCTGGAGCAGTGTGGACAGTGAGTCCTGGAGCAGTGTGGACAGTGAGTCCAGGAGCAGTGTGGATACTGAGTCACGGAGCAGTGTGGACAGCGAGTCCTGGAGCAGTGCAGACAATGAGTCCCAAAGCAGTGTGGAAAATAAGTCCCAGAAAAGTGTGGACAGTGAGTCCCGGAACAGTGTGGACAGCGACTCCCGGAACAGTGTGGACAGTTAGACCCGGAGTAGTATGGACAGTGAGTCCCAGAGCAGTGCGGACAGTGACTCCCGGTGCAGGGCAGACAGTGACTCCTGGAGCTGTGCGGACAGTGAGTCCCAGTGCATTGTGGATAGTGAGTCCTGGAGCAGTGCGGTCAGTGAGTCCCAGTGCATTGTGGACAGTGAGTCCCAGAGCAGTGCGGTCAGTGAGTCCCAGTGCATTGTGGACAGTGAGTCCCAGCGCAATATGGACAGTGAGACCCAGAGCAGTGTGGACAGTGAGTCCCGGAGCAGTGTGGACAGTGAGTCCCAGAGCACTGTGGACATTGAGCCCTCGAGCAGTGCGGACAGTGAGACACGGGGCAGTGTGGACAGTGAGTCCCGTAATAGTGTTGACAGTGAGATCCGGAGCAGTGTGGACAGTGAGTCCCAGAGCAGTGTGGACAGTGAGTCCCGGAGCAGTGTGGAAAGTGAGTCCCGGAGCAGTGTGGACAGTGAGTCCCAGAGCAGTGAGGACAGTGAGTCCCGGAGCAGTGTGGACAGTGAGTCCCAGAGCAGTGAGGACAGTGAGTCCTAGAGCAGTGTGGACAGTGAGTCCCAGAGCAGTGAGGACAGTGAGTCCTAGAGCAGTGTGGACAGTGAGTCCAGGACCAGTGTGGACATTGAGCCCTAGAGCAGTGTGGACAGAGAGTCCCAGAGCACTGTGGACATTAATCCCTCGAGCAGTGTGGACAGTGAGACACAGAGCAGTGTGGACAGTGAGTCCCGGAACAGTGTGGACAGTGAGTCCAGGAGCAGTGTGGACAGTGAGTCCCGGAACAGTGTGGACAGTGAGTCCAGGAGCAGAGTGGACAGTGAGTCCCGGAGCAGGGTGGACAGTGAGTCCCGGAGCAGTGTGGACAGTGAGTCCAGGAGCAGGGTGGACAGTGAGTCCAGGAGCAGTGTGGACAGTGAGTCCCGGAGCAGTGTGGACAGTGAGTCCAGGAGCAGTGTGGACAGTGAGTCCCGGAACAGTGTGGACAGTGAGTCCAGGAGCAGTGTGGACAGTGAGTCCCGGAGCAGGGTGGACAGTGAGTCCCGGAGCAGTGTGGACAGTGAGTCCCGGAGCAGGGTGGACAGTGAGTCCCGGAGCAGTGTGGACAGTGAGTCCCGGAGCAGTGTGGACAGTGAGACCGAGAGCAGTGCAGACTGTGAGTCCCAGTGCAATGTGGACAGGGAGTCCTGGAGCAGTGCGGTCAGTGAGTCCCAGTGCATTGTGGGCAGTACGTCCTGGAGCAGTGTGGACAGTGAGACACAGAGCAGTATGGATACTGAGTCCCAGAGCAGTGTGGACAGTGACTCCCGGAGCAGTGTGGACAGTGAGCCCCCGAGCAGTGTGGACCGTGAGTCCCGGAGCAGGGTGGACAGTGAGTCCCGGAACAGTGTGGACAGTGATTCCCGGAGCAGTGTCAACAGTGAGACCGAGAGCAGTGCGGACTGTGACTCCCAGTGCAATGTGGACAGTGAGTCCTGGAGCAGTGCGGTCAGTGAGTCCCGGAGCAGTGTCAATAGTGAGACCCAGAGCAGTGCGGACTGTGACTCCCAGTGCAATGTGGACAGTGAGTCCCGGAGCAATGCGGGCAGTGAGCCCTGGGGCAGTGTGGACAGTGAGTCCCGGAGCAGTGTGGACAGTGAGTCCCGGAGCAGTCGTACTGTGACTCCTGGTGCAGGGCAGACAGTGACTCCCAGTGCAATGCAGACAGTGAGTCCTGGAGCAGTGCGGTCAGTGAGTCCAAGTGCATTGTGGGCAGTAAGTCCTGGAGCAGCGTGGACAGTGAGTCCCGGAGCCGTGTGGACAGTGAGACCCAGAGCAGTGTGGACAGTGAGTCCTGGAACATTGTGGACAGTGAGTCCTGGAACAGTGTGGACAGTGAGTCCAGGAGCAGTGTGGACAGAGAGGCCCGGAGCAGGGTGGACAGTGAGTCCTGGTGCAGTGTGAACAGCGAGTCCCGGAGCAGTATGGACAGCGAGTCCCGGAGCAGGGTGGACAGTGAGACCCAGAGCAGAGAGGACAGTGAGTCCCGGAGCAAGGTGGACAGTGAGTCCCGGAGCAGTGTGAACAGTGAGTCCCGGAGCAGGGTGGACAGTGTGTCGCGGAACAGTGTGGACATTGACTCCTGGTGCAATGCAGGCAGTGAGTCCTGGAGCACTGTGGACAATTAGCCCCAGAGCAGTGTGCACAGTGAGTCCCGGAGCAGTGCGGGCAGTGAGTCCTGGAGCAGTGTGGACGCTGAGTCCAGGAACAGTGTGGACAGTGAGTCCCGGAGCCGTGTGGACAGTGAATCCTGGAACAGTGTGGACAGTGAGTCCCGGTGCAGTCTGGATACTAAGTCCCAGAGCAGTGTGGACAGTGTGTCCCACTGCAGTGCGGACAGTGACTCCTGGTGCAGTGCGGACAGTGACTCCCGGTGCAATATGCACAGTGTGTCCAGGAGCAGTGTGGACATTGAGTCCTGGAACAGTTTGGATACTGATTCCCGGAGCAGTGTGGACAGTGAGACCCAGAGCAGTGTGGACAGTGAGTCCCGGAGCAGTGTGGACAGTGAGACCCAGAGCAGTGTGGACAGTGAGTCCTGGAGCAGTGTGGACACTGAGTCCCGGAGCAGTGTGCACAGTGAGTCCCGGAAAAATGCGGGCAGTGAGTCCTGGAGCAGTGTGGACAGTGATACCCAGAGCAGTGTGGACAGTGAGTCCCGGAGCAGTGTGGACAGTGAGTCCCGGAGCAGTGTGGACAGTGAGTCCCGGAGCAGTGTGGACAGTGAGACCCAGAGCAGTGTGGACAGTGAGTCCCGGAGCAGTGTGGACAGTGAGACCCAGAGCAGTGTGGACAGTGAGTCCTGGAGCAGTGTGGACACTGAGTCCCGGAGCAGTGTGCACAGTGAGTCCCGGAAAAATGCGGGCAGTGAGTCCTGGAGCAGTGTCGACAGTGAGTCCTGGAGCAGTGTGGATACTAAGTCCCGGAGCAGTGTGGATACTGAGTCCCGGAGCAGTGTGGATACTGAGTCCCAGAGCAATGTGGATACTGAGTCCCGGAGCAGTGTGGATACTGAGTCCCGGAGCAGTGTGGATACTGAGTCCCGGAGCAATGTGGACAGTGAGTCCCGGAGCAGTGTGGACAGTGAGACCTGGAACAGTGTGAACAGTGAGTCATGGAGCAGTGTGGATACTGAGTCCCGGAGCAGTGTGGACAGTCCGTCCCAGAGCAGTGTGGACAGTTAGACCCGGTGTAGTGTGGACAGTGAGAGACGGAGCAGAGCGTACTGTGACTCCTGGTGCAGGGCAGACAGTGACTCCCAGTGCAATGCAGACAGTGATTCCTGGAGCAGTGCTGTCAGTGAGTCCCGGAGCAATGCGGGCAGTGAGTCCTGGAGCAGTGTGGACACTGAGTCCTAGAACAGTGTGGACAGTGAGTCCCGGAGCCGTGTGGACAGTGAGTCCGAGAACAGTGTGGACAGTGAGTCCTGGAACATTGTGGACAGTGAGTCCTGGAACAGTGTGGACAGTGAGTCCAGGAGCAGGGTGGACAGTGAGTCCCGGTGCAGTGTGGACAGTGAGACCCAGAGCAGTGTGGAACGTGAGACCCAGAGCAGTGTGGACAGTGATTCCCGGAGCAGGGTGGACAGTGAGTCCTGGAGCAGTGTGGACAGTGAGACCCGAAGCAGTGTGGACCGTGAGTCCCGGTGCAGGGTGGACAGTGAGTCCCGGAGCAGTGTGGACAGTGAGTCCCGGTGCAGTGTGGACAGTGAGACCTGAAGCAGTGTGGACAGTGAGTCCCGGTGCAGGGTGGACAGTGAGACCCAGAGCAGTGTGGACAGTGAGTCCCGGAGCAGTTTGGACAGTGAGACACAGAGCAGGGTGGACAGTGAGTCCCGGAGCAATGCGTACAGTGACTCCTGGTGCAGGGCAGACAGTGAGTCCTGGAGCAGTGCGGTCAGTGAGTCCCGGAGCAGTGTGGACAGTGAGTCCCGGAGCAGTGTGGACAGTGAGTCCCGGAGCAGTGTGGACAGTGAGACCCAGAGCAGTGTGGACAGTGAGTCCCGGAGCAGTGTGGACAGTGAGACCCAGAGCAGTGTGGACAGTGAGTCCTGGAGCAGTGTGGACACTGAGTCCCGGAGCAGTGTGCACAGTGAGTCCCGGAAAAATGCGGGCAGTGAGTCCTGGAGCAGTGTCGACAGTGAGTCCTGGAGCAGTGTGGATACTAAGTCCCGGAGCAGTGTGGATACTGAGTCCCGGAGCAGTGTGGATACTGAGTCCCAGAGCAATGTGGATACTGAGTCCCGGAGCAGTGTGGATACTGAGTCCCGGAGCAGTGTGGATACTGAGTCCCGGAGCAATGTGGACAGTGAGTCCCGGAGCAGTGTGGACAGTGAGACCTGGAACAGTGTGAACAGTGAGTCATGGAGCAGTGTGGATACTGAGTCCCGGAGCAGTGTGGACAGTCCGTCCCAGAGCAGTGTGGACAGTTAGACCCGGTGTAGTGTGGACAGTGAGAGACGGAGCAGAGCGTACTGTGACTCCTGGTGCAGGGCAGACAGTGACTCCCAGTGCAATGCAGACAGTGATTCCTGGAGCAGTGCTGTCAGTGAGTCCCGGAGCAATGCGGGCAGTGAGTCCTGGAGCAGTGTGGACACTGAGTCCTAGAACAGTGTGGACAGTGAGTCCCGGAGCCGTGTGGACAGTGAGTCCGAGAACAGTGTGGACAGTGAGTCCTGGAACATTGTGGACAGTGAGTCCTGGAACAGTGTGGACAGTGAGTCCAGGAGCAGGGTGGACAGTGGGTCCCGGTGCAGTGTGGACAGTGAGACCCAGAGCAGTGTGGAACGTGAGACCCAGAGCAGTGTGGACAGTGATTCCCGGAGCAGGGTGGACAGTGAGTCCTGGAGCAGTGTGGACAGTGAGACCCGAAGCAGTGTGGACCGTGAGTCCCGGTGCAGGGTGGACAGTGAGTCCCGGAGCAGTGTGGACAGTGAGTCCCGGTGCAGTGTGGACAGTGAGACCTGAAGCAGTGTGGACAGTGAGTCCCGGTGCAGGGTGGACAGTGAGACCCAGAGCAGTGTGGACAGTGAGTCCCGGAGCAGTGTGGACACTGAGTCCTAGAACAGTGTGGACAGTGAGTCCCGGAGCCGTGTGGACAGTGAGTCCGAGAACAGTGTGGACAGTGAGTCCTGGAACATTGTGGACAGTGAGTCCTGGAACAGTGTGGACAGTGAGTCCAGGAGCAGGGTGGACAGTGAGTCCCGGTGCAGTGTGGACAGTGAGACCCAGAGCAGTGTGGAACGTGAGACCCAGAGCAGTGTGGACAGTGATTCCCGGAGCAGGGTGGACAGTGAGTCCTGGAGCAGTGAGGACAGTGAGTCCTAGAGCAGTGTGGACAGTGAGTCCAGGACCAGTGTGGACATTGAGCCCTAGAGCAGTGTGGACAGAGAGTCCCAGAGCACTGTGGACATTAATCCCTCGAGCAGTGTGGACAGTGAGACACAGAGCAGTGTGGACAGTGAGTCCCGGAACAGTGTGGACAGTGAGTCCAGGAGCAGTGTGGACAGTGAGATCCGGAGCAGTGTGGACAGTGAGTCCCGGAACAGTGTGGACAGTGAGTCCAGGAGCAGAGTGGACAGTGAGTCCCGGAGCAGGGTGGACAGTGAGTCCCGGAGCAGTGTGGACAGTGAGTCCAGGAGCAGGGTGGACAGTGAGTCCAGGAGCAGTGTGGACAGTGAGTCCCGGAGCAGTGTGGACAGTGAGTCCAGGAGCAGTGTGGACAGTGAGTCCCGGAACAGTGTGGACAGTGAGTCCAGGAGCAGTGTGGACAGTGAGTCCCGGAGCAGGGTGGACAGTGAGTCCCGGAGCAGTGTGGACAGTGAGTCCCGGAGCAGGGTGGACAGTGAGTCCCGGAGCAGTGTGGACAGTGAGTCCCGGAGCAGTGTGGACAGTGAGACCGAGAGCAGTGCAGACTGTGAGTCCCAGTGCAATGTGGACAGGGAGTCCTGGAGCAGTGCGGTCAGTGAGTCCCAGTGCATTGTGGGCAGTACGTCCTGGAGCAGTGTGGACAGTGAGACACAGAGCAGTATGGATACTGAGTCCCAGAGCAGTGTGGACAGTGACTCCCGGAGCAGTGTGGACAGTGAGCCCCCGAGCAGTGTGGACCGTGAGTCCCGGAGCAGGGTGGACAGTGAGTCCCGGAACAGTGTGGACAGTGATTCCCGGAGCAGTGTCAACAGTGAGACCGAGAGCAGTGCGGACTGTGACTCCCAGTGCAATGTGGACAGTGAGTCCTGGAGCAGTGCGGTCAGTGAGTCCCGGAGCAGTGTCAATAGTGAGACCCAGAGCAGTGCGGACTGTGACTCCCAGTGCAATGTGGACAGTGAGTCCCGGAGCAATGCGGGCAGTGAGCCCTGGGGCAGTGTGGACAGTGAGTCCCGGAGCAGTGTGGACAGTGAGTCCCGGAGCAGTCGTACTGTGACTCCTGGTGCAGGGCAGACAGTGACTCCCAGTGCAATGCAGACAGTGAGTCCTGGAGCAGTGCGGTCAGTGAGTCCAAGTGCATTGTGGGCAGTAAGTCCTGGAGCAGCGTGGACAGTGAGTCCCGGAGCCGTGTGGACAGTGAGACCCAGAGCAGTGTGGACAGTGAGTCCTGGAACATTGTGGACAGTGAGTCCTGGAACAGTGTGGACAGTGAGTCCAGGAGCAGTGTGGACAGAGAGGCCCGGAGCAGGGTGGACAGTGAGTCCTGGTGCAGTGTGAACAGCGAGTCCCGGAGCAGTATGGACAGCGAGTCCCGGAGCAGGGTGGACAGTGAGACCCAGAGCAGAGAGGACAGTGAGTCCCGGAGCAAGGTGGACAGTGAGTCCCGGAGCAGTGTGAACAGTGAGTCCCGGAGCAGGGTGGACAGTGTGTCGCGGAACAGTGTGGACATTGACTCCTGGTGCAATGCAGGCAGTGAGTCCTGGAGCACTGTGGACAATTAGCCCCAGAGCAGTGTGCACAGTGAGTCCCGGAGCAGTGCGGGCAGTGAGTCCTGGAGCAGTGTGGACGCTGAGTCCAGGAACAGTGTGGACAGTGAGTCCCGGAGCCGTGTGGACAGTGAATCCTGGAACAGTGTGGACAGTGAGTCCCGGTGCAGTCTGGATACTAAGTCCCAGAGCAGTGTGGACAGTGTGTCCCACTGCAGTGCGGACAGTGACTCCTGGTGCAGTGCGGACAGTGACTCCCGGTGCAATATGCACAGTGTGTCCAGGAGCAGTGTGGACATTGAGTCCTGGAACAGTTTGGATACTGATTCCCGGAGCAGTGTGGACAGTGAGACCCAGAGCAGTGTGGACAGTGAGTCCCGGAGCAGTGTGGACAGTGAGACCCAGAGCAGTGTGGACAGTGAGTCCTGGAGCAGTGTGGACACTGAGTCCCGGAGCAGTGTGCACAGTGAGTCCCGGAAAAATGCGGGCAGTGAGTCCTGGAGCAGTGTGGACAGTGATACCCAGAGCAGTGTGGACAGTGAGTCCCGGAGCAGTGTGGACAGTGAGTCCCGGAGCAGTGTGGACAGTGAGTCCCGGAGCAGTGTGGACAGTGAGACCCAGAGCAGTGTGGACAGTGAGTCCCGGAGCAGTGTGGACAGTGAGACCCAGAGCAGTGTGGACAGTGAGTCCTGGAGCAGTGTGGACACTGAGTCCCGGAGCAGTGTGCACAGTGAGTCCCGGAAAAATGCGGGCAGTGAGTCCTGGAGCAGTGTCGACAGTGAGTCCTGGAGCAGTGTGGATACTAAGTCCCGGAGCAGTGTGGATACTGAGTCCCGGAGCAGTGTGGATACTGAGTCCCAGAGCAATGTGGATACTGAGTCCCGGAGCAGTGTGGATACTGAGTCCCGGAGCAGTGTGGATACTGAGTCCCGGAGCAATGTGGACAGTGAGTCCCGGAGCAGTGTGGACAGTGAGACCTGGAACAGTGTGAACAGTGAGTCATGGAGCAGTGTGGATACTGAGTCCCGGAGCAGTGTGGACAGTCCGTCCCAGAGCAGTGTGGACAGTTAGACCCGGTGTAGTGTGGACAGTGAGAGACGGAGCAGAGCGTACTGTGACTCCTGGTGCAGGGCAGACAGTGACTCCCAGTGCAATGCAGACAGTGATTCCTGGAGCAGTGCTGTCAGTGAGTCCCGGAGCAATGCGGGCAGTGAGTCCTGGAGCAGTGTGGACACTGAGTCCTAGAACAGTGTGGACAGTGAGTCCCGGAGCCGTGTGGACAGTGAGTCCGAGAACAGTGTGGACAGTGAGTCCTGGAACATTGTGGACAGTGAGTCCTGGAACAGTGTGGACAGTGAGTCCAGGAGCAGGGTGGACAGTGGGTCCCGGTGCAGTGTGGACAGTGAGACCCAGAGCAGTGTGGAACGTGAGACCCAGAGCAGTGTGGACAGTGATTCCCGGAGCAGGGTGGACAGTGAGTCCTGGAGCAGTGTGGACAGTGAGACCCGAAGCAGTGTGGACCGTGAGTCCCGGTGCAGGGTGGACAGTGAGTCCCGGAGCAGTGTGGACAGTGAGTCCCGGTGCAGTGTGGACAGTGAGACCTGAAGCAGTGTGGACAGTGAGTCCCGGTGCAGGGTGGACAGTGAGACCCAGAGCAGTGTGGACAGTGAGTCCCGGAGCAGTGTGGACACTGAGTCCTAGAACAGTGTGGACAGTGAGTCCCGGAGCCGTGTGGACAGTGAGTCCGAGAACAGTGTGGACAGTGAGTCCTGGAACATTGTGGACAGTGAGTCCTGGAACAGTGTGGACAGTGAGTCCAGGAGCAGGGTGGACAGTGAGTCCCGGTGCAGTGTGGACAGTGAGACCCAGAGCAGTGTGGAACGTGAGACCCAGAGCAGTGTGGACAGTGATTCCCGGAGCAGGGTGGACAGTGAGTCCTGGAGCAGTGTGGACAGTGAGACCCGAAGCAGTGTGGACCGTGCGTCCCGGTGCAGGGTGGACAGTGAGACCCAGAGCAGTGTGGACAGTGAGTCCCGGAGCAGTTTGGACAGTGAGACACAGAGCAGGGTGGACAGTGAGTCCCGGAGCAATGCGTACAGTGACTCCTGGTGCAGGGCAGACAGTGAGTCCTGGAGCAGTGCGGTCAGTGAGTCCCAGTGCATTGTGGACAGTGAGTCCCGGAGCAGTGTGGACAGTGAGACCCAGAGCAGTGTGGACAGTGAGTCCCGGAGCAGGGTGGACAGTGAGTCCCGGAGCAGTGTGGACAGTGAGTCCCGGAGCAGGGTGGACAGTGAGTCCCGGGACAGTCTGGACAGTGAGTCCTAGAGCAGTGCATACAGTGACTCCTGGTGCAGGGCAGACAGTGACTCCCAGTGCAATGCAGACAGTGAGTCCTGGAGCAGTGCGGTCAGTGAGTCCCAGTGCATTGTGGGCAGTTAGTCCTGGAGCAGTGTGGACAGTGAGTCCCGGAGCAGTGTGGACAGTGAGTCCAGGAGCAGTGTGGACAGTGAGTCCAGGAGCAGGGTGGACAGTGAGTCCCGGTGCAGTGTGGACAGTGAGACCCAGAGCAGTGTGGAACGTGAGACCCAGAGCAGTGTGGACAGTGATTCCCGGAGCAGTGTGGACAGTGAGTCCCGGTTCAGTGTGGACAGTGAGACCTGAAGCAGTGTGGACAGTGAGTTCCGGTGCAGGGTGGACAGTGAGACCCAGAGCAGTGTGGACAGTGAGTCCCGGAGCAGTTTGGACAGTGAGACACAGAGCAGGGTGGACTGTGAGTCCCGGAGCAATGCGTACAGTGACTCCTGGTGCAGGGCAGACAGTGACTCCCAGTGCAATGCAGACAGTGAGTCCTGGAGCAGTGCGGTCAGTGAGTCCCAGTGCATTGTGGGCAGTTAGTCCTGGAGCAGTGTGGACAGTGAGTCCCGGAGCAGTGTGGACAGTGAGTCCTGGAACAGTGTGGACAGTGAGTCCCGGAACAGTGTGAACAGTGAGTCCCGGAACAGGGTGGACAGCGAGTACTGGAGCAGTGTGGACAGTGAGTCCTGGAGCAGTGTGCACAGTGAGTCCCAGAGCAGTGTGGACCGTGAGTCCTGGAGCAGTGTGCACAGTGAGTCCCGGAGCAGTGTGGACAGTGATTCCTGGAGCAGTGTGGACAGTGAGTCCCGGAGCAGTGTGGACAGTGAGTCCTGGAGCAGTGTGGACAGTGAGTCCCAGTGCATTGTGGACAGTGAGTCCCAGAGCAGTGCGGTCAGTGAGTCCCAGAGCAATATGGACAGTGAGTCCCGGAGCAGTGTGGACAGTGAGTCCCGGAGCAGGGTGGACAGTGAGTCCCGGAGCAGTGTGGACAGTGAGTCCCGGAGCAGTGTGGACAGTGAGACCGAGAGCAGTGCGGACTGTGACTCCCAGTGCAATGTGGACAGTGAGTCCTGGAGCAGTGCGGTCAGTGAGTCCCAGTGCATTGTGGGCAGTAAGTCCTGGAGCAGTGTGGACAGTGAGACACAGAGCAGTATGGATACTGAGTCCCAGAGCAGTGTGGACAGTGACTCCCGGAGCAGTGTGGACAGTGAGCCCCCGAGCAGTGTGGACCGTGAGTCCCGGAGCAGGGTGGACAGTGAGTCCCGGAACAGTGTGGACAGTGATTCCCGGAGCAGTGTCAACAGTGAGACCGAGAGCAGTGCGGACTGTGACTCCCAGTGCAATGTGGACAGTGAGTCCTGGAGCAGTGCGGTCAGTGAGTCCCGGAGCAGTGTCAATAGTGAGACCCAGAGCAGTGCGGACTGTGACTCCCAGTGCAATGTGGACAGTGAGTCCTGGAGCAGTGTGGACAGTGAGTCCTGGAGCAGTGTGCACAGAGAGTCCCGGGGAAAAGGGGGCAGTGAGCCCTGGGGCAGTGTGGACAGTGAGTCCCGGAGCAGTGTGGACAGTGAGTCCCGGAGCAGTCGTACTGTGACTCCTGGTGCAGGACAGACAGTGACTCCCAGTGCAATGCAGACAGTGAGTCCTGGAGCAGTGCGGTCAGTGAGTCCAAGTGCATTGTGGGCAGTAAGTCCTGGAGCAGCGTGGACAGTGAGTCCCGGAGCCGTGTGGACAGTGAGACCCAGAGCAGTGTGGACAGTGAGTCCTGGAACATTGTGGACAGTGAGTCCTGGAACAGTGTGGACAGTGAGTCCAGGAGCAGTGTGGACAGAGAGGCCCGGAGCAGGGTGGACAGTGAGTCCTGGTGCAGTGTGAACAGCGAGTCCCGGAGCAGTATGGACAGCGAGTCCCGGAGCAGGGTGGACAGTGAGACCCAGAGCAGAGAGGACAGTGAGTCCCGGAGCAGGGTGGACAGTGAGTCCCGGAGCAGTGTGAACAGTGAGTCCCGGAGCAGGGTGGACAGTGTGTCGTGGAACAGTGTGGACATTGACTCCTGGTGCAATGCAGACAGTGAGTCCTGGAGCACTGTGGACAATTAGCCCCAGAGCAGTGTGCACAGTGAGTCCCGGAGCAGTGCGGGCAGTGAGTCCTGGAGCAGTGTGGACAGTGAGACCCAGAGCAGTGTGGACAGTGAGTCCTGGAGCAGTGTGGACACTGAGTCCCGGAGCAGTGTGGACAGTGAGACCCAGAGCAGTGTGGACAGTGAGTCCCGGAGCAGTGTGGACAGTGAGACCCAGAGCAGTGTGGACAGTGAGTCCTGGAGCAGTGTGGACACTGAGTCCCGGAGCAGTGTGCACAGTGAGTCCCGGAAAAATGCGGGCAGTGAGTCCTGGAGCAGTGTCGACAGTGAGTCCTGGAGCAGTGTGGATACTAAGTCCCGGAGCAGTGTGGATACTGAGTCCCGGAGCAGTGTGGATACTGAGTCCCAGAGCAATGTGGATACTGAGTCCCGGAGCAGTGTGGATACTGAGTCCCGGAGCAGTGTGGATACTGAGTCCCGGAGCAATGTGGACAGTGAGTCCCGGAGCAGTGTGGACAGTGAGACCTGGAACAGTGTGAACAGTGAGTCATGGAGCAGTGTGGATACTGAGTCCCGGAGCAGTGTGGACAGTCCGTCCCAGAGCAGTGTGGACAGTTAGACCCGGTGTAGTGTGGACAGTGAGAGACGGAGCAGAGCGTACTGTGACTCCTGGTGCAGGGCAGACAGTGACTCCCAGTGCAATGCAGACAGTGATTCCTGGAGCAGTGCTGTCAGTGAGTCCCGGAGCAATGCGGGCAGTGAGTCCTGGAGCAGTGTGGACACTGAGTCCTAGAACAGTGTGGACAGTGAGTCCCGGAGCCGTGTGGACAGTGAGTCCGAGAACAGTGTGGACAGTGAGTCCTGGAACATTGTGGACAGTGAGTCCTGGAACAGTGTGGACAGTGAGTCCAGGAGCAGGGTGGACAGTGAGTCCCGGTGCAGTGTGGACAGTGAGACCCAGAGCAGTGTGGAACGTGAGACCCAGAGCAGTGTGGACAGTGATTCCCGGAGCAGGGTGGACAGTGAGTCCTGGAGCAGTGTGGACAGTGAGACCCGAAGCAGTGTGGACCGTGAGTCCCGGTGCAGGGTGGACAGTGAGTCCCGGAGCAGTGTGGACAGTGAGTCCCGGTGCAGTGTGGACAGTGAGACCTGAAGCAGTGTGGACAGTGAGTCCCGGTGCAGGGTGGACAGTGAGACCCAGAGCAGTGTGGACAGTGAGTCCCGGAGCAGTTTGGACAGTGAGACACAGAGCAGGGTGGACAGTGAGTCCCGGAGCAATGCGTACAGTGACTCCTGGTGCAGGGCAGACAGTGAGTCCTGGAGCAGTGCGGTCAGTGAGTCCCGGAGCAGTGTGGACAGTGAGTCCCGGAGCAGTGTGGACAGTGAGTCCCGGAGCAGTGTGGACAGTGAGACCCAGAGCAGTGTGGACAGTGAGTCCCGGAGCAGTGTGGACAGTGAGACCCAGAGCAGTGTGGACAGTGAGTCCTGGAGCAGTGTGGACACTGAGTCCCGGAGCAGTGTGCACAGTGAGTCCCGGAAAAATGCGGGCAGTGAGTCCTGGAGCAGTGTCGACAGTGAGTCCTGGAGCAGTGTGGATACTAAGTCCCGGAGCAGTGTGGATACTGAGTCCCGGAGCAGTGTGGATACTGAGTCCCAGAGCAATGTGGATACTGAGTCCCGGAGCAGTGTGGATACTGAGTCCCGGAGCAGTGTGGATACTGAGTCCCGGAGCAATGTGGACAGTGAGTCCCGGAGCAGTGTGGACAGTGAGACCTGGAACAGTGTGAACAGTGAGTCATGGAGCAGTGTGGATACTGAGTCCCGGAGCAGTGTGGACAGTCCGTCCCAGAGCAGTGTGGACAGTTAGACCCGGTGTAGTGTGGACAGTGAGAGACGGAGCAGAGCGTACTGTGACTCCTGGTGCAGGGCAGACAGTGACTCCCAGTGCAATGCAGACAGTGATTCCTGGAGCAGTGCTGTCAGTGAGTCCCGGAGCAATGCGGGCAGTGAGTCCTGGAGCAGTGTGGACACTGAGTCCTAGAACAGTGTGGACAGTGAGTCCCGGAGCCGTGTGGACAGTGAGTCCGAGAACAGTGTGGACAGTGAGTCCTGGAACATTGTGGACAGTGAGTCCTGGAACAGTGTGGACAGTGAGTCCAGGAGCAGGGTGGACAGTGGGTCCCGGTGCAGTGTGGACAGTGAGACCCAGAGCAGTGTGGAACGTGAGACCCAGAGCAGTGTGGACAGTGATTCCCGGAGCAGGGTGGACAGTGAGTCCTGGAGCAGTGTGGACAGTGAGACCCGAAGCAGTGTGGACCGTGAGTCCCGGTGCAGGGTGGACAGTGAGTCCCGGAGCAGTGTGGACAGTGAGTCCCGGTGCAGTGTGGACAGTGAGACCTGAAGCAGTGTGGACAGTGAGTCCCGGTGCAGGGTGGACAGTGAGACCCAGAGCAGTGTGGACAGTGAGTCCCGGAGCAGTTTGGACAGTGAGACACAGAGCAGGGTGGACAGTGAGTCCCGGAGCAATGCGTACAGTGACTCCTGGTGCAGGGCAGACAGTGAGTCCTGGAGCAGTGCGGTCAGTGAGTCCCGGAGCAGTGTGGACAGTGAGTCCCGGAGCAGTGTGGACAGTGAGTCCCGGAGCAGTGTGGACAGTGAGACCCAGAGCAGTGTGGACAGTGAGTCCCGGAGCAGTGTGGACAGTGAGACCCAGAGCAGTGTGGACAGTGAGTCCTGGAGCAGTGTGGACACTGAGTCCCGGAGCAGTGTGCACAGTGAGTCCCGGAAAAATGCGGGCAGTGAGTCCTGGAGCAGTGTCGACAGTGAGTCCTGGAGCAGTGTGGATACTAAGTCCCGGAGCAGTGTGGATACTGAGTCCCGGAGCAGTGTGGATACTGAGTCCCAGAGCAATGTGGATACTGAGTCCCGGAGCAGTGTGGATACTGAGTCCCGGAGCAGTGTGGATACTGAGTCCCGGAGCCGTGTGGACAGTGAGTCCGAGAACAGTGTGGACAGTGAGTCCTGGAACATTGTGGACAGTGAGTCCTGGAACAGTGTGGACAGTGAGTCCAGGAGCAGGGTGGACAGTGGGTCCCGGTGCAGTGTGGACAGTGAGACCCAGAGCAGTGTGGAACGTGAGACCCAGAGCAGTGTGGACAGTGATTCCCGGAGCAGGGTGGACAGTGAGTCCTGGAGCAGTGTGGACAGTGAGACCCGAAGCAGTGTGGACCGTGAGTCCCGGTGCAGGGTGGACAGTGAGTCCCGGAGCAGTGTGGACAGTGAGTCCCGGTGCAGTGTGGACAGTGAGACCTGAAGCAGTGTGGACAGTGAGTCCCGGTGCAGGGTGGACAGTGAGACCCAGAGCAGTGTGGACAGTGAGTCCCGGAGCAGTGTGGACACTGAGTCCTAGAACAGTGTGGACAGTGAGTCCCGGAGCCGTGTGGACAGTGAGTCCGAGAACAGTGTGGACAGTGAGTCCTGGAACATTGTGGACAGTGAGTCCTGGAACAGTGTGGACAGTGAGTCCAGGAGCAGGGTGGACAGTGAGTCCCGGTGCAGTGTGGACAGTGAGACCCAGAGCAGTGTGGAACGTGAGACCCAGAGCAGTGTGGACAGTGATTCCCGGAGCAGGGTGGACAGTGAGTCCTGGAGCAGTGTGGACAGTGAGACCCGAAGCAGTGTGGACCGTGCGTCCCGGTGCAGGGTGGACAGTGAGACCCAGAGCAGTGTGGACAGTGAGTCCCGGAGCAGTTTGGACAGTGAGACACAGAGCAGGGTGGACAGTGAGTCCCGGAGCAATGCGTACAGTGACTCCTGGTGCAGGGCAGACAGTGAGTCCTGGAGCAGTGCGGTCAGTGAGTCCCAGTGCATTGTGGACAGTGAGTCCCGGAGCAGTGTGGACAGTGAGACCCAGAGCAGTGTGGACAGTGAGTCCCGGAGCAGGGTGGACAGTGAGTCCCGGAGCAGTGTGGACAGTGAGTCCCGGAGCAGGGTGGACAGTGAGTCCCGGGACAGTCTGGACAGTGAGTCCTAGAGCAGTGCATACAGTGACTCCTGGTGCAGGGCAGACAGTGACTCCCAGTGCAATGCAGACAGTGAGTCCTGGAGCAGTGCGGTCAGTGAGTCCCAGTGCATTGTGGGCAGTTAGTCCTGGAGCAGTGTGGACAGTGAGTCCCGGAGCAGTGTGGACAGTGAGTCCAGGAGCAGTGTGGACAGTGAGTCCAGGAGCAGGGTGGACAGTGAGTCCCGGTGCAGTGTGGACAGTGAGACCCAGAGCAGTGTGGAACGTGAGACCCAGAGCAGTGTGGACAGTGATTCCCGGAGCAGTGTGGACAGTGAGTCCCGGTGCAGTGTGGACAGTGAGACCTGAAGCAGTGTGGACAGTGAGTTCCGGTGCAGGGTGGACAGTGAGACCCAGAGCAGTGTGGACAGTGAGTCCCGGAGCAGTTTGGACAGTGAGACACAGAGCAGGGTGGACTGTGAGTCCCGGAGCAATGCGTACAGTGACTCCTGGTGCAGGGCAGACAGTGACTCCCAGTGCAATGCAGACAGTGAGTCCTGGAGCAGTGCGGTCAGTGAGTCCCAGTGCATTGTGGGCAGTTAGTCCTGGAGCAGTGTGGACAGTGAGTCCCGGAGCAGTGTGGACAGTGAGTCCTGGAACAGTGTGGACAGTGAGTCCCGGAACAGTGTGAACAGTGAGTCCCGGAACAGGGTGGACAGCGAGTACTGGAGCAGTGTGGACAGTGAGTCCTGGAGCAGTGTGCACAGTGAGTCCCAGAGCAGTGTGGACCGTGAGTCCTGGAGCAGTGTGCACAGTGAGTCCCGGAGCAGTGTGGACAGTGACTCCTGGAGCAGTGTGGACAGTGAGTCCCGGAGCAGTGTGGACAGTGAGTCCTGGAGCAGTGTGGACAGTGAGTCCCAGTGCATTGTGGACAGTGAGTCCCAGAGCAGTGCGGTCAGTGAGTCCCAGAGCAATATGGACAGTGAGTCCCGGAGCAGTGTGGACAGTGAGTCCCGGAGCAGGGTGGACAGTGAGTCCCGGAGCAGTGTGGACAGTGAGTCCCGGAGCAGTGTGGACAGTGAGACCGAGAGCAGTGCGGACTGTGACTCCCAGTGCAATGTGGACAGTGAGTCCTGGAGCAGTGCGGTCAGTGAGTCCCAGTGCATTGTGGGCAGTAAGTCCTGGAGCAGTGTGGACAGTGAGACACAGAGCAGTATGGATACTGAGTCCCAGAGCAGTGTGGACAGTGACTCCCGGAGCAGTGTGGACAGTGAGCCCCCGAGCAGTGTGGACCGTGTGTCCCGGAGCAGGGTGGACAGTGAGTCCCGGAACAGTGTGGACAGTGATTCCCGGAGCAGTGTCAACAGTGAGACCGAGAGCAGTGCGGACTGTGACTCCCAGTGCAATGTGGACAGTGAGTCCTGGAGCAGTGCGGTCAGTGAGTCCCGGAGCAGTGTCAATAGTGAGACCCAGAGCAGTGCGGACTGTGACTCCCAGTGCAATGTGGACAGTGAGTCCTGGAGCAGTGTGGACAGTGAGTCCTGGAGCAGTGTGCACAGAGAGTCCCGGGGAAAAGGGGGCAGTGAGCCCTGGGGCAGTGTGGACAGTGAGTCCCGGAGCAGTGTGGACAGTGAGTCCCGGAGCAGTCGTACTGTGAATCCTGGTGCAGGACAGACAGTGACTCCCAGTGCAATGCAGACAGTGAGTCCTGGAGCAGTGCGGTCAGTGAGTCCAAGTGCATTGTGGGCAGTAAGTCCTGGAGCAGCGTGGACAGTGAGTCCCGGAGCCGTGTGGACAGTGAGACCCAGAGCAGTGTGGACAGTGAGTCCTGGAACATTGTGGACAGTGAGTCCTGGAACAGTGTGGACAGTGAGTCCAGGAGCAGTGTGGACAGAGAGGCCCGGAGCAGGGTGGACAGTGAGTCCTGGTGCAG
This sequence comes from Chiloscyllium punctatum, assembly GCF_047496795.1. NCBI lineage: Eukaryota > Metazoa > Chordata > Chondrichthyes > Orectolobiformes > Hemiscylliidae > Chiloscyllium > Chiloscyllium punctatum. The sequence continues at coordinate 32,270,849 of NC_092780.1, read as the reverse complement.
TGTGAACAGCGAGTCCCGGAGCAGTATGGACAGCGAGTCCCGGAGCAGGGTGGACAGTGAGACCCAGAGCAGAGAGGACAGTGAGTCCGGAAGAAGGGTGGACAGTGAGTCCCGGAGCAGTGTGAACAGTGAGTCCCGGAGCAGGGTGGACAGTGTGTCGTGGAACAGTGTGGACATTGACTCCTGGTGCAATGCAGACAGTGAGTCCTGGAGCACTGTGGACAATTAGCCCCAGAGCAGTGTGCACAGTGAGTCCCGGAGCAGTGCGGGCAGTGAGTCCTGGAGCAGTGTGGACGCTGAGTCCAGGAACAGTGTGGACAGTGAGTCCCGGAGCCGTGTGGACAGTGAATCCTGGAACAGTGTGGACAGTGAGTCCCGGTGCAGTCTGGATACTAAGTCCCAGAGCAGTGTGGACAGTGTGTCCCACTGCAGTGCGGACAGTGACTCCTGGTGCAGTGCAGACAGTGACTCCCGGTGCAATATGCACAGTGTGTCCAGGAGCAGTGTGGACATTGAGTCCTGGAACAGTTTGGATACTGATTCCCGGAGCAGTGTGGACAGTGAGACCCAGAGCAGTGTGGAAAGTGAGTCCCGGAGCAGTGTGGACAGTGAGACCCAGAGCAGTGTGGACAGTGAGTCCTGGAGCAGTGTGGACACTGAGTCCCGGAGCAGTGTGCACAGTGAGTCCCGGAAAAATGCGGGCAGTGAGTCCTGGAGCAGTGTGGACAGTGATACCCAGAGCAGTGTGGACAGTGAGTCCCGGAGCAGTGTGGACAGTGAGTCCCGGAGCAGTGTGGACAGTGAGACCCAGAGCAGTGTGGACAGTGAGTCCCGGAGCAGTGTGGACAGTGAGACCCAGAGCAATGTGGATACTGAGTCCCGGAGCAGTGTGGATACTGAGTCCCGGAGCAGTGTGGATACTGAGTCCCGGAGCAATGTGGACAGTGAGTCCCGGAGCAGTGTGGACAGTGAGTCCCGGAGCAGTGTGGACAGTGAGACCCAGAGCAGTGTGGACAGTGAGTCCCGGAGCAGTGTGGACAGTTAGACCCAGAGCAATGTGGATACTGAGTCCCGGAGCAGTGTGGATACTGAGTCCCGGAGCAGTGTGGATACTGAGTCCCGGAGCAATGTGGACAGTCCGTCCAAGAGCAGTGTGGACAGTTAGACCCGGTGTAGTGTGGACAGTGAGAGACGGAGCAGAGCGTACTGTGACTCCTGGTGCAGGGCAGACAGTGACTCCCAGTGCAATGCAGACAGTGATTCCTGGAGCAGTGCTGTCAGTGAGTCCCGGAGCAATGCGGGCAGTGAGTCCTGGAGCAGTGTGGACACTGAGTCCTAGAACAGTGTGGACAGTGAGTCCCGGAGCCGTGTGGACAGTGAGTCCGAGAACAGTGTGGACAGTGAGTCCTGGAACATTGTGGACAGTGAGTCCTGGAACAGTGTGGACAGTGAGTCCAGGAGCAGGGTGGACAGTGAGTCCCGGTGCAGTGTGGACAGTGAGACCCAGAGCAGTGTGGAACGTGAGACCCAGAGCAGTGTGGACAGTGATTCCCGGAGCAGGGTGGACAGTGAGTCCTGGAGCAGTGTGGACAGTGAGACCCGAAGCAGTGTGGACCGTGAGTCCCGGTGCAGGGTGGACAGTGAGTCCCGGAGCAGTGTGGACAGTGAGTCCCGGTGCAGTGTGGACAGTGAGTCCCGGAGCAGTGTGGACAGTGAGTCCCGGTGCAGGGTGGACAGTGAGACCCAGAGCAGTGTGGACAGTGAGTCCCGGAGCAGTTTGGACAGTGAGACACAGAGCAGGGTGGACAGTGAGTCCCGGAGCAATGCGTACAGTGACTCCTGGTGCAGGGCAGACAGTGAGTCCTGGAGCAGTGCGGTCAGTGAGTCCCAGTGCATTGTGGACAGTGAGTCCCGGAGCAGTGTGGACAGTGAGACCCAGAGCAGTGTGGACAGTGAGTCCCGGAGCAGGGTGGACAGTGAGTCCCGGAGCAGTGTGGACAGTGAGTCCCGGAGCAGGGTGGACAGTGAGTCCCGGGACAGTCTGGACAGTGAGTCCTAGAGCAGTGCATACAGTGACTCCTGGTGCAGGGCAGACAGTGACTCCCAGTGCAATGCAGACAGTGAGTCCTGGAGCAGTGCGGTCAGTGAGTCCCAGTGCATTGTGGGCAGTTAGTCCTGGAGCAGTGTGGACAGTGAGTCCCGGAGCAGTGTGGACAGTGAGTCCTGGAACAGTGTGGACAGTGAGTCCCGGAACAGTGTGAACAGTGAGTCCCGGAACAGGGTGGACAGTGAGTCCCGGAGCAGTGTGGACAGTGAGTCCTGGAACAGTGTGGACAGTGAGTCCCGGAGCAGGGTGGACAGTGAGTCACGGGACAGTGTGGACAGTGAGTCCTAGAGCAGTGCATACAGTGACTCCTGGTGCAGGGCAGACAGTGACTCCCAGTGCAATGCAGACAGTGAGTCCTGGAGCAGTGCGGTCAGTGAGTCCCAGTGCATTGTGGGCAGTTAGTCCTGGAGCAGTGTGGACAGTGAGTCCCGGAGCAGTGTGGACAGTGAGTCCTGGAACAGTGTGGACAGTGAGTCCCGGAACAGTGTGAACAGTGAGTCCCGGAACAGGGTGGACAGCGAGTACTGGAGCAGTGTGGACAGTGAGTCCTGGAGCAGTGTGCACAGTGAGTCCCAGAGCAGTGTGGACCGTGAGTCCTGGAGCAGTGTGCACAGTGAGTCCCGGAGCAGTGTGGACAGTGAGTCCTGGAGCAGTGTGGACAGTGAGTCCCGGAGCAGTGTGGACAGTGAGTCCTGGAGCAGTGTGGACAGTGAGTCCCGGAGCAGTGTGGACAGTGAGTCCAGGAGCAGTGTGGATACTGAGTCACGGAGCAATGTGGACAGCGAGTCCTGGAGCAGTGCAGACAATGAGTCCCAAAGCAGTGTGGAAAATAAGTCCCAGAAAAGCGTGGACAGTGAGTCCCGGAACAGTGTGGACAGTTAGACCCGGAGTAGTGTGGACAGTGAGTCCCAGAGCAGTGCGGACAGTGACTCCCGGTGCAGGGCAGACAGTGACTCCTGGAGCTGTGCGGACAGTGAGTCGCAGTGCATTGTGGATAGTGAGTCCTGGAGCAGTGCGGTCAGTGAGTCCCAGTGCATTGTGGACAGTGAGTCCCAGAGCAGTGCGGTCAGTGAGTGCCGGAGCAATATGGACAGTGAGACCCGGAGCAGTGTGGACAGTGAGTCTCAGTGCAGTGTTGACAGTGAGTCCTGGAGCAGTGTGGACATTGAGCCCTGGAGCAGTGTGGACAGTGAGTCCCAGAGCACTGTGGACATTGAGCCCTCAAGCAGTGCGGACAGTGAGACACGGGGCAGTGTGGACAGTGAGTCCCGGAATAGTGTTGACAGTGAGATCCGGAGCAGTGTGGACAGTGAGTCCCAGAGCAGTGTGGACAGTGAGTCCCGGAGCAGTGTGGATACTGAGTCACGGAGCAGTGTGGATACTGAGCCCCGGAGCAGTGTGGATACTGTGTCCCGGAGCAGTGTAGACAGTGAGTCCCAGAGCAGTGAGGACAGTGAGTCCTAGAGCAGTGTGGACAGTGAGTCCCAGAGCACTGTGGACATTAAGCCCTCGAGCAGTGTGGACAGTGAGACACAGAGCAGTGTGGACAGTGAGTCCCGGAACAGTGTGGACAGTGATTCCAGGAGCAGTGTGGACAGTGAGTCCCGGAGCAGGGTGGACAGTGAGTCCCGGAGCAGTGTGGACAGTGAGTCCCAGAGCAGGGTGGACAGTGAGTCCCGGAGCAGTGTGGACAGTGAGTCCTGGAACAGTGTGGACAGTGAGTCCCGGAACAGTGAGTCCCGGAACAGGGTGGACAGCGAGTACTGGAGCAGTGTGGACAGTGAGTCCTGGAGCAGTGTGCACAGTGAGTCCCAGAGCAGTGTGGACCGTGAGTCCTGGAGCAGTGTGCACAGTGAGTCCCGGAGCAGTGTGGACAGTGAGTCCTGGAGCAGTGTGGACAGTGAGTCCCGGAGCAGTGTGGACAGTGAGTCCTGGAGCAGTGTGGACAGTGAGTCCCGGAGCAGTGTGGACAGTGAGTCCACGAGCAGTGTGGATACTGAGTCACGGAGCAATGTGGACAGCGAGTCCTGGAGCAGTACAGACAATGAGTCCCAAAGCAGTGTGGAAAATAAGTCCCAGAAAAGCGTGGATAGTGAGTCCCAGAACAGTGTGGACAGTTAGACCCGGAGTAGTGTGGACCGTGAGTCCTAGAGCAGTGCGGACAGTGACTCCCGGTGCAGGGCAGACAGTGACTCCTGGAGCTGTGCGGACAGTGAGTCGCAGTGCATTGTGGATAGTGAGTCCTGGAGCAGTGCGGTCAGTGAGTCCCAGTGCATTGTGGACAGTGAATCCCAGAGCAGTGCGGTCAGTGAGTCCCAGTGCATTGTGGACAGTGAGTCCCAGAGCAATATGGACAGTGAGACCCGGAGCAGTGTGGACAGTGAGTCCTGGAGCAGTGTGGACAGTGAGTCCCGGAGCAGTGTGGACAGTGAGTCCCAGAGCAGTGTGGACAGTGAGTCCCGGAGCAGTGTGGACAGTGAGTCCCAGAGCAGTGTGGACAGTGAGTCCCGCAGCAGTGTGGATACTGAGTCACGGTGCAGTGTGGATACTGAGCCCCGGAGCAGTGTGGATACTGTGTCCCGGAGCAGTGTGGACAGTGAGTCCCAGAGCAGTGAGGACAGTGAGTCCTAGAGCAGTGTGGACAGTGAGTCCAGGACCAGTGTGGACATTGAGCCCTAGAGCAGTGTGGACAGTGAGTCCCAGAGCACTGTGGACATTAAGCCCTCGAGCAGTGTGGACAGTGAGACACAGAGCAGTGTGGACAGTGAGTCCCGGAACAGTGTGGACAGTGATTCCAGGAGCAGGGTGGACAGTGAGTCCCGGAGCAGTGTGGACAGTGAGTCCCGGAGCAGTGTGGACAGTGAGACCGAGAGCAGTGCGGACTGTGACTCCCAGTGCAATGTGGACAGTGAGTCCTGGAGCAGTGCGGTCAGTGAGTCCCAGTGCATTGTGGACAGTGAGTCCTGGAGCAGTGTGGACAGTGAGACCCAGACCAGTGTGGACAGTGAGTCCTGGAGCAGTGTGGACAGTGAGACACAGAGCAGTATGGATACTGTGTCCCAGAGCAGTGCGGACAGTGACTACCGATGCAATGCTGACAGTGACTCCCGATGCAATGTGGACAGTGACTCCCGGTGCAGGGCAGACAGTGACTCCCGGAGCAGTGTGGACAGTGAGTCCCGGAACAGTGTGGACAGTGATTCCCGGAGCAGTGTCAACAGTGAGACCGAGAGCAGTGCGGACTGTGACTCCCAGTGCAATGTGGACAGTGAGTCCTGGAGCAGTGCGGTCAGTGAGTCCCGGAGCAGTGTCAATAGTGAGACCCAGAGCAGTGCGGACTGTGACTCCCAGTGCCATGTGGACAGTGAGTCCTGGAGCAGTGTGGACAGTGAGTCCTGGATCAGTGTGCACAGAGAGTCCCGGAGCAATGCGGGCAGTGAGCCCTGGAGCAGTGTGGACAGTGAGTCCCGGAGCAGTGTGGACAGTGAGTCCCGGAGCAGTCGTACTGTGACTCCTCGTGCAGGGCAGACAGTGACTCCCAGTGCAATGCAGACAGTGAGTCCTGGAGCATTGCGGTCAGTGAGTCCCAGTGCATTGTGGGCAGTAAGTCCTGGAGCAGCGTGGACAGTGAGTCCCGGAGCCGTGTGGACAGTGAGATCCAGAGCAGTGTGGACAGTGAGTCCTGGAACATTGTGGACAGTGAGTCCTGGAACAGTGTGGACAGTGAGTCCAGGAGCAGTGTGGACAGAGAGGCCCGGAGCAGGGTGGACAGTGAGACCCAGAGCAGAGCGGACAGTGAGTCCCGGAGCAGGGTGGACAGTGAGTCCCGGAGCAGTGTGGACAGTGAGTCCCGGAGCAGTGTGGACAGTGAGTCCAGGAGCAGTGTGGACAGTGAGTCCCGGAGCAGTGTGAACAGTGAGTCCCGGAGCAGTGTGAACAGTGAGTCCCGGAGCAGGGTGGACAGTGAGACGCAGAGCAGAGCGGACAGTGAGTCCCGGAGCAGTGTGGACAGTGTGTCGCGGAACAGTGTGGACAGTGAGTCCTGGAGCAGTGCAGACAGTGACTCCCGGTGCAATATGCACAGTGTGTCCAGGAGCAGTGTGGACATTGAGTCCTGGAACAGTTTGGATACTGATTGCCGGAGCAGTGTGGACAGTGAGACCCAGAGCAGTGTGGACAGTGAGACCCAGAGCAGTGTGGACAGTGAGTCCCAGAGCAGTGTGGACAGTGAGACACAGAGCAGTGTGGACAGTGAGTCCTGGAGCAGTGTGGACACTGAGTCCCGGAGCAGTGTGCACAGTGAGTCCAGGAAAAATGCGGGCAGTGAGTCCTGGAGCAGTGTCGACAGTGAGTCCTGGAGCAGTGTGGATACTGAGTCCCGGAGCAGTGTGGATACTGAGTCCCGGAGCAGTGTGGACAATGAGTCCCGGAACAGTGAGGGTACTGAGAACCAGAGCAGTTTTGATACTGAGTCAAGGAGCAGTGTGGACAGTGAGTCCTGGAGCAGTGCAGACAATGAGTCCCAAAGCAGTGTGGAAAATAAGTCCCAGAAAAGCGTGGATAGTGAGTCCCAGAACAGTGTGGACAGTTAGACCCGGAGTAGTGTGGACCGTGAGTCCTAGAGCAGTGCGGACAGTGACTCCCGGTGCAGGGCAGACAGTGACTCCTGGAGCTGTGCGGACAGTGAGTCCCAGTGCATTGTGGACAGTGAATCCCAGAGCAGTGCGGTCAGTGAGTCCCAGTGCATTGTGGACAGTGAGTCCCAGAGCAATATGGACAGTGAGACCCGGAGCAGTGTGGACAGTGAGTCCTGGAGCAGTGTGGACAGTGAGTCCCGGAGCAGTGTGGACAGTGAGTCCCAGAGCAGTGTGGACAGTGAGTCCCGGAGCAGTGTGGACAGTGAGTCCCAGAGCAGTGTGGACAGTGAGTCCCGCAGCAGTGTGGATACTGAGTCACGGTGCAGTGTGGATACTGAGCCCCGGAGCAGTGTGGATACTGTGTCCCGGAGCAGTGTGGACAGTGAGTCCCAGAGCAGTGAGGACAGTGAGTCCTAGAGCAGTGTGGACAGTGAGTCCAGGACCAGTGTGGACATTGAGCCCTAGAGCAGTGTGGACAGTGAGTCCCAGAGCACTGTGGACATTAAGCCCTCGAGCAGTGTGGACAGTGAGACACAGAGCAGTGTGGACAGTGAGTCCCGGAACAGTGTGGACAGTGATTCCAGGAGCAGGGTGGACAGTGAGTCCCGGAGCAGTGTGGACAGTGAGTCCCGGAGCAGTGTGGACAGTGAGACCGAGAGCAGTGCGGACTGTGACTCCCAGTGCAATGTGGACAGTGAGTCCTGGAGCAGTGCGGTCAGTGAGTCCCAGTGCATTGTGGACAGTGAGTCCTGGAGCAGTGTGGACAGTGAGACCCAGACCAGTGTGGACAGTGAGTCCTGGAGCAGTGTGGACAGTGAGACACAGAGCAGTATGGATACTGTGTCCCAGAGCAGTGCGGACAGTGACTACCGATGCAATGCTGACAGTGACTCCCGATGCAATGTGGACAGTGACTCCCGGTGCAGGGCAGACAGTGACTCCCGGAGCAGTGTGGACAGTGAGTCCCGGAACAGTGTGGACAGTGATTCCCGGAGCAGTGTCAACAGTGAGACCGAGAGCAGTGCGGACTGTGACTCCCAGTGCAATGTGGACAGTGAGTCCTGGAGCAGTGCGGTCAGTGAGTCCCGGAGCAGTGTCAATAGTGAGACCCAGAGCAGTGCGGACTGTGACTCCCAGTGCCATGTGGACAGTGAGTCCTGGAGCAGTGTGGACAGTGAGTCCTGGATCAGTGTGCACAGAGAGTCCCGGAGCAATGCGGGCAGTGAGCCCTGGAGCAGTGTGGACAGTGAGTCCCGGAGCAGTGTGGACAGTGAGTCCCGGAGCAGTCGTACTGTGACTCCTCGTGCAGGGCAGACAGTGACTCCCAGTGCAATGCAGACAGTGAGTCCTGGAGCATTGCGGTCAGTGAGTCCCAGTGCATTGTGGGCAGTAAGTCCTGGAGCAGCGTGGACAGTGAGTCCCGGAGCCGTGTGGACAGTGAGATCCAGAGCAGTGTGGACAGTGAGTCCTGGAACATTGTGGACAGTGAGTCCTGGAACAGTGTGGACAGTGAGTCCAGGAGCAGTGTGGACAGAGAGGCCCGGAGCAGGGTGGACAGTGAGACCCAGAGCAGAGCGGACAGTGAGTCCCGGAGCAGGGTGGACAGTGAGTCCCGGAGCAGTGTGGACAGTGAGTCCCGGAGCAGTGTGGACAGTGAGTCCAGGAGCAGTGTGGACAGTGAGTCCCGGAGCAGTGTGAACAGTGAGTCCCGGAGCAGTGTGAACAGTGAGTCCCGGAGCAGGGTGGACAGTGAGACGCAGAGCAGAGCGGACAGTGAGTCCCGGAGCAGTGTGGACAGTGTGTCGCGGAACAGTGTGGACAGTGAGTCCTGGAGCAGTGCAGACAGTGACTCCCGGTGCAATATGCACAGTGTGTCCAGGAGCAGTGTGGACATTGAGTCCTGGAACAGTTTGGATACTGATTGCCGGAGCAGTGTGGACAGTGAGACCCAGAGCAGTGTGGACAGTGAGACCCAGAGCAGTGTGGACAGTGAGTCCCAGAGCAGTGTGGACAGTGAGACACAGAGCAGTGTGGACAGTGAGTCCTGGAGCAGTGTGGACACTGAGTCCCGGAGCAGTGTGCACAGTGAGTCCCGGAAAAATGCGGGCAGTGAGTCCTGGAGCAGTGTCGACAGTGAGTCCTGGAGCAGTGTGGATACTGAGTCCCGGAGCAGTGTGGATACTGAGTCCCGGAGCAGTGTGGACAATGAGTCCCGGAACAGTGAGGGTACTGAGAACCAGAGCAGTTTTGATACTGAGTCAAGGAGCAGTGTGGACAGTGAGTGCCGGAGCAGTGAGGATACAGAGTCCCGGAGCAGTGTGGACAGTGAGTGCCGGAGCAATGAGGATACAGAGTCCCGGAGCAGTGTGGACACTGAGTCTTGGAGCAGTGTGGACAGCGAGTCCCGGAGCAGTGTGGACAGTGTGTCCGGGAGCAGTGTGGACAGTGAGCCCCCGAGCAGTGTGGACAGTGACCCCCAGAGCAGTGTGGACAGTGAGTCCCAGAGCAGTGTGGACAGTGAGTCCCAGAGCAGAGTGGACAGTGAGTCTAGGAGCAGTGTGGACAGTGTGTCCCGGAGCAGTGTGGACAGTGAGCCCCCGAGCAGTGTGGACAGTGAGCCCCAGAGCAGTGTGGACAGTGAGTCCCAGAGCAGTGTGGACAGTGAGTCCTGGAGCAGTGTGGATACTGAGTCCCGGAGCAGTGTGGACAGTGAGTCCCGGAGCAGTGTGGGCAGTGAGTCCCAGAGCAGTGTGGACAGTGAGTCCCGGAGCAGTGTGGACAGTGAGTCCCAGAGCAGTGTGGGCAGTGAGTCCCGGAGCAGTGTGGGCATTGAGCCCCAGAGCAGTGTGGACAGTGAGTCCCGGAGCAGTGTGGACAGTGAGTCCCAGAGCAGTGTGGACAGCGAGTACTGGAGCAGTGTGGACAGTGAGTCCCGGAACAGTGTGGACAGTGAGTCCCGGTGCAGCGCAGACATTGACACCTGGAGCAGTGTGCACAGTGAGTCCTGGAGCAGGGTGGATACTGAATCCCGGAGCAGTGTGGACAGTGAGTCCTGGAGCAGTGTGGACAGTGAGACCCGGAGCAGTGCAGACAGTGAGACCCAGAGCAGTGTGGACAGTGAGTCCCGGAGCAGTGTGGACAGTGAGACCCAGAGCAGTGTGGACAGTGTGTCCTGGAGCAGTGTGGACAGTGAGTCCCGGAGCAATCCGTACAGTGACTCCTGGTGCAGGGCAGACAGTGACTCCCAGTGCAATGCAGACAGTGAGTCCTGGAGCAGTGCGGTCAGTGAGTCCCAGTGCATTGTGGACAGTGAGTCCCGGAGCAGTGTGGACATTGATACCCAGAGCAGTGTGGACAGTGAGTCCCGGAGCAGGGTGGACAGTGAGTCCCGGAACAGTGTGGACAGTGAGTCCTAGAGCAGTGCATACAGTGACTCCTGGTGCAGGGCAGACAGTGACTCCCAGTACAATGCAGACAGTGATTCCTGGAGCAGTGCGGTCAGTGAGTCCCAGTGCATTGTGGGCAGTGAGTCCTGGAGCACTGTGGACAATGAGCCCCAGAGCAGTGTGCACAGTGAGTCCCGGAGCAGTGCGGGCAGTGAGTCCTGGAGCAGTGTGGACAGTGAGTGCCGGAGCAGTGTGGACAGTGAGTGCCGGAACAGTGTGGACAGTGAGTCCTGGAACAGTGTGGAGAGTGAGTCCCGGAACAGTGTGGACAGTGAGTCCTGGAACAGTGTGGACAGTGAGTCCTGGAACAATGCAGACAGTGAGTCCTGGAACAGTGTGGGCAGTGAGACCCAGAGCAGTTTGGTCAGTGATTCCCGGAGCAACGCGTACAGTGACTCCTGGTGCAGGGCAGACAGTGACTCCCAGTACAATGCAGACAGTGAGTCCTGGAGCAGTGCGATCAGTGAGTCCCAGTGCATTGTAGGCAGTGAGTCCTGGAGCACTGTGGACAATGAGACCCAGAGCAGTGTGCACAGTGAGTCCCGGAGCAGTGCGGGCAGTGAGTCCTGGAGCAGTGTGGACAGTGAGTCCTGGAGCAGTGTGGACAGTGAGTCCCGGAACAGTGTGGACAGTGAGTCCCGGAACAGTGTGGACAGTGAGTCCCGGAACAGTGTGGACAGTGAGTCCTGGAACAGTGTGGACAGTGAGCCCTGGAACAGTGTGGACAGTGAGTCCTGGAACAGTGTGGACAGTGAGTCCTGGAACAATGCAGACAGTGAGTCCCGGTGCAGTCTGGATACTAAGTCCCAGAGCAGTGTGGACAGTGTGTCCCACTGCAGTGCAGACAGTGACTCCTGGTGCATCGCAGACAGTGACCCCCGGTGCAATATGCACAGTGTGTCCAGGAGCAGAGTGGACAGTGAGTCCTGGAACAGTGTGGATACTGATTCCCGGATCAGTGTGGACAGTGAGACCCAGAGCAGTGTGGACAGTGAGCCCCCGAGCAGTGTGGACAGTGAGTCCCAGAGCAGTGTGGATACTGAGTCCCGGAGCAGTGTGGACAGTCAGTCCCGGAGCAGTGTGGACAGTGAGACCCAGAGCAGTGTGGACAGTGAGTCCCGGAGCAGTGTGGACAGTGAGTCACAGAGCAGTGTGGACAGTGAGTCCCAGTGCAGTGCAGACAGTGAGTCCAGGAGCAGTGTTGTTACTGAGCCCCGGAGCAATGTGGACAGCGAATCCTGGAGCAGTGCAGACAGTGAGTCCCAAAGCAGTGAGGAGAATAAGTCCCAGAAAAGTGTGGACAGTGAGTCCCGGAACAGTGAGGGTACTGAGTCCCGGAGCAGTTTGGATACTGAGTCAAGGAGCAGTGTGGACAGTGTGTGCCGGAGCAGTGAGGATACAGAGTCCCGGAGCAGTGTGGACAGTGAGTGCCGGAGCAGTGAGGATACAGAGTCCTGGAGCAGTGTGGACACTGAGTCCCGGAGCAGTGTGGACAGCAAGTCCCGGAGCAGTGTGGACCGTGAGTCCTGGAGCAATGTGGACAGTGAGTCCCTGAGCAGTGTGGACAGTGAGTCCCGGAGCAGTGTGGACAGTGTGTCCCGGAACTGTGTGGACAGTGAGTCCCGGTGCAGCGCAGACATTGACTCCCGGTGAGTGCGGACATTGACTCCTGGAGCAGTGTGCACAGTGAGTCCTGGAGCAGTGTGGACAGTGAGACCCGGAACAGTGTGGACAGTCCGTCCCAGAGCAGTGTGGACAGTGAGACCCGGAACAGTGTGGACAGTGAGTCCCAGTGCAGCGCAGACAGTGACTCCCGGTGAGTGCGGACATTGACTCCTGGAACATTGTGAACAGTGAGTCATGGAGCAGTGTGGATACTGAGTCCCGGAGCCGTGTGGACAGTCCGTCCCAGAGCAGTGTGGACAGTGAAACACGGAGTAGTGTGGACAGTGAGAAACGGAGCAGTGCATACTGTGACTCCTGGTGCAGGGCAGACAGTGACTCCCAGTGCAATGCAGACAGTGAATTCCTGGAGCAGTGCGGTCAGTGAGTCCCAGTGCATTGTTGAGAGTGAATCCTGGAGCAGTGTGGACAGTGAGTCCCGGAGCAATGCGGGTAGTGAGTCCTGGAGTAGCGTGGACAGTGAGTCCTGGAGCAGTGTGGTCACTGAGTCCTGGTACAGTGTGGGCAGTGAGTCCCGGAGCCGTGTGGACAGTGAGTCAGAGAACAGTGTGGACAGTGAGTCCTGGAACATTGGGGACAGTGAGTCCTGGAACAGTGTGGACAGTGAGTCCTGGAACAGTGTGGACAGTGAGTCCAGGAGCAGGGTGGACAGTGAGTCCCGGTGCAGTGTGGACAGTGAGACCCAGAGCAGTGTGGACAGTGATTCCCGGAGCAGGGTGGACAGTGAGACCCAAAGCAGGGTGGACAGTGAGACCCAAAGCAGTGTGGACAGTGATTCCTGGAGCAGGGTGGACAGTGAGACCCAGAGCAGTGTGGACAGTGAGTCCCGGAACAGTGTGGACAATGAGTCCCGGAACAGTGTGGACAGTGAGACACGGAGTACTGTGGAAACTGAGTCCCGGAGCAGTTTGGACAGTGAGTCCCGGTGCAGTGTGGACAGTGAGCCCCGGTGCAGTGTGGATACTGATTCCCAGAGCAGTTTGGATACTGAGTCAAGGAGCAGTGTGGACAGTGAGTGCCGGAGCAGTGTGGACAGTGAGTCCCGGAGCAGTGTGGACAGTGAGTCCCGGTGCAGTGTGGACAGCGAGTCACGGAGCAGTGTGGACAGTGAGACCCAGAGCAGTGTGGTCAGTGATTCCCGGAGCAGTGCGTACAGTGACTCCTGGTGCAGGGCAGACAGTGACTCCCAGTGCAATGCAGACAGTGAGTCCTGGAGCAGTGCGCTCAGTGAGTCCCAGTACATTGTGGGCAGTGAGTCCTGGTGCACTGTGGACAATGGGCCCCAGAGCAGTTTGGACAATGAGTCCCAGAGCAGTGCGCACAGTGAGTCCCGGAGCAATGCGGGCAGTGAGTCCTGGAGCAGTGTGGACAGTGAGTGCCGGAGCAATGCGGGCAGTGAGTCCTGGAGCAGTGTGGACAGTGAGTCCTGGAGCAGTGTGGACACTGAGTCCTGGAGCAGTGTGCACAGTGAGTCCCGGAGCAATACGGGCAGTGAGTCCTGGAGCAGTGTGGACAGTGAGTCCTGGAGCAGTGTGGACACTGAGTCCTGGAGCAGTGTGGACACTGAGTCCTGGAACAGTGTGGACAGTGAGTCCCGGAGCCGTGTGGACAGTGAGTCCCCAAACAGTGTGGACAGTGAGTCCTGGAACAGTGTGGACAGTGAGTCCCGGAACAATGCAGACAGTGAGTACCGGTGCAGTGTGGACAGTGTGTCCCAATGCATTGCAGACAGTGACTCCTGGTGCAGTGCAGACAGTGACTCCCGGTGCAATGTGGACAGTGAGTCCTGGAACAGTGTGGATACTGATTCACAGAGCAGTGTGGACATTGAGTCCAGGAGCAGGGAGGACAGTGAGAGACGGAGTAGTGTGTCCAATGAGGCCCGGAGCAGTGTGGACAGTGAGTCCCGGAGCAGTGCATACAGTGACTCCTGGTGCAGGGCAGACAGTGACTCCCAGTGCAATGCAGAAAGTGAGTCCTGGAGCAGTGCGGTTAGTGAGTCCCGGAGCAGTGTGGACAGTGAGTCCCGGAGCAGTGTGGACAGTGAGTCCTGGAGCAGTGTGCACAGTGAGTCCTGGAGCAATGCGGGCAGTGAGTCCTGGAGCAGTGTGTACAGTGAGTCCTGGAGCAGTGTGGACACTGAGTCCTGGAACAGTGTGGAAAGTGAGTCCCGGAGCAGTGTGGACAGTGAGTCCCCGAACAGTGTGGACAGTAAGTCCTGGAACAGTGTGGACAGTGAGTCCCGGAACAATGCAGACAGTGAGTACTGGTGCAGTGTGGACAGTGTGTCCAGGAGCAGTGTGCACAGTGAGTCCTGGTGCAGCGCAGACAGTGACTCCCAGTGCAATGCAGACAGTGAGTCCTGGAGCAGTGCGGTCAGTGAGTCCCAGTGCATTGTGGACAGTGAGTCCTGGATCAGTGTGGACACTGAGTCCCAGAGCAGTGTGGATACTGAGTCCTGGAGCAGTGTGGACAGTGAGTCCCGGAGCAGTGTGGACAGTGAGTCCCGGAGCAGTGTGGACAGCGAGTCCCGGAGCAGTGTGGACAGTGAGTCCCGGAGCAGTGTGGACAGTGAGTCCAGGAGCAGTGTGGACAGTGAGTCCCAAAGCAGTGAGGGTACTGAGTCCCGGAGCAGTGTGGATACTGAGTCAAGCAGCATTGTGGACAGTGAGTCCCGGAGCAGTGTGGACAGCGAGTCCCGGAGCAGTGTGCACAGTGAGTCCCGGAGCAGTGTGGACAGTGAGTCCTGGAGCAGTGTGGATACTGAGTCCTGGAGCAGTGTGGACAGTTAGACCCGGAGTAGTGTGGACAGTGAGTCCTGGAGCAGTGTGGACAGTGAGTCCCAGAGCAGTGTGGACAGTGAGTCCTGGAGCAGTGTGGACAGTGAGTCACGGAGCAGTGTGGATAATGAGTCACGGAGCAGTGTGGATACTGAGTCCTGGAGCAGGGTGGACAGGGACTCCTGGTGCAGGGCAGACAGTGAGTCCTGGAGCAGTGCGGGCAGTGAGTCCCAGTACATTGTGGGCAGTGAGTCCTGGAGCAGAGTGGATACTGAGTCCTGGAGCAGTGTGCACAGTGAGTCCCAGAGCAATGCGGGCAGTGAGCCCTGGAGTAGTGTGGACAGTGAGTCCTGGAGCAGAGCGGACAGTGACTAACGGTGCAGAGCAGTCAGTGACTCCCAGTGCAATGTGGACTGTGAGTCCTGGAGCAGTGTGGATACTGAGTCTCGGAGCAGTGTGGACAGTGAGTCCTGGAGCAGTGTGGACAGTGAGTCCTGGAGCAGTGTGGACAGTGAGTCCCGGAGCAGTGTGGACAGTGAGTCCTGGAGCAGTGTGGACAGTGAGTCCTGGAGCAGTGTGGACAGTGAGTCCCGGAGCAGTGTGGACAGTGAGTCCTGGAACAGTGTGGACAGTGAGTCCTGGAGCAGTGTGGACAGTGAGTCCTGGAGCAGTGTGGACAGTGCGTCCTGGTACAGTGAGGATACTGAGTCCCGGAGCCATGTGAACAGTGACTCCTGGTTCAGTGCAGACAGTGACTCCCAGTGCAATGTGGAAAGTGAGTCCAGGAGCAGTGTGGTCAGTGAGTCCTGGAGTTGTGTGGACAGTGACTCCTGGAGCAGTGTGGACAGTGAGACCCGGAGCAGTGCGGACAGTGAGACCCAGAGCAGTGTGGATAATGAGTCCCGGAGCAGTGTGGACAGTGAGACCCGGAGCAGTGCGGATAGTGAGACCCAGAGCAGTGTGGACAGTGGTTCTCAGCGCAGTGTGGACAGTGAGTCCCGGAGCAGTGTGGACAGTGAGACCCAGAGCAGTGTGGACAGTGAGTCCCGGAGCAGTGTGGACAGTGAGACCCGGAGCAGTGCGGACAGTGAGACCCAGAGCAGTGTGGACAGTGAGTCCCGGAGCAGTGTGGACAGTGATTCCCAGAGCAGTGTGGACAGTGAGTCCCAGTGCAGTGCAGACAGTGAGTCCAGGAGCAGTGTGGATACTGAGCCCCGGAGCAATGTGGACAGCGAATCCTGGAGCAGTGCAGACAGTGAGTCCCAAAGCAGTGAGGAGAATAAGTCCCAGAAAAGTGTGGACAGTGAGTCCCGGTGCAGTGAGGGTACTGAGTCCCGGAGCAGTTTGGATACTGAGTCAAGGAGCAGTGTGGACAGTGTGTGCCGGAGCAGTGAGGAGACAGAGTCCCGGAGCAGTGTGGACAGTGAGTGCCGGAGCAGTGAGGATACAGAGTCCCGGAGCAGTGTGGACACTGAGTCCCGGAGCAGTGTGGACAGCGAGTCCCGGAGCAGTGTGGACAGTGAGTCCTGGAGCAGTGTGGACAGTGAGTCCCAGAGCAGTGTGGACAGTGAGTCCCGGAGCAGTGTGGACAGTGTGTCCCGGAGCAGTGTGGACAGTGAGCCACCGAGCAGTGTGGACAGTGAGTCCTGGAGTGGTATGGACCGTGTGTCCCGGAGCAGTGTGGACAGTGAGTTCTGGAGCAGTGTGGACAGTGAGTCCCGGAGCAGTGCGGACAGTGAGTCCCGGAGCAGTGTGGGCAGTGAGTCCCAGAGCAGTGTGGACAGTGAGTCCCAGAGCAGTGTGGACAGTGAGTCCCGGAGCAGTGTGGACAGTGAGTCCCAGAGCAGTGTGGACAGTGAGTCCCGGAGCAGTGTGGACAGAGAGTCCCAGAGCAGTGTGGACAGTGAGTCCCGGAGCAGTGTGGGCAGTGAGACCCAGAGCAGTGTGGACAGTGAGTCCCGGTGCAATGTGGACAGTGAGCTCCCGAGCATTGTGGACAGTGAGTCCCAGAGCAGTGTGGATACTGAGTCCCGGAGCAGTGTGGACAGAGAGTCCCAGAGCAGTGTGGACAGTGAGTCCTGGAGCAGTGTGGGCAGTGAGACCCAGAGCAGTGTGGACAGTGAGTCCCGGTGCAGTGTGGACACTGAGCCCCCGAGCATTGTGGACAGTGAGTCCCAGAGCAGTGTGGATACTGAGTCCCGGAGCAGTGTGGACACTGAGTCCCGGAGCAGTGTGGACAGTGAGTCCCGGAGCAGTGTGGGCAGTGAGTCCCAGAGCAGTATGGACAGTGAGTCCCGGAGCAGTGTGGACAGTGAGTCCCAGAGCAGTGTGGACAGCGAGTACTGGAGCAGTGTGGACAGTGAGTCCCGGAACAGTGTGGACAGTGAGTCCCGGTGCAGCGCAGACATTGACTCCTGGTGAGTGCGGACATTGACTCCTGGAGCAGTGTGCACAGTGAGTCCTGGAGCAGTGTGGATACTGAGTCCCGGAGCAGTGTGGACAGTGAGACCCGGAACAGTGTGGACAGTGAGTCCCAGTGCAGCGCAGACAGTGACTCCCGGTGAGTGCGGACATTGACTCCTGGAGCAGTGTGAACAGTGAGTCATGGAGCAGTGTGGATACTGAGTCCCGGAGCCGTGTGGACAGTCCGTCCCAGAGCCGTGTGGACAGTGAAACACGGAGTAGTGTGGACAGTGAGAAACGGAGCAGTGCATACTGTGACTCCTGGTGCAGGGCAGACAGTGACTCCCAGTGCAATGCAGACAGTGAGTCCTGGAGCAGTGCGGTCAGTGAGTCCCAGTGCATTGTTGAGAGTGAATCCTGGAGCAGTGTGGACAGTGAGTCCCGGAGCAATGCGGGTAGTGAGTCCTGGAGTAGCGTGGACAGTAAGTCCTGGAGCAGTGTGGTCACTGAGTCCTGGTACAGTGTGGACAGTGAGTCCCGGAGCCGTGTGGACAGTGAGTCAGAGAACAGTGTGGACAGTGAGTCCTGGAACAGTGTGGACAGTGAGTCCCAGAGCAGTGTGGACAGTGAGTCCAGGAGCAGGGTGGACAGTGAGTCCCGGTGCAGTGTGGACAGTGAGACCCAGAGCAGTATGGACAGTGAGTCCCGGAGCAGTGTGGACAGTGAGTCCTGGAGCAGTGTGGACAGTGAGACACAGAGCAGTGTGGACAGTGAGTCCTGGAGCAGTGTGGACAGTGAGTCCCGGAGCAGTGTGGACAGTGAGTCCTGGAGCAGTGTGGACAGTGAGACACAGAGCAGTGTGGACAGTGAGTCCTGGAGCAGTGTGGACAGTGAGTCCCGGAGCAGTGTGGACAGTGAGTCCAGGAGCAGTGTGGATACTGAGTCACGGAGCAATGTGGACAGCGAGTCCTGGAGCAGTGCAGACAATGAGTCCCAAAGCAGTGTGGAAAATAAGTCCCAGAAAAGCGTGGATAGTGAGTCCCAGAACAGTGTGGACAGTTAGACCCGGAGTAGTGTGGACAGTGAGTCCCAGAGCAGTGCGGACAGTGACTCCCGGTGCAGGGCAGACAGTGACTCCTGGAGCTGTGCGGACAGTGAGTCGCAGTGCATTGTGGATAGTGAGTCCTGGAGCAGTGCGGTCAGTGAGTCCCAGTGCATTGTGGACAGTGAGTCCCAGAGCAGTGCGGTCAGTGGGTGCCAGAGCAATATGGACAGTGAGACCCGGAGCAGTGTGGACAGTGAGTCTCAGTGCAGTGTGGACAGTGAGTCCTGGAGCAGTGTGGACAGTGAGACCCAGAGCAGTGTGGACAGGGAGTCCCGGAGCAGTGTGGACAGTGAGTCCAGGACCAGTGTGGACATTGAGCCCTGGAGCAGTGTGGACAGTGAGTCCCAGAGCACTGTGGACATTGAGCCCTCAAGCAGTGCGGACAGTGAGACACGGGGCAGTGTGGACAGTGAGTCCCGGAATAGTGTTGACAGTGAGATCCGGAGCAGTGTGGACAGTGAGTCCCGGAGCAGTGTGGATACTGAGTCACGGAGCAGTGTGGATACTGAGCCCCGGAGCAGTGTGGATACTGTGTCCCGGAGCAGTGTAGACAGTGAGTCCCAGAGCAGTGAGGACAGTGAGTCCTAGAGCAGTGTGGACAGTGAGTCCAGGACCAGTGTGGGCATTGAGCCCTAGAGCAGTGTGGACAGTGAGTCCCAGAGCACTGTGGACATTAAGCCCTCGAGCAGTGTGGACAGTGAGACACAGAGCAGTGTGGACAGTGAGTCCCGGAACAGTGTGGACAGTGATTCCAGGAGCAGTGTGGACAGTGAGTCCCGGAGCAGGGTGGACAGTGAGTCCCGGAGCAGTGTGGACAGTGAGTCCCAGAGCAGGGTGGACAGTGAGTCCCGGAGCAGTGTGGACAGTGAGTCCTGGAACAGTGTGGACAGTGAGTCCCGGAACAGTGAGTCCCGGAACAGGGTGGACAGCGAGTACTGGAGCAGTGTGGACAGTGAGTCCTGGAGCAGTGTGCACAGTGAGTCCCAGAGCAGTGTGGACCGTGAGTCCTGGAGCAGTGTGCACAGTGAGTCCCGGAGCAGTGTGGACAGTGAGTCCTGGAGCAGTGTGGACAGTGAGTCCCGGAGCAGTGTGGACAGTGAGTCCTGGAGCAGTGTGGACAGTGAGTCCCGGAGCAGTGTGGACAGTGAGTCCACGAGCAGTGTGGATACTGAGTCACGGAGCAATGTGGACAGCGAGTCCTGGAGCAGTGCAGACAATGAGTCCCAAAGCAGTGTGGAAAATAAGTCCCAGAAAAGCGTGGATAGTGAGTCCCAGAACAGTGTGGACAGTTAGACCCGGAGTAGTGTGGACCGTGAGTCCTAGAGCAGTGCGGACAGTGACTCCCGGTGCAGGGCAGACAGTGACTCCTGGAGCTGTGCGGACAGTGAGTCGCAGTGCATTGTGGATAGTGAGTCCTGGAGCAGTGCGGTCAGTGAGTCCCAGTGCATTGTGGACAGTGAATCCCAGAGCAGTGCGGTCAGTGAGTCCCAGTGCATTGTGGACAGTGAGTCCCAGAGCAATATGGACAGTGAGACCCGGAGCAGTGTGGACAGTGAGTCCTGGAGCAGTGTGGACAGTGAGTCCCGGAGCAGTGTGGACAGTGAGTCCCAGAGCAGTGTGGACAGTGAGTCCCGGAGCAGTGTGGACAGTGAGTCCCAGAGCAGTGTGGACAGTGAGTCCCGCAGCAGTGTGGATACTGAGTCACGGTGCAGTGTGGATACTGAGCCCCGGAGCAGTGTGGATACTGTGTCCCGGAGCAGTGTGGACAGTGAGTCCCAGAGCAGTGAGGACAGTGAGTCCTAGAGCAGTGTGGACAGTGAGTCCAGGACCAGTGTGGACATTGAGCCCTAGAGCAGTGTGGACAGTGAGTCCCAGAGCACTGTGGACATTAAGCCCTCGAGCAGTGTGGACAGTGAGACACAGAGCAGTGTGGACAGTGAGTCCCGGAACAGTGTGGACAGTGATCCCAGGAGCAGGGTGGACAGTGAGTCCCGGAGCAGTGTGGACAGTGAGTCCCGGAGCAGTGTGGACTGTGACTCCCAGTGCAATGTGGACAGTGAGTCCTGGAGCAGTGCGGTCAGTGAGTCCCAGTGCATTGTGGACAGTGAGTCCTGGAGCAGTGTGGACAGTGAGACCCAGACCAGTGTGGACAGTGAGTCCTGGAGCAGTGTGGACAGTGAGACACAGAGCAGTATGGATACTGTGTCCCAGAGCAGTGCGGACAGTGACTACCGATGCAATGCTGACAGTGACTCCCGATGCAATGTGGACAGTGACTCCCGGTGCAGGGCAGACAGTGACTCCCGGAGCAGTGTGGACAGTGAGTCCCGGAACAGTGTGGACAGTGATTCCCGGAGCAGTGTCAACAGTGAGACCGAGAGCAGTGCGGACTGTGACTCCCAGTGCAATGTGGACAGTGAGTCCTGGAGCAGTGCGGTCAGTGAGTCCCGGAGCAGTGTCAATAGTGAGACCCAGAGCAGTGCGGACTGTGACTCCCAGTGCCATGTGGACAGTGAGTCCTGGAGCAGTGTGGATAGTGAGTCCTGGATCAGTGTGCACAGAGAGTCCCGGAGCAATGCGGGCAGTGAGCCCTGGAGCAGTGTGGACAGTGAGTCCCGGAGCAGTGTGGACAGTGAGTCCCGGAGCAGTCGTACTGTGACTCCTCGTGCAGGGCAGACAGTGACTCCCAGTGCAATGCAGACAGTGAGTCCTGGAGCATTGCGGTCAGTGAGTCCCAGTGCATTGTGGGCAGTAAGTCCTGGAGCAGCGTGGACAGTGAGTCCCGGAGCCGTGTGGACAGTGAGATCCAGAGCAGTGTGGACAGTGAGTCCTGGAACATTGTGGACAGTGAGTCCTGGAACAGTGTGGACAGTGAGTCCAGGAGCAGTGTGGACAGAAAGGCCCGGAGCAGGGTGGACAGTGAGACCCAGAGCAGAGCGGACAGTGAGTCCCGGAGCAGGGTGGACAGTGTGTCGCGGAACAGTGTGGACAGTGAGTCCTGGAGCAGTGCAGACAGTGACTCCCGGTGCAATATGCACAGTGTGTCCAGGAGCAGTGTGGACATTGAGTCCTGGAACAGTTTGGATACTGATTGCCGGAGCAGTGTGGACAGTGAGACCCAGAGCAGTGTGGACAGTGAGACCCAGAGCAGTGTGGACAGTGAGTCCCAGAGCAGTGTGGACAGTGAGACACAGAGCAGTGTGGACAGTGAGTCCTGGAGCAGTGTGGACACTGAGTCCCGGAGCAGTGTGCACAGTGAGTCCCGGAAAAATGCGGGCAGTGAGTCCTGGAGCAGTGTCGACAGTGAGTCCTGGAGCAGTGTGGATACTGAGTCCCGGAGCAGTGTGGATACTGAGTCCCGGAGCAGTGTGGACAATGAGTCCCGGAACAGTGAGGGTACTGAGAACCAGAGCAGTTTTGATACTGAGTCAAGGAGCAGTGTGGACAGTGAGTGCCGGAGCAGTGAGGATACAGAGTCCCGGAGCAGTGTGGACAGTGAGTGCCGGAGCAATGAGGATACAGAGTCCCGGAGCAGTGTGGACACTGAGTCTCGGAGCAGTGTGGACAGCGAGTCCCGGAGCAGTGTGGACAGTGTGTCCGGGAGCAGTGTGGACAGTGAGCCCCCGAGCAGTGTGGACAGTGACCCCCAGAGCAGTGTGGACAGTGAGTCCCAGAGCAGTGTGGACAGTGAGTCCCAGAGCAGAGTGGACAGTGAGTCTAGGAGCAGTGTGGACAGTGTGTCCCGGAGCAGTGTGGACAGTGAGCCCCCGAGCAGTGTGGACAGTGAGCCCCAGAGCAGTGTGGACAGTGAGTCCCAGAGCAGTGTGGACAGTGAGTCCTGGAGCAGTGTGGATACTGAGTCCCGGAGCAGTGTGGACAGTGAGTCCCGGAGCAGTGTGGGCAGTGAGTCCCAGAGCAGTGTGGACAGTGAGTCCCGGAGCAGTGTGGACAGTGAGTCCCAGAGCAGTGTGGGCAGTGAGTCCCGGAGCAGTGTGGGCATTGAGCCCCAGAGCAGTGTGGACAGTGAGTCCCGGAGCAGTGTGGACAGTGAGTCCCAGAGCAGTGTGGACAGCGAGTACTGGAGCAGTGTGGACAGTGAGTCCCGGAACAGTGTGGACAGTGAGTCCCGGTGCAGCGCAGACATTGACACCTGGAGCAGTGTGCACAGTGAGTCCTGGAGCAGGGTGGATACTGAATCCCGGAGCAGTGTGGACAGTGAGTCCTGGAGCAGTGTGGACAGTGAGATCCGGAGCAGTGCAGACAGTGAGACCCAGAGCAGTGTGGACAGTGAGTCCCGGAGCAGTGTGGACAGTGAGACCCAGAGCAGTGTGGACAGTGTGTCCTGGAGCAGTGTGGACAGTGAGTCCCGGAGCAATCCGTACAGTGACTCCTGGTGCAGGGCAGACAGTGACTCCCAGTGCAATGCAGACAGTGAGTCCTGGAGCAGTGCGGTCAGTGAGTCCCAGTGCATTGTGGACAGTGAGTCCCGGAGCAGTGTGGACATTGATACCCAGAGCAGTGTGGACAGTGAGTCCCGGAGCAGGGTGGACAGTGAGTCCCGGAACAGTGTGGACAGTGAGTCCTAGAGCAGTGCATACAGTGACTCCTGGTGCAGGGCAGACAGTGACTCCCAGTACAATGCAGACAGTGATTCCTGGAGCAGTGCGGTCAGTGAGTCCCAGTGCATTGTGGGCAGTGAGTCCTGGAGCACTGTGGACAATGAGCCCCAGAGCAGTGTGCACAGTGAGTCCCGGAGCAGTGCGGGCAGTGAGTCCTGGAGCAGTGTGGACAGTGAGTGCCGGAGCAGTGTGGACAGTGAGTGCCGGAACAGTGTGGACAGTGAGTCCTGGAACAGTGTGGAGAGTGAGTCCCGGAACAGTGTGGACAGTGAGTCCTGGAACAGTGTGGACAGTGAGTCCTGGAACAATGCAGACAGTGAGTCCTGGAACAGTGTGGGCAGTGAGACCCAGAGCAGTTTGGTCAGTGATTCCCGGAGCAACGCGTACAGTGACTCCTGGTGCAGGGCAGACAGTGACTCCCAGTACAATGCAGACAGTGAGTCCTGGAGCAGTGCGATCAGTGAGTCCCAGTGCATTGTAGGCAGTGAGTCCTGGAGCACTGTGGACAATGAGACCCAGAGCAGTGTGCACAGTGAGTCCCGGAGCAGTGCGGGCAGTGAGTCCTGGAGCAGTGTGGACAGTGAGTCCTGGAGCAGTGTGGACAGTGAGTCCCGGAACAGTGTGGACAGTGAGTCCCGGAACAGTGTGGACAGTGAGTCCCGGAACAGTGTGGACAGTGAGTCCTGGAACAGTGTGGACAGTGAGCCCTGGAACAGTGTGGACAGTGAGTCCTGGAACAGTGTGGACAGTGAGTCCTGGAACAATGCAGACAGTGAGTCCCGGTGCAGTCTGGATACTAAGTCCCAGAGCAGTGTGGACAGTGTGTCCCACTGCAGTGCAGACAGTGACTCCTGGTGCATCGCAGACAGTGACCCCCGGTGCAATATGCACAGTGTGTCCAGGAGCAGAGTGGACAGTGAGTCCTGGAACAGTGTGGATACTGATTCCCGGATCAGTGTGGACAGTGAGACCCAGAGCAGTGTGGACAGTGAGCCCCCGAGCAGTGTGGACAGTGAGTCCCAGAGCAGTGTGGATACTGAGTCCCGGAGCAGTGTGGACAGTCAGTCCCGGAGCAGTGTGGACAGTGAGACCCAGAGCAGTGTGGACAGTGAGTCCCGGAGCAGTGTGGACAGTGAGTCACAGAGCAGTGTGGACAGTGAGTCCCAGTGCAGTGCAGACAGTGAGTCCAGGAGCAGTGTTGTTACTGAGCCCCGGAGCAATGTGGACAGCGAATCCTGGAGCAGTGCAGACAGTGAGTCCCAAAGCAGTGAGGAGAATAAGTCCCAGAAAAGTGTGGACAGTGAGTCCCGGAACAGTGAGGGTACTGAGTCCCGGAGCAGTTTGGATACTGAGTCAAGGAGCAGTGTGGACAGTGTGTGCCGGAGCAGTGAGGATACAGAGTCCCGGAGCAGTGTGGACAGTGAGTGCCGGAGCAGTGAGGATACAGAGTCCTGGAGCAGTGTGGACACTGAGTCCCGGAGCAGTGTGGACAGCAAGTCCCGGAGCAGTGTGGACCGTGAGTCCTGGAGCAATGTGGACAGTGAGTCCCTGAGCAGTGTGGACAGTGAGTCCCGGAGCAGTGTGGACAGTGTGTCCCGGAACTGTGTGGACAGTGAGTCCCGGTGCAGCGCAGACATTGACTCCCGGTGAGTGCGGACATTGACTCCTGGAGCAGTGTGCACAGTGAGTCCTGGAGCAGTGTGGACAGTGAGACCCGGAACAGTGTGGACAGTCCGTCCCAGAGCAGTGTGGACAGTGAGACCCGGAACAGTGTGGACAGTGAGTCCCAGTGCAGCGCAGACAGTGACTCCCGGTGAGTGCGGACATTGACTCCTGGAACATTGTGAACAGTGAGTCATGGAGCAGTGTGGATACTGAGTCCCGGAGCCGTGTGGACAGTCCGTCCCAGAGCAGTGTGGACAGTGAAACACGGAGTAGTGTGGACAGTGAGAAACGGAGCAGTGCATACTGTGACTCCTGGTGCAGGGCAGACAGTGACTCCCAGTGCAATGCAGACAGTGAATTCCTGGAGCAGTGCGGTCAGTGAGTCCCAGTGCATTGTGGAGAGTGAATCCTGGAGCAGTGTGGACAGTGAGTCCCGGAGCAATGCGGGTAGTGAGTCCTGGAGTAGCGTGGACAGTGAGTCCTGGAGCAGTGTGGTCACTGAGTCCTGGTACAGTGTGGACAGTGAGTCCCGGAGCCGTGTGGACAGTGAGTCAGAGAACAGTGTGGACAGTGAGTCCTGGAACATTGTGGGCAGTGAGTCCTGGTGCACTGTGGACAATGGGCCCCAGAGCAGTTTGGACAATGAGTCCCAGAGCAGTGCGCACAGTGAGTCCCGGAGCAATGCGGGCAGTGAGTCCTGGAGCAGTGTGGACAGTGAGTCCCGGAGCAATGCGGGCAGTGAGTCCTGGAGCAGTGTGGACAGTGAGTCCTGGAGCAGTGTGGACACTGAGTCCTGGAGCAGTGTGCACAGTGAGTCCCGGAGCAATACGGGCAGTGAGTCCTGGAGCAGTGTGGACAGTGAGTCCTGGAGCAGTGTGGACACTGAGTCCTGGAACAGTGTGGACAGTGAGTCCCGGAGCCGTGTGGACAGTGAGTCCCCAAACAGTGTGGACAGTGAGTCCTGGAACAGTGTGCACAGTGAGTCCCGGAACAATGCAGACAGTGAGTACCGGTGCAGTGTGGACAGTGTGTCCCAATGCATTGCAGACAGTGACTCCTGGTGCAGTGCAGACAGTGACTCCCGGTGCAATGTGGACAGTGAGTCCTGGAACAGTGTGGATACTGATTCACAGAGCAGTGTGGACATTGAGTCCAGGAGCAGGGAGGACAGTGAGAGACGGAGTAGTGTGTCCAATGAGGCCCGGAGCAGTGTGGACAGTGAGTCCCGGAGCAGTGCATACAGTGACTCCTGGTGCAGGGCAGACAGTGACTCCCAGTGCAATGCAGAAAGTGAGTCCTGGAGCAGTGCGGTTAGTGAGTCCCGGAGCAGTGTGGACAGTGAGTCCCGGAGCAGTGTGGACAGTGAGTCCTGGAGCAGTGTGCACAGTGAGTCCTGGAGCAATGCGGGCAGTGAGTCCTGGAGCAGTGTGTACAGTGAGTCCTGGAGCAGTGTGGACACTGAGTCCTGGAACAGTGTGGAAAGTGAGTCCCGGAGCAGTGTGGACAGTGAGTCCCCGAACAGTGTGGACAGTAAGTCCTGGAACAGTGTGGACAGTGAGTCCCGGAACAATGCAGACAGTGAGTACTGGTGCAGTGTGGACAGTGTGTCCAGGAGCAGTGTGCACAGTGAGTCCTGGTGCAGCGCAGACAGTGACTCCCAGTGCAATGCAGACAGTGAGTCCTGGAGCAGTGCGGTCAGTGAGTCCCAGTGCATTGTGGACAGTGAGTCCTGGATCAGTGTGGACACTGAGTCCCAGAGCAGTGTGGATACTGAGTCCTGGAGCAGTGTGGACAGTGAGTCCCGGAGCAGTGTGGACAGTGAGTCCCGGAGCAGTGTGGACAGCGAGTCCCGGAGCAGTGTGGACAGTGAGTCCCGGAGCAGTGTGGACAGTGAGTCCAGGAGCAGTGTGGACAGTGAGTCCCAAAGCAGTGAGGGTACTGAGTCCCGGAGCAGTGTGGATACTGAGTCAAGCAGCATTGTGGACAGTGAGTCCCGGAGCAGTGTGGACAGCGAGTCCCGGAGCAGTGTGCACAGTGAGTCCCGGAGCAGTGTGGACAGTGAGTCCTGGAGCAGTGTGGATACTGAGTCCTGGAGCAGTGTGGACAGTTAGACCCGGAGTAGTGTGGACAGTGAGTCCTGGAGCAGTGTGGACAGTGAGTCCCAGAGCAGTGTGGACAGTGAGTCCTGGAGCAGTGTGGACAGTGAGTCCCGGAGCAGTGTGGATAATGAGTCACGGAGCAGTGTGGATACTGAGTCCTGGAGCAGGGTGGACAGGGACTCCTGGTGCAGGGCAGACAGTGAGTCCTGGAGCAGTGCGGGCAGTGAGTCCCAGTACATTGTGGGCAGTGAGTCCTGGAGCAGAGTGGATACTGAGTCCTGGAGCAGTGTGCACAGTGAGTCCCAGAGCAATGCGGGCAGTGAGCCCTGGAGTAGTGTGGACAGTGAGTCCTGGAGCAGAGCGGACAGTGACTAACGGTGCAGAGCAGTCAGTGACTCCCAGTGCAATGTGGACTGTGAGTCCTGGAGCAGTGTGGATACTGAGTCTCGGAGCAGTGTGGACAGTGAGTCCTGGAGCAGTGTGGACAGTGAGTCCTGGAGCAGTGTGGACAGTGAGTCCCGGAGCAGTGTGGACAGTGAGTCCTGGAGCAGTGTGGACAGTGAGTCCTGGAGCAGTGTGGACAGTGAGTCCCGGAGCAGTGTGGACAGTGAGTCCTGGAACAGTGTGGACAGTGAGTCCTGGAGCAGTGTGGACAGTGAGTCCTGGAGCAGTGTGGACAGTGCGTCCTGGTACAGTGAGGATACTGAGTCCCGGAGCCATGTGAACAGTGACTCCTGGTTCAGTGCAGACAGTGACTCCCAGTGCAATGTGGAAAGTGAGTCCAGGAGCAGTGTGGTCAGTGAGTCCTGGAGTGGTGTGGACAGTGGCTCCTGGAGCAGTGTGGACAGTGAGACCCGGAGCAGGGCGGACAGTGAGACCCAGAGCAGTGTGGATAATGAGTCCCGGAGCAGTGTGGACAGTGAGACCCGGAGCAGTGCGGATAGTGAGACCCAGAGCAGTGTGGACAGTGGTTCTCAGCGCAGTGTGGACAGTGAGTCCCGGAGCAGTGTGGACAGTGAGACCCAGAGCAGTGTGGACAGTGAGTCCCGGAGCAGTGTGGACAGTGAGACCCGGAGCAGTGCGGACAGTGAGACCCAGAGCAGTGTGGACAGTGAGTCCCGGAGCAGTGTGGACAGTGATTCCCAGAGCAGTGTGGACAGTGAGTCCCAGTGCAGTGCAGACAGTGAGTCCAGGAGCAGTGTGGATACTGAGCCCCGGAGCAATGTGGACAGCGAATCCTGGAGCAGTGCAGACAGTGAGTCCCAAAGCAGTGAGGAGAATAAGTCCCAGAAAAGTGTGGACAGTGAGTCCCGGTGCAGTGAGGGTACTGAGTCCCGGAGCAGTTTGGATACTGAGTCAAGGAGCAGTGTGGACAGTGTGTGCCGGAGCAGTGAGGAGACAGAGTCCCGGAGCAGTGTGGACAGTGAGTGCCGGAGCAGTGAGGATACAGAGTCCCGGAGCAGTGTGGACACTGAGTCCCGGAGCAGTGTGGACAGCGAGTCCCGGAGCAGTGTGGACAGTGAGTCCTGGAGCAGTGTGGACAGTGAGTCCCAGAGCAGTGTGGACAGTGAGTCCCGGAGCAGTGTGGACAGTGTGTCCCGGAGCAGTGTGGACAGTGAGCCACCGAGCAGTGTGGACAGTGAGTCCTGGAGTGGTATGGACCGTGTGTCCCGGAGCAGTGTGGACAGTGAGTTCTGGAGCAGTGTGGACAGTGAGTCCCGGAGCAGTGCGGACAGTGAGTCCCGGAGCAGTGTGGGCAGTGAGTCCCAGAGCAGTGTGGACAGTGAGTCCCAGAGCAGTGTGGACAGTGAGTCCCGGAGCAGTGTGGACAGTGAGTCCCAGAGCAGTGTGGACAGTGAGTCCCGGAGCAGTGTGGACAGAGAGTCCCAGAGCAGTGTGGACAGTGAGTCCCGGAGCAGTGTGGGCAGTGAGACCCAGAGCAGTGTGGACAGTGAGTCCCGGTGCAGTGTGGACAGTGAGCTCCCGAGCATTGTGGACAGTGAGTCCCAGAGCAGTGTGGATACTGAGTCCCGGAGCAGTGTGGACAGAGAGTCCCAGAGCAGTGTGGACAGTGAGTCCTGGAGCAGTGTGGGCAGTGAGACCCAGAGCAGTGTGGACAGTGAGTCCCGGTGCAGTGTGGACACTGAGCCCCCGAGCATTGTGGACAGTGAGTCCCAGAGCAGTGTGGATACTGAGTCCCGGAGCAGTGTGGACACTGAGTCCCGGAGCAGTGTGGACAGTGAGTCCCGGAGCAGTGTGGGCAGTGAGTCCCAGAGCAGTATGGACAATGAGTCCCGGAGCAGTGTGGACAGTGAGTCCCAGAGCAGTGTGGACAGCGAGTACTGGAGCAGTGTGGACAGTGAGTCCCGGAACAGTGTGGACAGTGAGTCCCGGTGCAGCGCAGACATTGACTCCCGGTGAGTGCGGACATTGACTCCTGGAGCAGTGTGCACAGTGAGTCCTGGAGCAGTGTGGATACTGAGTCCCGGAGCAGTGTGGACAGTGAGACCCGGAACAGTGTGGACAGTGAGTCCCAGTGCAGCGCAGACAGTGACTCCCGGTGAGTGCGGACATTGACTCCTGGAGCAGTGTGAACAGTGAGTCATGGAGCAGTGTGGATACTGAGTCCCGGAGCCGTGTGGACAGTCCGTCCCAGAGCCGTGTGGACAGTGAAACACGGAGTAGTGTGGACAGTGAGAAACGGAGCAGTGCATACTGTGACTCCTGGTGCAGGGCAGACAGTGACTCCCAGTGCAATGCAGACAGTGAGTCCTGGAGCAGTGCGGTCAGTGAGTCCCAGTGCATTGTTGAGAGTGAATCCTGGAGCAGTGTGGACAGTGAGTCCCGGAGCAATGCGGGTAGTGAGTCCTGGAGTAGCGTGGACAGTAAGTCCTGGAGCAGTGTGGTCACTGAGTCCTGGTACAGTGTGGACAGTGAGTCCCGGAGCCGTGTGGACAGTGAGTCAGAGAACAGTGTGGACAGTGAGTCCTGGAACATTGGGGACAGTGAGTCCTGGAACAGTGTGGACAGTGAGTCCTGGAACAGTGTGGACAGTGAGACCCGGAGCAGTGTGGACAGTGAGTCCCGGAGCAGTGTGGACAGTGAGTCCAGGAGCAGGGTGGACAGTGAGTCCCGGTGCAGTGTGGACAGTGAGACCCAGAGCAGTGTGGACAGTGATTCCCGGAGCAGGGTGGACAGTGAGACCCAAAGCAGGGTGGACAGTGAGACCCAAAGCAGTGTGGACAGTGATTCCTGGAGCAGGGTGACAGTGAGACCCAGAGCAGTGTGGACAGTGAGTCCCGGAACAGTGTGGACAATGAGTCCTGGAGCAGTGTGGACAGTGAGTCCCGGAGCAATGCGGGCAGTGAGTCCTGGAGCAGTGTGGACAGTGAGTCCTGGAGCAGTGTGGACACTGAGTCCTGGAGCAGTGTGCACAGTGAGTCCCGAAGCAATACGGGCAGTGAGTCCTGGAGCAGTGTGGACAGTGAGTCCTGGAGCAGTGTGGACACTGAGTCCTGGAACAGTGTGGACAGTGAGTCCCGGAGCCGTGTGGACAGTGAGTCCCCAAACAGTGTGGACAGTGAGTCCTGGAACAGTGTGCACAGTGAGTCCCGGAACAATGCAGACAGTGAGTACCGGTGCAGTGTGGACAGTGTGTCCCAATGCATTGCAGACAGTGACTCCTGGTGCAGTGCAGACAGTGACTCCCGGTGCAATGTGGACAGTGAGTCCTGGAACAGTGTGGATACTAATTCACAGAGCAGTGTGGACATTGAGTCCAGGAGCAGGGAGGACAGTGAGAGACGGAGTAGTGTGTCCAATGAGGCCCGGAGCAGTGTGGACAGTGAGTCCCGGAGCAGTGCATACAGTGACTCCTGGTGCAGGGCAGACAGTGACTCCCAGTGCAATGCAGAAAGTGAGTCCTGGAGCAGTGCGGTTAGTGAGTCCCGGAGCAGTGTGGACAGTGAGTCCCGGAGCAGTGTGGACAGTGAGTCCTGGAGCAGTGTGCACAGTGAGTCCTGGAGCAATGCGGGCAGTGAGTCCTGGAGCAGTGTGTACAGTGAGTCCTGGAGCAGTGTGGACACTGAGTCCTGGAACAGTGTGGACAGTGAGTCCCGGAGCAGTGTGGACAGTGAGTCCCCGAACAGTGTGGACAGTAAGTCCTGGAACAGTGTGGACAGTGAGTCCCGGAACAATGCAGACCGTGAGTACTGGTGCAGTGTGGACAGTGTGTCCAGGAGCAGTGTGCACAGTGAGTCCTGGTACAGCGCAGACAGTGACTCCCAGTGCAATGCAGACAGTGAGTCCTGGAGCAGTGCGGTCAGTGAGTCCCAGTGCATTGTGGACAGTGAGTCCTGGATCAGTGTGGACACTGAGTCCCAGAGCAGTATGGATACTGAGTCCTGGAGCAGTGTGGACAGTGAGTCCCGGAGCAGTGTGGACAGTGAGTCCCGGAGCAGTGTGGACAGCGAGTCCAGGAGCAGTGTGGACGGTGAGTCCCGGAGCAGTGTGGACAGTGAGTCCAGGAGCAGTGTGGACAGTGAGTCCCAAAGCAGTGAGGGTACTGAGTCCCGGAGCAGTGTGGATACTGAGTCAAGCAGCATTGTGGACAGTGAGTCCCGGAGCAGTGTGGACAGCGAGTCCCGGAGCAGTGTGCACAGTGAGTCCCGGAGCAGTGTGGACAGTGAGTCCTGGAGCAGTGTGGATACTGAGTCCTGGAGCAGTGTGGACAGTTAGACCCGGAGTAGTGTGGACAGTGAGTCCTGGAGCAGTGTGGACAGTGAGTCCGGGAGCAGTGTGGACAGTGAGTCCTGGAGCAGTGTGGACAGTGGGTCCCAGAGCAGTGTGGATAATGAGTCACGGAGCAGTGTGGATACTGAGTCCTGGAGCAGGGTGGACAGGGACACCTGGTGCAGGGCAGACAGTGAGTCCTGGAGCAGTG
The DNA here is from genome assembly GCF_047496795.1 of Chiloscyllium punctatum. Taxonomy (NCBI): domain Eukaryota; kingdom Metazoa; phylum Chordata; class Chondrichthyes; order Orectolobiformes; family Hemiscylliidae; genus Chiloscyllium; species Chiloscyllium punctatum. Next base: position 32,239,363 of record NC_092780.1, on the reverse strand, counting down.
CGGGCAGTGAGTCCCAGTGCATTGTGGGCAGTGAGTCCTGGAGCAGAGTGGATACTGAGTCCTGGAGCAGTGTGCACAGTGAGTCCCAGAGCAATGCGGGCAGTGAGCCCTGGAGTAGTGTGGACAGTGAGTCCTGGAGCAGTGCGGACAGTGACTAATGGTGCAGAGCAGTCAGTGACTCCCAGTGCAATGTGGACTGTGAGTCCTGGAGCAGTGTGGATACTGAGTCTCGGAGCAGTGTGGACAGTGAGTCCTGGAGCAGTGTGGACAGTGAGCCCTGGAGCAGTGTGGACAGTGAGTCCCGGAGCAGTGTGGACAGTGAGTCCTGGAGCAGTGTGGACAGTGAGTCCTGGAGCAGTGTGGACAGTGAGTCCCGGAGCAGTGTGGACAGTGAGTCCTGGAACAGTGTGGACAGTGAGTCCTGGAGCAGTGTGGACAGTGAGTCCTGGAGCAGTGTGGACAGTGCGTCCTGGTACAGTGAGGATACTGAGTCCCGGAGCCATGTGAACAGTGACTCCTGGTTCAGTGCAGACAGTGACTCCCAGTGCAATGTGGAAAGTGAGTCCAGGAGCAGTGTGGTCAGTGAGTCCTGTAGTGATGTGGACAGTGACTCCTGGTGCAGGGCAGACAGTGACTCCCAGTGCAATGCAGACAGTGAGTCCTGGAGCAGTGTGGACACTGAGTCCTGGAACAGTGTGGACAGCGAGTCCTGGAGCAGTGCAGACAGTGAGTCCCAATGCAGTGTGGAGAATAAGTCCCAGAAAAGTGTGGACAGTGAGTCCCGGAACAGTGTGGACAATGAGTCCCGGAACAGTGTGGACAGTGAGACACGGAGTACTGTGGAAACTGAGTCCCGGAGCAGTGTGGACAGTGAGTCCCGGTGCAGTGTGGACAGTGACCCCCGGTGCAGTGTGGATACTGAGTCCCGGAGCAGTTTGGATACTGAGTCAAAGAGCAGTGTGGACAGTGAGTGCCGGAGCAGTGTGGACAGTGAGTCCCAGAGCAGTGTGGACAGTGAGTCCTGGAGCAGTGTGGATACTGAGTCCCGGAGCAGTGTGGACAGTGAGTCCCGGAGCAGTGTGGGCAGTGAGTCCCAGAGCAGTGTGGACAGTGAGTCCCGGAGCAGTGTGGACAGTGAGTCCCAGAGCAGTGTGGGCAGTGAGTCCCGGAGCAGTGTGGGCATTGAGCCCCAGAGCAGTGTGGACAGTGAGTCCCGGAGCAGTGTGGACAGTGAGTCCCAGAGCAGTGTGGACAGCGAGTACTGGAGCAGTGTGGACAGTGAGTCCCGGAACAGTGTGGACAGTGAGTCCCGGTGCAGCGCAGACATTGACACCTGGAGCAGTGTGCACAGTGAGTCCTGGAGCAGGGTGGATACTGAATCCCGGAGCAGTGTGGACAGTGAGTCCTGGAGCAGTGTGGACAGTGAGATCCGGAGCAGTGCAGACAGTGAGACCCAGAGCAGTGTGGACAGTGAGTCCCGGAGCAGTGTGGACAGTGAGACCCAGAGCAGTGTGGACAGTGTGTCCTGGAGCAGTGTGGACAGTGAGTCCCGGAGCAATCCGTACAGTGACTCCTGGTGCAGGGCAGACAGTGACTCCCAGTGCAATGCAGACAGTGAGTCCTGGAGCAGTGCGGTCAGTGAGTCCCAGTGCATTGTGGACAGTGAGTCCCGGAGCAGTGTGGACATTGATACCCAGAGCAGTGTGGACAGTGAGTCCCGGAGCAGGGTGGACAGTGAGTCCCGGAACAGTGTGGACAGTGAGTCCTAGAGCAGTGCATACAGTGACTCCTGGTGCAGGGCAGACAGTGACTCCCAGTACAATGCAGACAGTGATTCCTGGAGCAGTGCGGTCAGTGAGTCCCAGTGCATTGTGGGCAGTGAGTCCTGGAGCACTGTGGACAATGAGCCCCAGAGCAGTGTGCACAGTGAGTCCCGGAGCAGTGCGGGCAGTGAGTCCTGGAGCAGTGTGGACAGTGAGTGCCGGAGCAGTGTGGACAGTGAGTGCCGGAACAGTGTGGACAGTGAGTCCTGGAACAGTGTGGAGAGTGAGTCCCGGAACAGTGTGGACAGTGAGTCCTGGAACAGTGTGGACAGTGAGTCCTGGAACAATGCAGACAGTGAGTCCTGGAACAGTGTGGGCAGTGAGACCCAGAGCAGTTTGGTCAGTGATTCCCGGAGCAACGCGTACAGTGACTCCTGGTGCAGGGCAGACAGTGACTCCCAGTACAATGCAGACAGTGAGTCCTGGAGCAGTGCGATCAGTGAGTCCCAGTGCATTGTAGGCAGTGAGTCCTGGAGCACTGTGGACAATGAGACCCAGAGCAGTGTGCACAGTGAGTCCCGGAGCAGTGCGGGCAGTGAGTCCTGGAGCAGTGTGGACAGTGAGTCCTGGAGCAGTGTGGACAGTGAGTCCCGGAACAGTGTGGACAGTGAGTCCCGGAACAGTGTGGACAGTGAGTCCCGGAACAGTGTGGACAGTGAGTCCTGGAACAGTGTGGACAGTGAGCCCTGGAACAGTGTGGACAGTGAGTCCTGGAACAGTGTGGACAGTGAGTCCTGGAACAATGCAGACAGTGAGTCCCGGTGCAGTCTGGATACTAAGTCCCAGAGCAGTGTGGACAGTGTGTCCCACTGCAGTGCAGACAGTGACTCCTGGTGCATCGCAGACAGTGACCCCCGGTGCAATATGCACAGTGTGTCCAGGAGCAGAGTGGACAGTGAGTCCTGGAACAGTGTGGATACTGATTCCCGGATCAGTGTGGACAGTGAGACCCAGAGCAGTGTGGACAGTGAGCCCCCGAGCAGTGTGGACAGTGAGTCCCAGAGCAGTGTGGATACTGAGTCCCGGAGCAGTGTGGACAGTCAGTCCCGGAGCAGTGTGGACAGTGAGACCCAGAGCAGTGTGGACAGTGAGTCCCGGAGCAGTGTGGACAGTGAGTCACAGAGCAGTGTGGACAGTGAGTCCCAGTGCAGTGCAGACAGTGAGTCCAGGAGCAGTGTTGTTACTGAGCCCCGGAGCAATGTGGACAGCGAATCCTGGAGCAGTGCAGACAGTGAGTCCCAAAGCAGTGAGGAGAATAAGTCCCAGAAAAGTGTGGACAGTGAGTCCCGGAACAGTGAGGGTACTGAGTCCCGGAGCAGTTTGGATACTGAGTCAAGGAGCAGTGTGGACAGTGTGTGCCGGAGCAGTGAGGATACAGAGTCCCGGAGCAGTGTGGACAGTGAGTGCCGGAGCAGTGAGGATACAGAGTCCTGGAGCAGTGTGGACACTGAGTCCCGGAGCAGTGTGGACAGCAAGTCCCGGAGCAGTGTGGACCGTGAGTCCTGGAGCAATGTGGACAGTGAGTCCCTGAGCAGTGTGGACAGTGAGTCCCGGAGCAGTGTGGACAGTGTGTCCCGGAACTGTGTGGACAGTGAGTCCCGGTGCAGCGCAGACATTGACTCCCGGTGAGTGCGGACATTGACTCCTGGAGCAGTGTGCACAGTGAGTCCTGGAGCAGTGTGGACAGTGAGACCCGGAACAGTGTGGACAGTCCGTCCCAGAGCAGTGTGGACAGTGAGACCCGGAACAGTGTGGACAGTGAGTCCCAGTGCAGCGCAGACAGTGACTCCCGGTGAGTGCGGACATTGACTCCTGGAACATTGTGAACAGTGAGTCATGGAGCAGTGTGGATACTGAGTCCCGGAGCCGTGTGGACAGTCCGTCCCAGAGCAGTGTGGACAGTGAAACACGGAGTAGTGTGGACAGTGAGAAACGGAGCAGTGCATACTGTGACTCCTGGTGCAGGGCAGACAGTGACTCCCAGTGCAATGCAGACAGTGAATTCCTGGAGCAGTGCGGTCAGTGAGTCCCAGTGCATTGTGGAGAGTGAATCCTGGAGCAGTGTGGACAGTGAGTCCCGGAGCAATGCGGGTAGTGAGTCCTGGAGTAGCGTGGACAGTGAGTCCTGGAGCAGTGTGGTCACTGAGTCCTGGTACAGTGTGGACAGTGAGTCCCGGAGCCGTGTGGACAGTGAGTCAGAGAACAGTGTGGACAGTGAGTCCTGGAACATTGTGGGCAGTGAGTCCTGGTGCACTGTGGACAATGGGCCCCAGAGCAGTTTGGACAATGAGTCCCAGAGCAGTGCGCACAGTGAGTCCCGGAGCAATGCGGGCAGTGAGTCCTGGAGCAGTGTGGACAGTGAGTCCCGGAGCAATGCGGGCAGTGAGTCCTGGAGCAGTGTGGACAGTGAGTCCTGGAGCAGTGTGGACACTGAGTCCTGGAGCAGTGTGCACAGTGAGTCCCGGAGCAATACGGGCAGTGAGTCCTGGAGCAGTGTGGACAGTGAGTCCTGGAGCAGTGTGGACACTGAGTCCTGGAACAGTGTGGACAGTGAGTCCCGGAGCCGTGTGGACAGTGAGTCCCCAAACAGTGTGGACAGTGAGTCCTGGAACAGTGTGCACAGTGAGTCCCGGAACAATGCAGACAGTGAGTACCGGTGCAGTGTGGACAGTGTGTCCCAATGCATTGCAGACAGTGACTCCTGGTGCAGTGCAGACAGTGACTCCCGGTGCAATGTGGACAGTGAGTCCTGGAACAGTGTGGATACTGATTCACAGAGCAGTGTGGACATTGAGTCCAGGAGCAGGGAGGACAGTGAGAGACGGAGTAGTGTGTCCAATGAGGCCCGGAGCAGTGTGGACAGTGAGTCCCGGAGCAGTGCATACAGTGACTCCTGGTGCAGGGCAGACAGTGACTCCCAGTGCAATGCAGAAAGTGAGTCCTGGAGCAGTGCGGTTAGTGAGTCCCGGAGCAGTGTGGACAGTGAGTCCCGGAGCAGTGTGGACAGTGAGTCCTGGAGCAGTGTGCACAGTGAGTCCTGGAGCAATGCGGGCAGTGAGTCCTGGAGCAGTGTGTACAGTGAGTCCTGGAGCAGTGTGGACACTGAGTCCTGGAACAGTGTGGAAAGTGAGTCCCGGAGCAGTGTGGACAGTGAGTCCCCGAACAGTGTGGACAGTAAGTCCTGGAACAGTGTGGACAGTGAGTCCCGGAACAATGCAGACAGTGAGTACTGGTGCAGTGTGGACAGTGTGTCCAGGAGCAGTGTGCACAGTGAGTCCTGGTGCAGCGCAGACAGTGACTCCCAGTGCAATGCAGACAGTGAGTCCTGGAGCAGTGCGGTCAGTGAGTCCCAGTGCATTGTGGACAGTGAGTCCTGGATCAGTGTGGACACTGAGTCCCAGAGCAGTGTGGATACTGAGTCCTGGAGCAGTGTGGACAGTGAGTCCCGGAGCAGTGTGGACAGTGAGTCCCGGAGCAGTGTGGACAGCGAGTCCCGGAGCAGTGTGGACAGTGAGTCCCGGAGCAGTGTGGACAGTGAGTCCAGGAGCAGTGTGGACAGTGAGTCCCAAAGCAGTGAGGGTACTGAGTCCCGGAGCAGTGTGGATACTGAGTCAAGCAGCATTGTGGACAGTGAGTCCCGGAGCAGTGTGGACAGCGAGTCCCGGAGCAGTGTGCACAGTGAGTCCCGGAGCAGTGTGGACAGTGAGTCCTGGAGCAGTGTGGATACTGAGTCCTGGAGCAGTGTGGACAGTTAGACCCGGAGTAGTGTGGACAGTGAGTCCTGGAGCAGTGTGGACAGTGAGTCCCAGAGCAGTGTGGACAGTGAGTCCTGGAGCAGTGTGGACAGTGAGTCCCGGAGCAGTGTGGATAATGAGTCACGGAGCAGTGTGGATACTGAGTCCTGGAGCAGGGTGGACAGGGACTCCTGGTGCAGGGCAGACAGTGAGTCCTGGAGCAGTGCGGGCAGTGAGTCCCAGTACATTGTGGGCAGTGAGTCCTGGAGCAGAGTGGATACTGAGTCCTGGAGCAGTGTGCACAGTGAGTCCCAGAGCAATGCGGGCAGTGAGCCCTGGAGTAGTGTGGACAGTGAGTCCTGGAGCAGAGCGGACAGTGACTAACGGTGCAGAGCAGTCAGTGACTCCCAGTGCAATGTGGACTGTGAGTCCTGGAGCAGTGTGGATACTGAGTCTCGGAGCAGTGTGGACAGTGAGTCCTGGAGCAGTGTGGACAGTGAGTCCTGGAGCAGTGTGGACAGTGAGTCCCGGAGCAGTGTGGACAGTGAGTCCTGGAGCAGTGTGGACAGTGAGTCCTGGAGCAGTGTGGACAGTGAGTCCCGGAGCAGTGTGGACAGTGAGTCCTGGAACAGTGTGGACAGTGAGTCCTGGAGCAGTGTGGACAGTGAGTCCTGGAGCAGTGTGGACAGTGCGTCCTGGTACAGTGAGGATACTGAGTCCCGGAGCCATGTGAACAGTGACTCCTGGTTCAGTGCAGACAGTGACTCCCAGTGCAATGTGGAAAGTGAGTCCAGGAGCAGTGTGGTCAGTGAGTCCTGGAGTGGTGTGGACAGTGGCTCCTGGAGCAGTGTGGACAGTGAGACCCGGAGCAGGGCGGACAGTGAGACCCAGAGCAGTGTGGATAATGAGTCCCGGAGCAGTGTGGACAGTGAGACCCGGAGCAGTGCGGATAGTGAGACCCAGAGCAGTGTGGACAGTGGTTCTCAGCGCAGTGTGGACAGTGAGTCCCGGAGCAGTGTGGACAGTGAGACCCAGAGCAGTGTGGACAGTGAGTCCCGGAGCAGTGTGGACAGTGAGACCCGGAGCAGTGCGGACAGTGAGACCCAGAGCAGTGTGGACAGTGAGTCCCGGAGCAGTGTGGACAGTGATTCCCAGAGCAGTGTGGACAGTGAGTCCCAGTGCAGTGCAGACAGTGAGTCCAGGAGCAGTGTGGATACTGAGCCCCGGAGCAATGTGGACAGCGAATCCTGGAGCAGTGCAGACAGTGAGTCCCAAAGCAGTGAGGAGAATAAGTCCCAGAAAAGTGTGGACAGTGAGTCCCGGTGCAGTGAGGGTACTGAGTCCCGGAGCAGTTTGGATACTGAGTCAAGGAGCAGTGTGGACAGTGTGTGCCGGAGCAGTGAGGAGACAGAGTCCCGGAGCAGTGTGGACAGTGAGTGCCGGAGCAGTGAGGATACAGAGTCCCGGAGCAGTGTGGACACTGAGTCCCGGAGCAGTGTGGACAGCGAGTCCCGGAGCAGTGTGGACAGTGAGTCCTGGAGCAGTGTGGACAGTGAGTCCCAGAGCAGTGTGGACAGTGAGTCCCGGAGCAGTGTGGACAGTGTGTCCCGGAGCAGTGTGGACAGTGAGCCACCGAGCAGTGTGGACAGTGAGTCCTGGAGTGGTATGGACCGTGTGTCCCGGAGCAGTGTGGACAGTGAGTTCTGGAGCAGTGTGGACAGTGAGTCCCGGAGCAGTGCGGACAGTGAGTCCCGGAGCAGTGTGGGCAGTGAGTCCCAGAGCAGTGTGGACAGTGAGTCCCAGAGCAGTGTGGACAGTGAGTCCCGGAGCAGTGTGGACAGTGAGTCCCAGAGCAGTGTGGACAGTGAGTCCCGGAGCAGTGTGGACAGAGAGTCCCAGAGCAGTGTGGACAGTGAGTCCCGGAGCAGTGTGGGCAGTGAGACCCAGAGCAGTGTGGACAGTGAGTCCCGGTGCAGTGTGGACAGTGAGCTCCCGAGCATTGTGGACAGTGAGTCCCAGAGCAGTGTGGATACTGAGTCCCGGAGCAGTGTGGACAGAGAGTCCCAGAGCAGTGTGGACAGTGAGTCCTGGAGCAGTGTGGGCAGTGAGACCCAGAGCAGTGTGGACAGTGAGTCCCGGTGCAGTGTGGACACTGAGCCCCCGAGCATTGTGGACAGTGAGTCCCAGAGCAGTGTGGATACTGAGTCCCGGAGCAGTGTGGACACTGAGTCCCGGAGCAGTGTGGACAGTGAGTCCCGGAGCAGTGTGGGCAGTGAGTCCCAGAGCAGTATGGACAGTGAGTCCCGGAGCAGTGTGGACAGTGAGTCCCAGAGCAGTGTGGACAGCGAGTACTGGAGCAGTGTGGACAGTGAGTCCCGGAACAGTGTGGACAGTGAGTCCCGGTGCAGCGCAGACATTGACTCCCGGTGAGTGCGGACATTGACTCCTGGAGCAGTGTGCACAGTGAGTCCTGGAGCAGTGTGGATACTGAGTCCCGGAGCAGTGTGGACAGTGAGACCCGGAACAGTGTGGACAGTGAGTCCCAGTGCAGCGCAGACAGTGACTCCCGGTGAGTGCGGACATTGACTCCTGGAGCAGTGTGAACAGTGAGTCATGGAGCAGTGTGGATACTGAGTCCCGGAGCCGTGTGGACAGTCCGTCCCAGAGCCGTGTGGACAGTGAAACACGGAGTAGTGTGGACAGTGAGAAACGGAGCAGTGCATACTGTGACTCCTGGTGCAGGGCAGACAGTGACTCCCAGTGCAATGCAGACAGTGAGTCCTGGAGCAGTGCGGTCAGTGAGTCCCAGTGCATTGTTGAGAGTGAATCCTGGAGCAGTGTGGACAGTGAGTCCCGGAGCAATGCGGGTAGTGAGTCCTGGAGTAGCGTGGACAGTAAGTCCTGGAGCAGTGTGGTCACTGAGTCCTGGTACAGTGTGGACAGTGAGTCCCGGAGCCGTGTGGACAGTGAGTCAGAGAACAGTGTGGACAGTGAGTCCTGGAACATTGGGGACAGTGAGTCCTGGAACAGTGTGGACAGTGAGTCCTGGAACAGTGTGGACAGTGAGACCCGGAGCAGTGTGGACAGTGAGTCCCGGAGCAGTGTGGACAGTGAGTCCAGGAGCAGGGTGGACAGTGAGTCCCGGTGCAGTGTGGACAGTGAGACCCAGAGCAGTGTGGACAGTGATTCCCGGAGCAGGGTGGACAGTGAGACCCAAAGCAGGGTGGACAGTGAGACCCAAAGCAGTGTGGACAGTGATTCCTGGAGCAGGGTGACAGTGAGACCCAGAGCAGTGTGGACAGTGAGTCCCGGAACAGTGTGGACAATGAGTCCTGGAGCAGTGTGGACAGTGAGTCCCGGAGCAATGCGGGCAGTGAGTCCTGGAGCAGTGTGGACAGTGAGTCCTGGAGCAGTGTGGACACTGAGTCCTGGAGCAGTGTGCACAGTGAGTCCCGAAGCAATACGGGCAGTGAGTCCTGGAGCAGTGTGGACAGTGAGTCCTGGAGCAGTGTGGACACTGAGTCCTGGAACAGTGTGGACAGTGAGTCCCGGAGCCGTGTGGACAGTGAGTCCCCAAACAGTGTGGACAGTGAGTCCTGGAACAGTGTGCACAGTGAGTCCCGGAACAATGCAGACAGTGAGTACCGGTGCAGTGTGGACAGTGTGTCCCAATGCATTGCAGACAGTGACTCCTGGTGCAGTGCAGACAGTGACTCCCGGTGCAATGTGGACAGTGAGTCCTGGAACAGTGTGGATACTAATTCACAGAGCAGTGTGGACATTGAGTCCAGGAGCAGGGAGGACAGTGAGAGACGGAGTAGTGTGTCCAATGAGGCCCGGAGCAGTGTGGACAGTGAGTCCCGGAGCAGTGCATACAGTGACTCCTGGTGCAGGGCAGACAGTGACTCCCAGTGCAATGCAGAAAGTGAGTCCTGGAGCAGTGCGGTTAGTGAGTCCCGGAGCAGTGTGGACAGTGAGTCCCGGAGCAGTGTGGACAGTGAGTCCTGGAGCAGTGTGCACAGTGAGTCCTGGAGCAATGCGGGCAGTGAGTCCTGGAGCAGTGTGTACAGTGAGTCCTGGAGCAGTGTGGACACTGAGTCCTGGAACAGTGTGGACAGTGAGTCCCGGAGCAGTGTGGACAGTGAGTCCCCGAACAGTGTGGACAGTAAGTCCTGGAACAGTGTGGACAGTGAGTCCCGGAACAATGCAGACCGTGAGTACTGGTGCAGTGTGGACAGTGTGTCCAGGAGCAGTGTGCACAGTGAGTCCTGGTACAGCGCAGACAGTGACTCCCAGTGCAATGCAGACAGTGAGTCCTGGAGCAGTGCGGTCAGTGAGTCCCAGTGCATTGTGGACAGTGAGTCCTGGATCAGTGTGGACACTGAGTCCCAGAGCAGTATGGATACTGAGTCCTGGAGCAGTGTGGACAGTGAGTCCCGGAGCAGTGTGGACAGTGAGTCCCGGAGCAGTGTGGACAGCGAGTCCAGGAGCAGTGTGGACGGTGAGTCCCGGAGCAGTGTGGACAGTGAGTCCAGGAGCAGTGTGGACAGTGAGTCCCAAAGCAGTGAGGGTACTGAGTCCCGGAGCAGTGTGGATACTGAGTCAAGCAGCATTGTGGACAGTGAGTCCCGGAGCAGTGTGGACAGCGAGTCCCGGAGCAGTGTGCACAGTGAGTCCCGGAGCAGTGTGGACAGTGAGTCCTGGAGCAGTGTGGATACTGAGTCCTGGAGCAGTGTGGACAGTTAGACCCGGAGTAGTGTGGACAGTGAGTCCTGGAGCAGTGTGGACAGTGAGTCCGGGAGCAGTGTGGACAGTGAGTCCTGGAGCAGTGTGGACAGTGGGTCCCAGAGCAGTGTGGATAATGAGTCACGGAGCAGTGTGGATACTGAGTCCTGGAGCAGGGTGGACAGGGACACCTGGTGCAGGGCAGACAGTGAGTCCTGGAGCAGTGCGGGCAGTGAGTCCCAGTGCATTGTGGGCAGTGAGTCCTGGAGCAGAGTGGATACTGAGTCCTGGAGCAGTGTGCACAGTGAGTCCCAGAGCAATGCGGGCAGTGAGCCCTGGAGTAGTGTGGACAGTGAGTCCTGGAGCAGTGCGGACAGTGACTAATGGTGCAGAGCAGTCAGTGACTCCCAGTGCAATGTGGACTGTGAGTCCTGGAGCAGTGTGGATACTGAGTCTCGGAGCAGTGTGGACAGTGAGTCCTGGAGCAGTGTGGACAGTGAGCCCTGGAGCAGTGTGGACAGTGAGTCCCGGAGCAGTGTGGACAGTGAGTCCTGGAGCAGTGTGGACAGTGAGTCCTGGAGCAGTGTGGACAGTGAGTCCCGGAGCAGTGTGGACAGTGAGTCCTGGAACAGTGTGGACAGTGAGTCCTGGAGCAGTGTGGACAGTGAGTCCTGGAGCAGTGTGGACAGTGCGTCCTGGTACAGTGAGGATACTGAGTCCCGGAGCCATGTGAACAGTGACTCCTGGTTCAGTGCAGACAGTGACTCCCAGTGCAATGTGGAAAGTGAGTCCAGGAGCAGTGTGGTCAGTGAGTCCTGTAGTGATGTGGACAGTGACTCCTGGTGCAGGGCAGACAGTGACTCCCAGTGCAATGCAGACAGTGAGTCCTGGAGCAGTGTGGACACTGAGTCCTGGAACAGTGTGGACAGCGAGTCCTGGAGCAGTGCAGACAGTGAGTCCCAATGCAGTGTGGAGAATAAGTCCCAGAAAAGTGTGGACAGTGAGTCCCGGAACAGTGTGGACAATGAGTCCCGGAACAGTGTGGACAGTGAGACACGGAGTACTGTGGAAACTGAGTCCCGGAGCAGTGTGGACAGTGAGTCCCGGTGCAGTGTGGACAGTGACCCCCGGTGCAGTGTGGATACTGAGTCCCGGAGCAGTTTGGATACTGAGTCAAAGAGCAGTGTGGACAGTGAGTGCCGGAGCAGTGTGGACAGTGAGTCCCGGAGCAGTGTGGACAGTGAGTCCCGGTGCAGTGTGGACAGCGAGTCCCGGAGCAGTGTGGACAGTGAGACCCAGAGCAGTGTGGTCAGTGATTCCCGGAGCAGTGCGTACAGTGACTCCTGGTGCAGGGCAGACAGTGACTCCCAGTGCAATGCAGACAGTGAGTCCTGGAGCAGTGCGCTCAGTGAGTCCCAGTGCATTGTGGGCAGTGAGTCCTGGTGCACTGTGGACAATGGGCCCCAGAGCAGTTTGGACAATGAGTCCCAGAGCAGTGCGCACAGTGAGTCCCGGAGCAATGCGGGCAGTGAGTCCTGGAGCAGTGTGGACAGTGAGTCCCGGAGCAATGCGGGCAGTGAGTCCTGGAGCAGTGTGGACAGTGAGTCCTGGAGCAGTGTGGACACTGAGTCCTGGAGCAGTGTGCACAGTGAGTCCCGGAGCAATACGGGCAGTGAGTCCTGGAGCAGTGTGGACAGTGAGTCCTGGAGCAGTGTGGACACTGAGTCCTGGAACAGTGTGGACAGTGAGTCCCGGAGCCGTGTGGACAGTGAGTCCCGGAACAATGCAGACAGTGAGTACCGGTGCAGTGTGGACAGTGTGTCCCAATGCATTGCAGACAGTGACTCCTGGTGCAGTGCAGACAGTGACTCCCGGTGCAATGTGGACAGTGAGTCCTGGAACAGTGTGGATACTGATTCACGGAGCAGTGTGGACATTGAGTCCAGGAGCAGGGAGGACAGTGAGAGACGGAGTTGTGTGTCCATTGAGTCCCGGAGCAGTGTGGACAGTGAGTCCCGGAACAGTGTGGACAGTGAGACCCCGAGCCGTGTGGACAGTGAGTCCCGGAGCAGTGTGGACAGTGAGTCCCGGAGCAGTGTGGACAGTGAGTCCTGGAGCAGTGCATACAGTGACTCCTGGTGCAGGGCAGACAGTGACTCCCAGTGCAATGCAGAAAGTGAGTCCTGGAGCAGTGCGGTTAGTGAGTCCCGGAGCAGTGTGGACAGTGAGTCCCGGAGCAGTGTGGACAGTGAGTCCTGGAGCAGTGTGCACAGTGAGTCCTGGAGCAATGCGGGCAGTGAGTCCTGGAGCAGTGTGTACAGTGAGTCCTGGAGCAGTGTGGATACTGAGTCCTGGAGCAGGGTGGACAGGGACTCCTGGTGCAGGGCAGACAGTGAGTCCTGTAGCAGTGCGGGCAGTGAGTCCCAGTGCATTGTGGGCAGTGAGTCCCGGAGCAGAGTGGACAGTGAGTCCTGGAGCAGTGCGGACAGTGAATAACGGTGCAGAGCAGTCAGTGACTCCCAGTGCAATGTGGACTGTGAGTCCTGGAGCAGTCTGGATACTGAGTCTCGGAGCAGTGTGGACAGTGAGTCCTGGAGCAGTGTGGACAGTGAGTCCCGGAGCAGTGTGGACAGTGAGTCCTGGAGCAGTGTGGACAGTGAGTCCTGGAGCAGTGTGGACAGTGAGTCCCGGAGCAGTGTGGACAGTGAGTCCTGGAACAGTGTGGACAGTGAGTCCTGGAGCAGTGTGAACAGTGAGTCCTGGAGCAGTGTGGACAGTGCGTCCTGGTACAGTGAGGATACTGAGTCCCGGAGCCATGTGAACATTGACTCCTGGTTCAGTGCAGACAGTGACTCCCAGTGCAATGTGGAAAGTGAGTCCAGGAGCAGTGTGGTCAGTGAGTCCTGGAGTGGTGTGGACAGTGACTCCTGGAGGAGTGTGGACAGTGAGACCCGGAGCAGTGCAGACAGTGAGACCCAGAGCAGTGTGGATAGTGAGTACCGGAGCAGTGTGGACAGTGAGACCCGGAGCAGTGCGGACAGTGAGACCCAGAGCAGTGTGGACAGTGAGTCCCGGAGCAGTGTGAACAGTGAGTCCCAGAGCAGTGTGGACACTGAGTCCCAGTGCAGTGCAGACAGTGAGTCCAGGAGCAGTGTGGATACTGAGCCCCGGAGCAATGTGGACAGCGAATCCTGGAGCAGTGCAGACAGTGAGTCCCAAAGCAGTGAGGAGAATAAGTCCCAGAAAAGTGTGGACAGTGAGACCCGGAACAGTGTGGACAGTGAGCCCCGGTGCAGTGAGGGTACTGAGTCCCGGAGCAGGTTGGATACTGAGTCAAGGAGCAGTGTGGACAGTGTGTGCCGGAGCAGTGAGGATACAGAGTCCCGGAGCAGTGTGGACAGTGAGTGCCGGAGCAGTGAGGATACAGAGTCCCGGAGCAGTGTGGACACTGAGTCCCGGAGCAGTGTGGACAGCGAGTCCCGGAGCAGTATGGACAGTGAGTCCTGGAGCAGTGTGGACAGTGAGTCCCAGAGCAGTGTGGACAGTGAGTCCGAGAGCAGTGTGGACAGTGAGTCCCGGAGCAGTGTGGACAGTGATTCCCGGAACAGTGTGGACAGTGAGTCCCAGAGCAGTGTGGACAGTGTGTCCCGGAGCAGTGTGGACAGTGAGTCCCGGAGCAGTGTGGATACTGAGTCAAGCAGCAGTGTGGACAGTGAGTCCCGGAGCAGTGTGGACAGCGAGTCCCGGAGCAGTGTGGACAGTGAGTCCTGGAACAGTGTGGACAGTGAGTCCTGGAGCAGTGTGGACAGTGAGTCCTGGAGCAGTGTGGACAGTGCGTCCTGGTACAGTGAGGATACTGAGTCCCGGAGCCATGTGAACAGTGACTCCTGGTTCAGTGCAGACAGTGACTCCCAGTGCAATGTGGAAAGTGAGTCCAGGAGCAGTGTGGTCAGTGAGTCCTGTAGTGATGTGGACAGTGACTCCTGGAGCAGTGTGGACAGTGAGACCCGGAGCAGTGCGGACAGTGAGACCCAGAGCAGTGTGGATAGTGAGTCCCGGAGCAGTGTGGACAGTGAGACCCGGAGCAGTGCGGATAGTGAGACCCAGAGCAGTGTGGACAGTGGTTCTCAGCGCAGTGTGGACAGTGAGTCCCGGAGCAGTGTGGACAGTGAGACCCAGAGCAGTGTGGACAGTGAGTCTCAGCGCAGTGTGGACAGTGAGTCCCGGAGCAGTGTGGACAGTGAGACCCAGAGCAGTGTGGATAGTGAGTCCCGGAGCAGTGTGGACAGTGAGACCCGGAGCAGTGCGGACAGTGAGAACCAGAGCAGTGTGGACAGTGAGTCCCGGAGCAGTGTGGACAGTGAGTCCCAGAGCAGTGTGGACAGTGAGTCCCAGTGCAGTGCAGACAGTGAGTCCAGGAGCAGTGTGGATACTGAGCCCCGGAGCAATGTGGAAAGCGAATCCTGGAGCAGTGCAGACAGTGAGTCCCAAAGCAGTGAGGAGAATAAGTCCCAGAAAAGTGTGGACAGTGAGACCCGGAACAGTGTGGACAGTGAGTCCCGGTGCAGTGAGGGTACTGAGTCCCGGAGCAGTTTGGATACTGAGTCAAGGAGCAGTGTGGACAGTGTGTGCCGGAGCAGTGAGGATACAGAGTCCCGGAGCAGTGTGGACAGTGAGTGCCGGAGCAGTGAGGATACAGAGTCCCGGAGCAGTGTGGACACTGAGTCCCGGAGCAGTGTGGACAGCGAGTCCCGGAGCAGTGTGGACAGTGAGTCCTGGAGCAGTGTGGACAGTGAGTCCCAGAGCAGTGTGGACAGTGAGTCCCAGAGCAGTGTGGACAGTGAGTCCCGGAACAGTGTGGACAGTGAGTCCCGGAACAGTGTGGACAGTGAGTCCCGGAACAGTGTGGACAGTGAGTCCTGGAACAGTGTGGACAGTGAGTCCTGGAACAGTGTGGACAGTGAGTCCTGGAACAATGCAGACAGTGAGTCCCGGTGCAGTCTGGATACTAAGTCCCAGAGCAGTGTGGACAGTGTGTCCCATTGCAGTGCAGACAGTGACTCCCGGTGCAATATGCACATTGTGTCCAGGAGCAGAGTGGACAGTGAGTCCTGGAACAGTGTGGATACTGATTCCCGGATCAGTGTGGACAGTGAGACCCGGAGCAGTGTGGACAGTGAGTCCCGGAACAGTGTGGACAGTGAGTCCTGGAACAGTGTGGACAGTGAGTCCTGGAGTGGTGTGGACAGTGACTCCTGGAGCAGTGTGGACAGTGAGACCCGGAGCAGTGCGGACAGTGAGACCCAGAGCAGTGTGGACAGTGAGTCCCGGAGCAGTGTGGACAGTGAGACCCAGAGCAGTGTGGACAGTGAGTCCCAGTGCAGTGCAGACAGTGAGTCCAGAAGCAGTGTGGATACTGAGCCCCGGAGCAATGTGGACAGCGAATCCTGGAGCAGTGCAGATAGTGAGTCCCAAAGCAGTGAGGAGAATAAGTCCCAGAAAAGTGTGGACAGTGAGTCCCGGAACAGTGAGGGTACTGAGTCCCGGAGCAGTTTGGATACTGAGTCAAGGAGCAGTGTGGACAGTGTGTGCCGGAGCAGTGAGGATACAGAGTCCCGGAGCAGTGTGGACAGTGAGTGCCGGAGCAGTGAGGATACAGAGTCCTGGAGCAGTGTGGACACTGAGTCCCGGAGCAGTGTGGACAGAAAGTCCCGGAGCAGTGTGGACAGTGAGTCCTGGAGCAATGTGGACAGTGAGTCCCTGAGCAGTGTGGACAGTGAGTCCCGGAGCAGTGTGGACAGTGTGTTCTGGAGCAGTGTGGACAGTGAGTCCCGGAGCAGTGTGGACAGTGAGTCCCGGAGCAGTGTGGGCAGTGAGTCCCAGAGCAGTGTGGACAGTGAGTCCCAGAGCAGTGTGGACAGTGAGTCCCGGAGCAGTGTGGACAGTGAGTCCCAGAGCAGTGTGGACAGTGAGTCCCGGAGCAGTGTGGACAGTGAGTCCCAGAGCAGTGTGGACAGTGAGTCCCGGAGCAGTGTGGGCAGTGAGTCCCAGAGCAGTGTGGACAGTGAGTCCCGGTGCAGTGTGGACAGTGAGCCCCCGAGCAGTGTGGACAGTGAGTCCCAGAGCAGTGCGGATACTGAGTCCCGGAGCAGTGTGGACAGTGAGTCCCGGAGCAGTGTGGGCAGTGAGTCCCAGAGCAGTATGGACAGTGAGTCCCGGAGCAGTATGGACAGCGAGTACTGGAGCAGTGTGGACAGCGAGTCCCGGAGCAGTGTGGACAGTGAGTCCGAGAGCAGTGTGGACAGTGAGTCCCGGAGCAGTGTGGACAGTGATTCCCGGAACAGTGTGGACAGTGAGTCTCGGAGCAGTGTGGACAGTGTGTCCCGGAGCAGTGTGGACAGTGATTCCCGGAACAGTGTGGACAGTGAGTCCCAGAGCAGTGTGGACAGTGTGTCCCGGAGCAGTGTGGACAGTGATTCCCGGAACAGTGTGGACAGTGAGTCCCAGAGCAATGTGGACAGTGGGTCCTGGAGCAGTGTGGACAGTGAGTCCTGGAGCAGTGTGGACAGTGAGTCCCGGAGCAGTGTGGATACTGAGTCAAGCAGCAGTGTGGACAGTGAGTCCCGGAGCAGTGTGGACAGCGAGTCCCGGAGCAGTGTGGACAGTGAGTCCTGGAACAGTGTGGACAGTGAGTCCTGGAGCAGTGTGGACAGTGCGTCCTGGTACAGTGAGGATACTGAGTCCCGGAGCCATGTGAACAGTGACTCCTGGTTCAGTGCAGACAGTGACTCCCAGTGCAATGTGGAAAGTGAGTCCAGGAGCAGTGTGGTCAGTGAGTCCTGTAGTGATGTGGACAGTGACTCCTGGAGCAGTGTGGACAGTGAGACCCGGAGCAGTGCGGACAGTGAGACCCAGAGCAGTGTGGATAGTGAGTCCCGGAGCAGTGTGGACAGTGAGACCCGGAGCAGTGCGGATAGTGAGACCCAGAGCAGTGTGGACAGTGGTTCTCAGCGCAGTGTGGACAGTGAGTCCCGGAGCAGTGTGGACAGTGAGACCCAGAGCAGTGTGGACAGTGAGTCTCAGCGCAGTGTGGACAGTGAGTCCCGGAGCAGTGTGGACAGTGAGACCCAGAGCAGTGTGGATAGTGAGTCCCGGAGCAGTGTGGACAGTGAGACCCGGAGCAGTGCGGACAGTGAGAACCAGAGCAGTGTGGACAGTGAGTCCCGGAGCAGTGTGGACAGTGAGTCCCAGAGCAGTGTGGACAGTGAGTCCCAGTGCAGTGCAGACAGTGAGTCCAGGAGCAGTGTGGATACTGAGCCCCGGAGCAATGTGGAAAGCGAATCCTGGAGCAGTGCAGACAGTGAGTCCCAAAGCAGTGAGGAGAATAAGTCCCAGAAAAGTGTGGACAGTGAGACCCGGAACAGTGTGGACAGTGAGTCCCGGTGCAGTGAGGGTACTGAGTCCCGGAGCAGTTTGGATACTGAGTCAAGGAGCAGTGTGGACAGTGTGTGCCGGAGCAGTGAGGATACAGAGTCCCGGAGCAGTGTGGACAGTGAGTGCCGGAGCAGTGAGGATACAGAGTCCCGGAGCAGTGTGGACACTGAGTCCCGGAGCAGTGTGGACAGCGAGTCCCGGAGCAGTGTGGACAGTGAGTCTTGGAGCAGTGTGGACAGTGAGTCCCAGAGCAGTGTGGACAGTGAGTCCCAGAGCAGTGTGGACAGTGAGTCCCGGAACAGTGTGGACAGTGAGTCCCGGAACAGTGTGGACAGTGAGTCCCGGAACAGTGTGGACAGTGAGTCCTGGAACAGTGTGGACAGTGAGTCCTGGAACAGTGTGGACAGTGAGTCCTGGAACAATGCAGACAGTGAGTCCCGGTGCAGTCTGGATACTAAGTCCCAGAGCAGTGTGGACAGTGTGTCCCATTGCAGTGCAGACAGTGACTCCCGGTGCAATATGCACATTGTGTCCAGGAGCAGAGTGGACAGTGAGTCCTGGAACAGTGTGGATACTGATTCCCGGATCAGTGTGGACAGTGAGACCCGGAGCAGTGTGGACAGTGAGTCCCGGAACAGTGTGGACAGTGAGTCCTGGAACAGTGTGGACAGTGAGTCCTGGAGTGGTGTGGACAGTGACTCCTGGAGCAGTGTGGACAGTGAGACCCGGAGCAGTGCGGACAGTGAGACCCAGAGCAGTGTGGACAGTGAGTCCCGGAGCAGTGTGGACAGTGAGACCCAGAGCAGTGTGGACAGTGAGTCCCAGTGCAGTGCAGACAGTGAGTCCAGAAGCAGTGTGGATACTGAGCCCCGGAGCAATGTGGACAGCGAATCCTGGAGCAGTGCAGATAGTGAGTCCCAAAGCAGTGAGGAGAATAAGTCCCAGAAAAGTGTGGACAGTGAGTCCCGGAACAGTGAGGGTACTGAGTCCCGGAGCAGTTTGGATACTGAGTCAAGGAGCAGTGTGGACAGTGTGTGCCGGAGCAATGAGGATACAGAGTCCCGGAGCAGTGTGGACAGTGAGTGCCGGAGCAGTGAGGATACAGAGTCCTGGAGCAGTGTGGACACTGAGTCCCGGAGCAGTGTGGACAGAAAGTCCCGGAGCAGTGTGGACAGTGAGTCCTGGAGCAATGTGGACAGTGAGTCCCTGAGCAGTGTGGACAGTGAGTCCCGGAGCAGTGTGGACAGTGTGTTCTGGAGCAGTGTGGACAGTGAGTCCCGGAGCAGTGTGGACAGTGAGTCCCGGAGCAGTGTGGGCAGTGAGTCCCAGAGCAGTGTGGACAGTGAGTCCCGGAGCAGTGTGGACAGTGAGTCCCAGAGCAGTGTGGACAGTGCGTCCTGGTACAGTGAGGATACTGAGTCCCGGAGCCATGTGAACAGTGACTCCTGGTTCAGTGCAGACAGTGACTCCCAGTGCAATGTGGAAAGTGAGTCCAGGAGCAGTGTGGTCAGTGAGTCCTGTAGTGATGTGGACAGTGACTCCTGGAGCAGTGTGGACAGTGAGACCCGGAGCAGTGCGGACAGTGAGACCCAGAGCAGTGTGGATAGTGAGTCCCGGAGCAGTGTGGACAGTGAGACCCGGAGCAGTGCGGATAGTGAGACCCAGAGCAGTGTGGACAGTGGTTCTCAGCGCAGTGTGGACAGTGAGTCCCGGAGCAGTGTGGACAGTGAGACCCAGAGCAGTGTGGACAGTGAGTCTCAGCGCAGTGTGGACAGTGAGTCCCGGAGCAGTGTGGACAGTGAGACCCAGAGCAGTGTGGATAGTGAGTCCCGGAGCAGTGTGGACAGTGAGACCCGGAGCAGTGCGGACAGTGAGAACCAGAGCAGTGTGGACAGTGAGTCCCGGAGCAGTGTGGACAGTGAGTCCCAGTGCAGTGCAGACAGTGAGTCCAGGAGCAGTGTGGATACTGAGCCCCGGAGCAATGTGGAAAGCGAATCCTGGAGCAGTGCAGACAGTGAGTCCCAAAGCAGTGAGGAGAATAAGTCCCAGAAAAGTGTGGACAGTGAGACCCGGAACAGTGTGGACAGTGAGTCCCGGTGCAGTGAGGGTACTGAGTCCCGGAGCAGTTTGGATACTGAGTCAAGGAGCAGTGTGGACAGTGTGTGCCGGAGCAGTGAGGATACAGAGTCCCGGAGCAGTGTGGACAGTGAGTGCCGGAGCAGTGAGGATACAGAGTCCCGGAGCAGTGTGGACACTGAGTCCCGGAGCAGTGTGGACAGCGAGTCCCGGAGCAGTGTGGACAGTGAGTCCTGGAGCAGTGTGGACAGTGAGTCCCAGAGCAGTGTGGACAGTGAGTCCCAGAGCAGTGTGGACAGTGAGTCCCGGAACAGTGTGGACAGTGAGTCCCGGAACAGTGTGGACAGTGAGTCCCGGAACAGTGTGGACAGTGAGTCCTGGAACAGTGTGGACAGTGAGTCCTGGAACAGTGTGGACAGTGAGTCCTGGAACAATGCAGACAGTGAGTCCCGGTGCAGTCTGGATACTAAGTCCCAGAGCAGTGTGGACAGTGTGTCCCATTGCAGTGCAGACAGTGACTCCCGGTGCAATATGCACATTGTGTCCAGGAGCAGAGTGGACAGTGAGTCCTGGAACAGTGTGGATACTGATTCCCGGATCAGTGTGCACAGTGAGTCCCGGAGCAATACGGGCAGTGAGTCCTGGAGCAGTGTGGACAGTGAGTCCTGGAGCAGTGTGGACACTGAGTCCTGGAACAGTGTGGACAGTGAGTCCCGGAGCCGTGTGGACAGTGAGTCCCGGAACAATGCAGACAGTGAGTACCGGTGCAGTGTGGACAGTGTGTCCCAATGCATTGCAGACAGTGACTCCTGGTGCAGTGCAGACAGTGACTCCCGGTGCAATGTGGACAGTGAGTCCTGGAACAGTGTGGATACTGATTCACGGAGCAGTGTGGACATTGAGTCCAGGAGCAGGGAGGACAGTGAGAGACGGAGTTGTGTGTCCATTGAGTCCCGGAGCAGTGTGGACAGTGAGTCCCGGAACAGTGTGGACAGTGAGACCCCGAGCCGTGTGGACAGTGAGTCCCGGAGCAGTGTGGACAGTGAGTCCCGGAGCAGTGTGGACAGTGAGTCCTGGAGCAGTGCATACAGTGACTCCTGGTGCAGGGCAGACAGTGACTCCCAGTGCAATGCAGAAAGTGAGTCCTGGAGCAGTGCGGTTAGTGAGTCCCGGAGCAGTGTGGACAGTGAGTCCCGGAGCAGTGTGGACAGTGAGTCCTGGAGCAGTGTGCACAGTGAGTCCTGGAGCAATGCGGGCAGTGAGTCCTGGAGCAGTGTGTACAGTGAGTCCTGGAGCAGTGTGGATACTGAGTCCTGGAGCAGGGTGGACAGGGACTCCTGGTGCAGGGCAGACAGTGAGTCCTGTAGCAGTGCGGGCAGTGAGTCCCAGTGCATTGTGGGCAGTGAGTCCCGGAGCAGAGTGGACAGTGAGTCCTGGAGCAGTGCGGACAGTGAATAACGGTGCAGAGCAGTCAGTGACTCCCAGTGCAATGTGGACTGTGAGTCCTGGAGCAGTCTGGATACTGAGTCTCGGAGCAGTGTGGACAGTGAGTCCTGGAGCAGTGTGGACAGTGAGTCCCGGAGCAGTGTGGACAGTGAGTCCTGGAGCAGTGTGGACAGTGAGTCCTGGAGCAGTGTGGACAGTGAGTCCCGGAGCAGTGTGGACAGTGAGTCCTGGAACAGTGTGGACAGTGAGTCCTGGAGCAGTGTGAACAGTGAGTCCTGGAGCAGTGTGGACAGTGCGTCCTGGTACAGTGAGGATACTGAGTCCCGGAGCCATGTGAACATTGACTCCTGGTTCAGTGCAGACAGTGACTCCCAGTGCAATGTGGAAAGTGAGTCCAGGAGCAGTGTGGTCAGTGAGTCCTGGAGTGGTGTGGACAGTGACTCCTGGAGGAGTGTGGACAGTGAGACCCGGAGCAGTGCAGACAGTGAGACCCAGAGCAGTGTGGATAGTGAGTACCGGAGCAGTGTGGACAGTGAGACCCGGAGCAGTGCGGACAGTGAGACCCAGAGCAGTGTGGACAGTGAGTCCCGGAGCAGTGTGAACAGTGAGTCCCAGAGCAGTGTGGACACTGAGTCCCAGTGCAGTGCAGACAGTGAGTCCAGGAGCAGTGTGGATACTGAGCCCCGGAGCAATGTGGACAGCGAATCCTGGAGCAGTGCAGACAGTGAGTCCCAAAGCAGTGAGGAGAATAAGTCCCAGAAAAGTGTGGACAGTGAGACCCGGAACAGTGTGGACAGTGAGCCCCGGTGCAGTGAGGGTACTGAGTCCCGGAGCAGGTTGGATACTGAGTCAAGGAGCAGTGTGGACAGTGTGTGCCGGAGCAGTGAGGATACAGAGTCCCGGAGCAGTGTGGACAGTGAGTGCCGGAGCAGTGAGGATACAGAGTCCCGGAGCAGTGTGGACACTGAGTCCCGGAGCAGTGTGGACAGCGAGTCCCGGAGCAGTATGGACAGTGAGTCCTGGAGCAGTGTGGACAGTGAGTCCCAGAGCAGTGTGGACAGTGAGTCCGAGAGCAGTGTGGACAGTGAGTCCCGGAGCAGTGTGGACAGTGATTCCCGGAACAGTGTGGACAGTGAGTCCCAGAGCAGTGTGGACAGTGTGTCCCGGAGCAGTGTGGACAGTGAGTCCCGGAGCAGTGTGGATACTGAGTCAAGCAGCAGTGTGGACAGTGAGTCCCGGAGCAGTGTGGACAGCGAGTCCCGGAGCAGTGTGGACAGTGAGTCCTGGAACAGTGTGGACAGTGAGTCCTGGAGCAGTGTGGACAGTGAGTCCTGGAGCAGTGTGGACAGTGCGTCCTGGTACAGTGAGGATACTGAGTCCCGGAGCCATGTGAACAGTGACTCCTGGTTCAGTGCAGACAGTGACTCCCAGTGCAATGTGGAAAGTGAGTCCAGGAGCAGTGTGGTCAGTGAGTCCTGTAGTGATGTGGACAGTGACTCCTGGAGCAGTGTGGACAGTGAGACCCGGAGCAGTGCGGACAGTGAGACCCAGAGCAGTGTGGATAGTGAGTCCCGGAGCAGTGTGGACAGTGAGACCCGGAGCAGTGCGGATAGTGAGACCCAGAGCAGTGTGGACAGTGGTTCTCAGCGCAGTGTGGACAGTGAGTCCCGGAGCAGTGTGGACAGTGAGACCCAGAGCAGTGTGGACAGTGAGTCTCAGCGCAGTGTGGACAGTGAGTCCCGGAGCAGTGTGGACAGTGAGACCCAGAGCAGTGTGGATAGTGAGTCCCGGAGCAGTGTGGACAGTGAGACCCGGAGCAGTGCGGACAGTGAGAACCAGAGCAGTGTGGACAGTGAGTCCCGGAGCAGTGTGGACAGTGAGTCCCAGAGCAGTGTGGACAGTGAGTCCCAGTGCAGTGCAGACAGTGAGTCCAGGAGCAGTGTGGATACTGAGCCCCGGAGCAATGTGGAAAGCGAATCCTGGAGCAGTGCAGACAGTGAGTCCCAAAGCAGTGAGGAGAATAAGTCCCAGAAAAGTGTGGACAGTGAGACCCGGAACAGTGTGGACAGTGAGTCCCGGTGCAGTGAGGGTACTGAGTCCCGGAGCAGTTTGGATACTGAGTCAAGGAGCAGTGTGGACAGTGTGTGCCGGAGCAGTGAGGATACAGAGTCCCGGAGCAGTGTGGACAGTGAGTGCCGGAGCAGTGAGGATACAGAGTCCCGGAGCAGTGTGGACACTGAGTCCCGGAGCAGTGTGGACAGCGAGTCCCGGAGCAGTGTGGACAGTGAGTCCTGGAGCAGTGTGGACAGTGAGTCCCAGAGCAGTGTGGACAGTGAGTCCCAGAGCAGTGTGGACAGTGAGTCCCGGAACAGTGTGGACAGTGAGTCCCGGAACAGTGTGGACAGTGAGTCCCGGAACAGTGTGGACAGTGAGTCCTGGAACAGTGTGGACAGTGAGTCCTGGAACAGTGTGGACAGTGAGTCCTGGAACAATGCAGACAGTGAGTCCCGGTGCAGTCTGGATACTAAGTCCCAGAGCAGTGTGGACAGTGTGTCCCATTGCAGTGCAGACAGTGACTCCCGGTGCAATATGCACATTGTGTCCAGGAGCAGAGTGGACAGTGAGTCCTGGAACAGTGTGGATACTGATTCCCGGATCAGTGTGGACAGTGAGACCCGGAGCAGTGTGGACAGTGAGTCCCGGAACAGTGTGGACAGTGAGTCCTGGAACAGTGTGGACAGTGAGTCCTGGAGTGGTGTGGACAGTGACTCCTGGAGCAGTGTGGACAGTGAGACCCGGAGCAGTGCGGACAGTGAGACCCAGAGCAGTGTGGACAGTGAGTCCCGGAGCAGTGTGGACAGTGAGACCCAGAGCAGTGTGGACAGTGAGTCCCAGTGCAGTGCAGACAGTGAGTCCAGAAGCAGTGTGGATACTGAGCCCCGGAGCAATGTGGACAGCGAATCCTGGAGCAGTGCAGATAGTGAGTCCCAAAGCAGTGAGGAGAATAAGTCCCAGAAAAGTGTGGACAGTGAGTCCCGGAACAGTGAGGGTACTGAGTCCCGGAGCAGTTTGGATACTGAGTCAAGGAGCAGTGTGGACAGTGTGTGCCGGAGCAGTGAGGATACAGAGTCCCGGAGCAGTGTGGACAGTGAGTGCCGGAGCAGTGAGGATACAGAGTCCTGGAGCAGTGTGGACACTGAGTCCCGGAGCAGTGTGGACAGAAAGTCCCGGAGCAGTGTGGACAGTGAGTCCTGGAGCAATGTGGACAGTGAGTCCCTGAGCAGTGTGGACAGTGAGTCCCGGAGCAGTGTGGACAGTGTGTTCTGGAGCAGTGTGGACAGTGAGTCCCGGAGCAGTGTGGACAGTGAGTCCCGGAGCAGTGTGGGCAGTGAGTCCCAGAGCAGTGTGGACAGTGAGTCCCAGAGCAGTGTGGACAGTGAGTCCCGGAGCAGTGTGGACAGTGAGTCCCAGAGCAGTGTGGACAGTGAGTCCCGGAGCAGTGTGGACAGTGAGTCCCAGAGCAGTGTGGACAGTGAGTCCCGGAGCAGTGTGGGCAGTGAGTCCCAGAGCAGTGTGGACAGTGAGTCCCGGTGCAGTGTGGACAGTGAGCCCCCGAGCAGTGTGGACAGTGAGTCCCAGAGCAGTGCGGATACTGAGTCCCGGAGCAGTGTGGACAGTGAGTCCCGGAGCAGTGTGGGCAGTGAGTCCCAGAGCAGTATGGACAGTGAGTCCCGGAGCAGTATGGACAGCGAGTACTGGAGCAGTGTGGACAGCGAGTCCCGGAGCAGTGTGGACAGTGAGTCCGAGAGCAGTGTGGACAGTGAGTCCCGGAGCAGTGTGGACAGTGATTCCCGGAACAGTGTGGACAGTGAGTCTCGGAGCAGTGTGGACAGTGTGTCCCGGAGCAGTGTGGACAGTGATTCCCGGAACAGTGTGGACAGTGAGTCCCAGAGCAGTGTGGACAGTGTGTCCCGGAGCAGTGTGGACAGTGATTCCCGGAACAGTGTGGACAGTGAGTCCCAGAGCAATGTGGACAGTGGGTCCTGGAGCAGTGTGGACAGTGAGTCCTGGAGCAGTGTGGACAGTGAGTCCCGGAGCAGTGTGGATACTGAGTCAAGCAGCAGTGTGGACAGTGAGTCCCGGAGCAGTGTGGACAGCGAGTCCCGGAGCAGTGTGGACAGTGAGTCCTGGAACAGTGTGGACAGTGAGTCCTGGAGCAGTGTGGACAGTGCGTCCTGGTACAGTGAGGATACTGAGTCCCGGAGCCATGTGAACAGTGACTCCTGGTTCAGTGCAGACAGTGACTCCCAGTGCAATGTGGAAAGTGAGTCCAGGAGCAGTGTGGTCAGTGAGTCCTGTAGTGATGTGGACAGTGACTCCTGGAGCAGTGTGGACAGTGAGACCCGGAGCAGTGCGGACAGTGAGACCCAGAGCAGTGTGGATAGTGAGTCCCGGAGCAGTGTGGACAGTGAGACCCGGAGCAGTGCGGATAGTGAGACCCAGAGCAGTGTGGACAGTGGTTCTCAGCGCAGTGTGGACAGTGAGTCCCGGAGCAGTGTGGACAGTGAGACCCAGAGCAGTGTGGACAGTGAGTCTCAGCGCAGTGTGGACAGTGAGTCCCGGAGCAGTGTGGACAGTGAGACCCAGAGCAGTGTGGATAGTGAGTCCCGGAGCAGTGTGGACAGTGAGACCCGGAGCAGTGCGGACAGTGAGAACCAGAGCAGTGTGGACAGTGAGTCCCGGAGCAGTGTGGACAGTGAGTCCCAGAGCAGTGTGGACAGTGAGTCCCAGTGCAGTGCAGACAGTGAGTCCAGGAGCAGTGTGGATACTGAGCCCCGGAGCAATGTGGAAAGCGAATCCTGGAGCAGTGCAGACAGTGAGTCCCAAAGCAGTGAGGAGAATAAGTCCCAGAAAAGTGTGGACAGTGAGACCCGGAACAGTGTGGACAGTGAGTCCCGGTGCAGTGAGGGTACTGAGTCCCGGAGCAGTTTGGATACTGAGTCAAGGAGCAGTGTGGACAGTGTGTGCCGGAGCAGTGAGGATACAGAGTCCCGGAGCAGTGTGGACAGTGAGTGCCGGAGCAGTGAGGATACAGAGTCCCGGAGCAGTGTGGACACTGAGTCCCGGAGCAGTGTGGACAGCGAGTCCCGGAGCAGTGTGGACAGTGAGTCTTGGAGCAGTGTGGACAGTGAGTCCCAGAGCAGTGTGGACAGTGAGTCCCAGAGCAGTGTGGACAGTGAGTCCCGGAACAGTGTGGACAGTGAGTCCCGGAACAGTGTGGACAGTGAGTCCCGGAACAGTGTGGACAGTGAGTCCTGGAACAGTGTGGACAGTGAGTCCTGGAACAGTGTGGACAGTGAGTCCTGGAACAATGCAGACAGTGAGTCCCGGTGCAGTCTGGATACTAAGTCCCAGAGCAGTGTGGACAGTGTGTCCCATTGCAGTGCAGACAGTGACTCCCGGTGCAATATGCACATTGTGTCCAGGAGCAGAGTGGACAGTGAGTCCTGGAACAGTGTGGATACTGATTCCCGGATCAGTGTGGACAGTGAGACCCGGAGCAGTGTGGACAGTGAGTCCCGGAACAGTGTGGACAGTGAGTCCTGGAACAGTGTGGACAGTGAGTCCTGGAGTGGTGTGGACAGTGACTCCTGGAGCAGTGTGGACAGTGAGACCCGGAGCAGTGCGGACAGTGAGACCCAGAGCAGTGTGGACAGTGAGTCCCGGAGCAGTGTGGACAGTGAGACCCAGAGCAGTGTGGACAGTGAGTCCCAGTGCAGTGCAGACAGTGAGTCCAGAAGCAGTGTGGATACTGAGCCCCGGAGCAATGTGGACAGCGAATCCTGGAGCAGTGCAGATAGTGAGTCCCAAAGCAGTGAGGAGAATAAGTCCCAGAAAAGTGTGGACAGTGAGTCCCGGAACAGTGAGGGTACTGAGTCCCGGAGCAGTTTGGATACTGAGTCAAGGAGCAGTGTGGACAGTGTGTGCCGGAGCAATGAGGATACAGAGTCCCGGAGCAGTGTGGACAGTGAGTGCCGGAGCAGTGAGGATACAGAGTCCTGGAGCAGTGTGGACACTGAGTCCCGGAGCAGTGTGGACAGAAAGTCCCGGAGCAGTGTGGACAGTGAGTCCTGGAGCAATGTGGACAGTGAGTCCCTGAGCAGTGTGGACAGTGAGTCCCGGAGCAGTGTGGACAGTGTGTTCTGGAGCAGTGTGGACAGTGAGTCCCGGAGCAGTGTGGACAGTGAGTCCCGGAGCAGTGTGGGCAGTGAGTCCCAGAGCAGTGTGGACAGTGAGTCCCGGAGCAGTGTGGACAGTGAGTCCCAGAGCAGTGTGGACAGTGCGTCCTGGTACAGTGAGGATACTGAGTCCCGGAGCCATGTGAACAGTGACTCCTGGTTCAGTGCAGACAGTGACTCCCAGTGCAATGTGGAAAGTGAGTCCAGGAGCAGTGTGGTCAGTGAGTCCTGTAGTGATGTGGACAGTGACTCCTGGAGCAGTGTGGACAGTGAGACCCGGAGCAGTGCGGACAGTGAGACCCAGAGCAGTGTGGATAGTGAGTCCCGGAGCAGTGTGGACAGTGAGACCCGGAGCAGTGCGGATAGTGAGACCCAGAGCAGTGTGGACAGTGGTTCTCAGCGCAGTGTGGACAGTGAGTCCCGGAGCAGTGTGGACAGTGAGACCCAGAGCAGTGTGGACAGTGAGTCTCAGCGCAGTGTGGACAGTGAATCCCGGAGCAGTGTGGACAGTGAGACCCAGAGCAGTGTGGATAGTGAGTCCCGGAGCAGTGTGGACAGTGAGACCCGGAGCAGTGCGGACAGTGAGAACCAGAGCAGTGTGGACAGTGAGTCCCGGAGCAGTGTGGACAGTGAGTCCCAGTGCAGTGCAGACAGTGAGTCCAGGAGCAGTGTGGATACTGAGCCCCGGAGCAATGTGGAAAGCGAATCCTGGAGCAGTGCAGACAGTGAGTCCCAAAGCAGTGAGGAGAATAAGTCCCAGAAAAGTGTGGACAGTGAGACCCGGAACAGTGTGGACAGTGAGTCCCGGTGCAGTGAGGGTACTGAGTCCCGGAGCAGTTTGGATACTGAGTCAAGGAGCAGTGTGGACAGTGTGTGCCGGAGCAGTGAGGATACAGAGTCCCGGAGCAGTGTGGACAGTGAGTGCCGGAGCAGTGAGGATACAGAGTCCCGGAGCAGTGTGGACACTGAGTCCCGGAGCAGTGTGGACAGCGAGTCCCGGAGCAGTGTGGACAGTGAGTCCTGGAGCAGTGTGGACAGTGAGTCCCAGAGCAGTGTGGACAGTGAGTCCCAGAGCAGTGTGGACAGTGAGTCCCGGAACAGTGTGGACAGTGAGTCCCGGAACAGTGTGGACAGTGAGTCCCGGAACAGTGTGGACAGTGAGTCCTGGAACAGTGTGGACAGTGAGTCCTGGAACAGTGTGGACAGTGAGTCCTGGAACAATGCAGACAGTGAGTCCCGGTGCAGTCTGGATACTAAGTCCCAGAGCAGTGTGGACAGTGTGTCCCATTGCAGTGCAGACAGTGACTCCCGGTGCAATATGCACATTGTGTCCAGGAGCAGAGTGGACAGTGAGTCCTGGAACAGTGTGGATACTGATTCCCGGATCAGTGTGGACAGTGAGACCCGGAGCAGTGTGGACAGTGAGTCCCGGAACAGTGTGGACAGTGAGTCCTGGAACAGTGTGGACAGTGAGTCCTGGAGTGGTGTGGACAGTGACTCCTGGAGCAGTGTGGACAGTGAGTCCCAGTGCAGTGCAGACAGTGAGTCCAGAAGCAGTGTGGATACTGAGCCCCGGAGCAATGTGGACAGCGAATCCTGGAGCAGTGCAGATAGTGAGTCCCAAAGCAGTGAGGAGAATAAGTCCCAGAAAAGTGTGGACAGTGTGTGCCTGAGCAGTGAGGATACAGAGTCCCGGAGCAGTGTGGACAGTGAGTGCCGGAGCAGTGAGTATACAGAGTCCTGGAGCAGTGTGGACACTGAGTCCCGGAGCAGTGTGGACAGAAAGTCCCGGAGCAGTGTGGACAGTGAGTCCTGGAGCAATGTGGACAGTGAGTCCCTGAGCAGTGTGGACAGTGAGTCCCGGAGCAGTGTGGACAGTGTGTTCTGGAGCAGTGTGGACAGTGAGTCCCGGAGCAGTGTGGACAGTGAGTCCCGGAGCAGTGTGGGCAGTGAGTCCCAGAGCAGTGTGGACAGTGAGTCCCAGAGCAGTGTGGACAGTGAGTCCCGGAGCAGTGTGGACAGTGAGTCCCAGAGCAGTGTGGACAGTGAGTCCCGGAGCAGTGTGGACAGTGAGTCCCAGAGCAGTGTGGACAGTGAGTCCCGGAGCAGTGTGGGCAGTGAGTCCCAGAGCAGTGTGGACAGTGAGTCCCGGTGCAGTGTGGACAGTGAGCCCCCGAGCAGTGTGGACAGTGAGTCCCAGAGCAGTGCGGATACTGAGTCCCGGAGCAGTGTGGACAGTGAGTCCCGGAGCAGTGTGGGCAGTGAGTCCCAGAGCAGTATGGACAGTGAGTCCCGGAGCAGTGTGGACAGCGAGTACTGGAGCAGTGTGGACAGTGAGAACCAGAGCAGTGTGGACAGTGAGTCCCGGAGCAGGGTGGACAGTGAGTCCCGGAACAGTGTGGACAGTGAGTCCTGGAGCGGTGCATACAGTGACTCCTGGTGCAGGGCAGACAGTGACTCCCAGTGCAATGCAGACAGTGAGTCCTGGAGCAGTGTGGACACTGAGTCCTGGAACAGTGTGGACAGCGAGTCCTGGAGCAGTGCAGACAGTGAGTCCCAATGCAGTGTGGAGAGTAAGTCCCAGAAAAGTGTGGACAGTGAGTCCCGGAACAGTGTGGACAATGAGTCCCGGAACAGTGTGGACAGTGAGACACGGAGTACTGTGGAAACTGAGTCCCGGAGCAGTGTGGACAGTGAGTCCCGGTGCAGTGTGGACAGTGACCCCCGGTGCAGTGTGGATACTGAGTCCCGGAGCAGTTTGGATACTGAGTCAAAGAGCAGTGTGGACAGTGAGTGCCGGAGCAGTGTGGACAGTGAGTCCCGGAGCAGTGTGGACAGTGAGTCCCGGTGCAGTGTGGACAGCGAGTCCCGGAGCAGTGTGGACAGTGAGACCCAGAGCAGTGTGGTCAGTGATTCCCGGAGCAGTGCGTACAGTGACTCCTGGTGCAGGGCAGACAGTGACTCCCAGTGCAATGCAGACAGTGAGTCCTGGAGCAGTGCGCTCAGTGAGTCCCAGTGCATTGTGGGCAGTGAGTCCTGGTGCACTGTGGACAATGGGCCCCAGAGCAGTTTGGACAATGAGTCCCAGAGCAGTGCGCACAGTGAGTCCCGGAGCAATGCGGGCAGTGAGTCCTGGAGCAGTGTGGACAGTGAGTCCCGGAGCAATGCGGGCAGTGAGTCCTGGAGCAGTGTGGACAGTGAGTCCTGGAGCAGCGTGGACACTGAGTCCTGGAGCAGTGTGCACAGTGAGTCCCGGAGCAATACGGGCAGTGAGTCCTGGAGCAGTGTGGACAGTGAGTCCTGGAGCAGTGTGGACACTGAGTCCTGGAACAGTGTGGACAGTGAGTCCCGGAGCCGTGTGGACAGTGAGTCCCGGAACAATGCAGACAGTGAGTACCGGTGCAGTGTGGACAGTGTGTCCCAATGCATTGCAGACAGTGACTCCTGGTGCAGTGCAGACAGTGACTCCCGGTGCAATGTGGACAGTGAGTCCTGGAACAGTGTGGATACTGATTCACGGAGCAGTGTGGACATTGAGTCCAGGAGCAGGGAGGACAGTGAGAGACGGAGTTGTGTGTCCATTGAGTCCCGGAGCAGTGTGGACAGTGAGTCCCGGAACAGTGTGGACAGTGAGACCCCGAGCCGTGTGGACAGTGAGACCCTGAGCCGTGTGGACAGTGAGTCCCGGAGCAGTGTGGCAGTGAGACCCGGAGCAGTGCATACAGTGACTCCTGGTGCAGGGCAGACAGTGACTCCCAGTGCAATGCAGAAAGTGAGTCCTGGAGCAGTGCGGTTAGTGAGTCCCGGAGCAGTGTGGACAGTGAGTCCCGGAGCAGTGTGGACAGTGAGTCCTGGAGCAGTGTGCACAGTGAGTCCTGGAGCAATGCGGGCAGTGAGTCCTGGAGCAGTGTGTACAGTGAGTCCTGGAGCAGTGTGGACAGTGAGTCCCGGAGCAGTGTGGACAGTGAGTCCCCGAACAGTGTGGACAGTAAGTCCTGGAACAGTGTGGACAGTGAGTCCCGGAACAATGCAGACAGTGAGTACTGGTGCAGTGTGGACAGTGTGTCCAGGAGCAGTGTGCACAGTGAGTCCTGGTGCAGCGCAGACAGTGACTCCCAGTGCAATGCAGACAGTGAGTCCTGGAGCAGTGCGGTCAGTGAGTCCCAGTGCATTGTGGACAGTGAGTCCTGGATCAGTGTGGACACTGAGTCCCAGAGCAGTGTGGATACTGAGTCCTGGAGCAGTGTGGACAGTGAGTCCCGGAGCAGTGTGGACAGTGAGTCCCGGAGCAGTGTGGACAGCGAGTCCCGGAGCAGTGTGGACAGTGAGTCCCGGAGCAGTGTGGACAGTGAGTCCAGGAGCAGTGTGGACAGTGAGTCCCAAAGCAGTGAGGGTACTGAGTCCCGGAGCAGTGTGGATACTGAGTCAAGCAGCAGTGTGGACAGTGAGTCCCGGAGCAGTGTGGATACTGAGTCCCGGAGCAGTGTGGACAGTTAGACCCGGAGTAGTGTGGACAGTGAGTCCTGGAGCAGTGTGGACAGTGAGTCCCGGAGCAGTGTGGACAGTGAGTCCTGGAGCAGTGTGGACAGTGAGTCCCGGAGCAGTGTGGATAATGAGTCCTGGAGCAGTGCGGACAGTGACTAACGGTGCAGAGCAGTCAGTGACTCCCAGTGCAATGTGGACTGTGAGTCCTGGAGCAGTGTGGATACTGAGTCTCGGAGCAGTGTGGACAGTGAGTCCTGGAGCAGTGTGGACAGTGAGTCCTGGAACAATGCAGACAGTGAGTCCCGGTGCAGTCTGGATACTAAGTCCCAGAGCAGTGTGGACAGTGTGTCCCATTGCAGTGCAGACAGTGACTCCCGGTGCAATATGCACATTGTGTCCAGGAGCAGAGTGGACAGTGAGTCCTGGAACAGTGTGGATACTGATTCCCGGATCAGTGTGGACAGTGAGACCCGGAGCAGTGTGGACAGTGAGTCCCGGAACAGTGTGGACAGTGAGTCCTGGAACAGTGTGGACAGTGAGTCCTGGAGTGGTGTGGACAGTGACTCCTGGAGCAGTGTGGACAGTGAGACCCGGAGCAGTTCGGACAGTGAGACCCAGAGCAGTGTGGACAGTGAGTCCCGGAGCAGTGTGGACAGTGAGACCCAGAGCAGTGTGGACAGTGAGTCCCAGTGCAGTGCAGACAGTGAGTCCAGAAGCAGTGTGGATACTGAGCCCCGGAGCAATGTGGACAGCGAATCCTGGAGCAGTGCAGATAGTGAGTCCCAAAGCAGTGAGGAGAATAAGTCCCAGAAAAGTGTGGACAGTGAGTCCCGGAACAGTGAGGGTACTGAGTCCCGGAGCAGTTTGGATACTGAGTCAAGGAGCAGTGTGGACAGTGTGTGCCGGAGCAGTGAGGATACAGAGTCCCGGAGCAGTGTGGACAGTGAGTGCCGGAGCAGTGAGGATACAGAGTCCTGGAGCAGTGTGGACACTGAGTCCCGGAGCAGTGTGGACAGAAAGTCCCGGAGCAGTGTGGACAGTGAGTCCTGGAGCAATGTGGACAGTGAGTCCCTGAGCAGTGTGGACAGTGAGTCCCGGAGCAGTGTGGACAGTGTGTTCTGGAGCAGTGTGGACAGTGAGTCCCGGAGCAGTGTGGACAGTGAGTCCCGGAGCAGTGTGGGCAGTGAGTCCCAGAGCAGTGTGGACAGTGAGTCCCAGAGCAGTGTGGACAGTGAGTCCCGGAGCAGTGTGGACAGTGAGTCCCAGAGCAGTGTGGACAGTGAGTCCCGGAGCAGTGTGGACAGTGAGTCCCAGAGCAGTGTGGACAGTGAGTCCCGGAGCAGTGTGGGCAGTGAGTCCCAGAGCAGTGTGGACAGTGAGTCCCGGTGCAGTGTGGACAGTGAGCCCCCGAGCAGTGTGGACAGTGAGTCCCAGAGCAGTGCGGATACTGAGTCCCGGAGCAGTGTGGACAGTGAGTCCCGGAGCAGTGTGGGCAGTGAGTCCCAGAGCAGTATGGACAGTGAGTCCCAGAGCAGTATGGACAGCGAGTACTGGAGCAGTGTGGACAGCGAGTCCCGGAGCAGTGTGGACAGTGAGTCCTGGAACAGTGTGGACAGTGAGTCCTGGAGCAGTGTGGACAGTGAGTCCTGGAGCAGTGTGGACAGTGCGTCCTGGTACAGTGAGGATACTGAGTCCCGGAGCCATGTGAACAGTGACTCCTGGTTCAGTCCAGACAGTGACTCCCAGTGCAATGTGGAAAGTGAGTCCAGGAGAAGTGTGGTCAGTGAGTCCTGTAGTGATGTGGACAGTGACTCCTGGAGCAGTGTGGACAGTGAGACCCGGAGCAGTGCGGACAGTGAGACCCAGAGCAGTGTGGATAGTGAGTCCCGGAGCAGTGTGGACAGTGAGACCCGGAGCAGTGCGGATAGTGAGACCCAGAGCAGTGTGGACAGTGGTTCTCAGCGCAGTGTGGACAGTGAGTCCCGGAGCAGTGTGGACAGTGAGACCCAGAGCAGTGTGGACAGTGAGTCTCAGCGCAGTGTGGACAGTGAGTCCCGGAGCAGTGTGGACAGTGAGACCCAGAGCAGTGTGGATAGTGAGTCCCGGAGCAGTGTGGACAGTGAGACCCGGAGCAGTGCGGACAGTGAGAACCAGAGCAGTGTGGACAGTGAGTCCCGGAGCAGTGTGGACAGTGAGTCCCAGTGCAGTGCAGACAGTGAGTCCAGGAGCAGTGTGGATACTGAGCCCCGGAGCAATGTGGAAAGCGAATCCTGGAGCAGTGCAGACAGTGAGTCCCAAAGCAGTGAGGAGAATAAGTCCCAGAAAAGTGTGGACAGTGAGACCCGGAACAGTGTGGACAGTGAGTCCCGGTGCAGTGAGGGTACTGAGTCCCGGAGCAGTTTGGATACTGAGTCAAGGAGCAGTGTGGACAGTGTGTGCCGGAGCAGTGAGGATACAGAGTCCCGGAGCAGTGTGGACAGTGAGTGCCGGAGCAGTGAGGATACAGAGTCCCGGAGCAGTGTGGACACTGAGTCCCGGAGCAGTGTGGACAGCGAGTCCCGGAGCAGTGTGGACAGTGAGTCCTGGAGCAGTGTGGACAGTGAGTCCCAGAGCAGTGTGGACAGTGAGTCCCAGAGCAGTGTGGACAGTGAGTCCCGGAACAGTGTGGACAGTGAGTCCCGGAACAGTGTGGACAGTGAGTCCCGGAACAGTGTGGACAGTGAGTCCTGGAACAGTGTGGACAGTGAGTCCTGGAACAGTGTGGACAGTGAGTCCTGGAACAATGCAGACAGTGAGTCCCGGTGCAGTCTGGATACTAAGTCCCAGAGCAGTGTGGACAGTGTGTCCCATTGCAGTGCAGACAGTGACTCCCGGTGCAATATGCACATTGTGTCCAGGAGCAGAGTGGACAGTGAGTCCTGGAACAGTGTGGATACTGATTCCCGGATCAGTGTGGACAGTGAGACCCGGAGCAGTGTGGACAGTGAGTCCCGGAACAGTGTGGACAGTGAGTCCTGGAACAGTGTGGACAGTGAGTCCTGGAGTGGTGTGGACAGTGACTCCTGGAGCAGTGTGGACAGTGAGTCCCAGTGCAGTGCAGACAGTGAGTCCAGAAGCAGTGTGGATACTGAGCCCCGGAGCAATGTGGACAGCGAATCCTGGAGCAGTGCAGATAGTGAGTCCCAAAGCAGTGAGGAGAATAAGTCCCAGAAAAGTGTGGACAGTGTGTGCCTGAGCAGTGAGGATACAGAGTCCCGGAGCAGTGTGGACAGTGAGTGCCGGAGCAGTGAGGATACAGAGTCCTGGAGCAGTGTGGACACTGAGTCCCGGAGCAGTGTGGACAGAAAGTCCCGGAGCAGTGTGGACAGTGAGTCCTGGAGCAATGTGGACAGTGAGTCCCTGAGCAGTGTGGACAGTGAGTCCCGGAGCAGTGTGGACAGTGTGTTCTGGAGCAGTGTGGACAGTGAGTCCCGGAGCAGTGTGGACAGTGAGTCCCGGAGCAGTGTGGGCAGTGAGTCCCAGAGCAGTGTGGACAGTGAGTCCCAGAGCAGTGTGGACAGTGAGTCCCGGAGCAGTGTGGACAGTGAGTCCCAGAGCAGTGTGGACAGTGAGTCCCGGAGCAGTGTGGACAGTGAGTCCCAGAGCAGTGTGGACAGTGAGTCCCGGAGCAGTGTGGGCAGTGAGTCCCAGAGCAGTGTGGACAGTGAGTCCCGGTGCAGTGTGGACAGTGAGCCCCCGAGCAGTGTGGACAGTGAGTCCCAGAGCAGTGCGGATACTGAGTCCCGGAGCAGTGTGGACAGTGAGTCCCGGAGCAGTGTGGGCAGTGAGTCCCAGAGCAGTATGGACAGTGAGTCCCGGAGCAGTGTGGACAGCGAGTACTGGAGCAGTGTGGACAGTGAGAACCAGAGCAGTGTGGACAGTGAGTCCCGGAGCAGGGTGGACAGTGAGTCCCGGAACAGTGTGGACAGTGAGTCCTGGAGCGGTGCATACAGTGACTCCTGGTGCAGGGCAGACAGTGACTCCCAGTGCAATGCAGACAGTGAGTCCTGGAGCAGTGTGGACACTGAGTCCTGGAACAGTGTGGACAGCGAGTCCTGGAGCAGTGCAGACAGTGAGTCCCAATGCAGTGTGGAGAGTAAGTCCCAGAAAAGTGTGGACAGTGAGTCCCGGAACAGTGTGGACAATGAGTCCCGGAACAGTGTGGACAGTGAGACACGGAGTACTGTGGAAACTGAGTCCCGGAGCAGTGTGGACAGTGAGTCCCGGTGCAGTGTGGACAGTGACCCCCGGTGCAGTGTGGATACTGAGTCCCGGAGCAGTTTGGATACTGAGTCAAAGAGCAGTGTGGACAGTGAGTGCCGGAGCAGTGTGGACAGTGAGTCCCGGAGCAGTGTGGACAGTGAGTCCCGGTGCAGTGTGGACAGCGAGTCCCGGAGCAGTGTGGACAGTGAGACCCAGAGCAGTGTGGTCAGTGATTCCCGGAGCAGTGCGTACAGTGACTCCTGGTGCAGGGCAGACAGTGACTCCCAGTGCAATGCAGACAGTGAGTCCTGGAGCAGTGCGCTCAGTGAGTCCCAGTGCATTGTGGGCAGTGAGTCCTGGTGCACTGTGGACAATGGGCCCCAGAGCAGTTTGGACAATGAGTCCCAGAGCAGTGCGCACAGTGAGTCCCGGAGCAATGCGGGCAGTGAGTCCTGGAGCAGTGTGGACAGTGAGTCCCGGAGCAATGCGGGCAGTGAGTCCTGGAGCAGTGTGGACAGTGAGTCCTGGAGCAGCGTGGACACTGAGTCCTGGAGCAGTGTGCACAGTGAGTCCCGGAGCAATACGGGCAGTGAGTCCTGGAGCAGTGTGGACAGTGAGTCCTGGAGCAGTGTGGACACTGAGTCCTGGAACAGTGTGGACAGTGAGTCCCGGAGCCGTGTGGACAGTGAGTCCCGGAACAATGCAGACAGTGAGTACCGGTGCAGTGTGGACAGTGTGTCCCAATGCATTGCAGACAGTGACTCCTGGTGCAGTGCAGACAGTGACTCCCGGTGCAATGTGGACAGTGAGTCCTGGAACAGTGTGGATACTGATTCACGGAGCAGTGTGGACATTGAGTCCAGGAGCAGGGAGGACAGTGAGAGACGGAGTTGTGTGTCCATTGAGTCCCGGAGCAGTGTGGACAGTGAGTCCCGGAACAGTGTGGACAGTGAGACCCCGAGCCGTGTGGACAGTGAGACCCCGAGCCGTGTGGACAGTGAGTCCCGGAGCAGTGTGGCAGTGAGACCCGGAGCAGTGCATACAGTGACTCCTGGTGCAGGGCAGACAGTGACTCCCAGTGCAATGCAGAAAGTGAGTCCTGGAGCAGTGCGGTTAGTGAGTCCCGGAGCAGTGTGGACAGTGAGTCCCGGAGCAGTGTGGACAGTGAGTCCTGGAGCAGTGTGCACAGTGAGTCCTGGAGCAATGCGGGCAGTGAGTCCTGGAGCAGTGTGTACAGTGAGTCCTGGAGCAGTGTGGACAGTGAGTCCCGGAGCAGTGTGGACAGTGAGTCCCCGAACAGTGTGGACAGTAAGTCCTGGAACAGTGTGGACAGTGAGTCCCGGAACAATGCAGACAGTGAGTACTGGTGCAGTGTGGACAGTGTGTCCAGGAGCAGTGTGCACAGTGAGTCCTGGTGCAGCGCAGACAGTGACTCCCAGTGCAATGCAGACAGTGAGTCCTGGAGCAGTGCGGTCAGTGAGTCCCAGTGCATTGTGGACAGTGAGTCCTGGATCAGTGTGGACACTGAGTCCCAGAGCAGTGTGGATACTGAGTCCTGGAGCAGTGTGGACAGTGAGTCCCGGAGCAGTGTGGACAGTGAGTCCCGGAGCAGTGTGGACAGCGAGTCCCGGAGCAGTGTGGACAGTGAGTCCCGGAGCAGTGTGGACAGTGAGTCCAGGAGCAGTGTGGACAGTGAGTCCCAAAGCAGTGAGGGTACTGAGTCCCGGAGCAGTGTGGATACTGAGTCAAGCAGCAGTGTGGACAGTGAGTCCCGGAGCAGTGTGGATACTGAGTCCCGGAGCAGTGTGGACAGTTAGACCCGGAGTAGTGTGGACAGTGAGTCCTGGAGCAGTGTGGACAGTGAGTCCCGGAGCAGTGTGGACAGTGAGTCCTGGAGCAGTGTGGACAGTGAGTCCCGGAGCAGTGTGGATAATGAGTCCTGGAGCAGTGCGGACAGTGACTAACGGTGCAGAGCAGTCAGTGACTCCCAGTGCAATGTGGACTGTGAGTCCTGGAGCAGTGTGGATACTGAGTCTCGGAGCAGTGTGGACAGTGAGTCCTGGAGCAGTGTGGACAGTGAGTCCCGGAGCAGTGTGGACAGTGAGTCCCGGAGCAGTGTGGACAGTGAGTCCTGGAGCAGTGTGCACAGTGAGTCCTGGAGCAATGCGGGCAGTGAGTCCTGGAGCAGTGTGTACAGTGAGTCCTGGAGCAGTGTGGACACTGAGTCCTGGAACAGTGTGGACAGTGAGTCCCGGAGCAGTGTGGACAGTGAGTCCCCGAACAGTGTGGACAGTAAGTCCTGGAACAGTGTGGACAGTGAGTCCCGGAACAATGCAGACAGTGAGTACTGGTGCAGTGTGGACAGTGTGTCCAGGAGCAGTGTGCACAGTGAGTCCTGGTGCAGCGCAGACAGTGACTCCCAGTGCAATGCAGACAGTGAGTCCTGGAGCAGTGCGGTCAGTGAGTCCCAGTGCATTATGGACAGTGAGTCCTGGATCAGTGTGGACACTGAGTCCCAGAGCAGTGTGGATACTGAGTCCTGGAGCAGTGTGGACAGTGAGTCCCGGAGCAGTGTGGACAGTGAGTCCCGGAGCAGTGTGGACAGCGAGTCCCGGAGCAGTGTGGACAGTGAGTCCCGGAGCAGTGTGGACAGTGAGTCCAGGAGCAGTGTGGACAGTGAGTCCCAAAGCAGTGAGGGTACTGAGTCCCGGAGCAGTGCGGATACTGAGTCAAGCAGCAGTGTGGACAGTGAGTCCCGGAGCAGTGTGGACAGCGAGTCCCGGAGCAGTGTGCACAGTGAGTCCCGGAGCAGTGTGGACAGTGAGTCCTGGAGCAGTGTGGATACTGAGTCCCGGAGCAGTGTGGACAGTTAGACCCGGAGTAGTGTGGACAGTGAGTCCTGGAGCAGTGTGGACAGTGAGTCCCGGAGCAGTGTGGACAGTGAGTCCCAGAGCAATGCGGGCAGTGAGCCCTGGATTAGTGTGGACAGTGAGTCCTGGAGCAGTGCGGACAGTGACTAACGGTGCAGAGCAGTCAGTGACTCCCAGTGCAATGTGGACTGTGAGTCCTGGAGCAGTATGGATACTGAGTCTCGGAGCAGTGTGGACAGTGAGTCCTGGAGCAGTGTGGACAGTGAGTCCCGGAGCAGTGTGGACAGTGAGTACTGGTGCAGTGTGGACAGTGTGTCCAGGAGCAGTGTGCACAGTGAGTCCTGGTGCAGCGCAGACAGTGACTCCCAGTGCAATGCAGACAGTGAGTCCTGGAGCAGTGCGGTCAGTGAGTCCCAGTGCATTGTGGACAGTGAGTCCTGGATCAGTGTGGACACTGATTCCCAGAGCAGTGTGGATACTGAGTCCTGGAGCAGCGTGGACAGTGAGTCCCGGAGCAGTGTGGACAGTGAGTCCCGGAGCAGTGTGGACAGCGAGTCCCGGAGCAGTGTGGACAGTGAGTCCAGGAGCAGTGTGGACAGTGAGTCCCAAAGCAGTGAGGGTACTGAGTCCCGGAGCAGTGTGGATACTGAGTCAAGCAGCAGTGTGGACAGTGAGTCCCGGAGCAGTGTGGATAATGAGTCCTGGAGCAGTGCGGACAGTGACTAACGGTGCAGAGCAGTCAGTGACTCCCAGTGCAATGTGGACTGTGAGTCCTGGAGCAGTGTGGATACTGAGTCTCGGAGCAGTGTGGACAGTGAGTCCTGGAGCAGTGTGGACAGTGAGTCCCGGAGCAGTGTGGACAGTGAGTCCCGGAGCAGTGTGGACAGCGAGTCCTGGAGCAGTGCAGACAGTGAGTCCCAATGCAGTGTGGAGAATAAGTCCCAGAAAAGTGTGGACAGTGAGTCCCGGAACAGTGTGGACAATGAGTCCCGGAACAGTGTGGACAGTGAGACACGGAGTACTGTGGAAACTGAGTCCCGGAGCAGTGTGGACAGTGAGTCCCGGTGCAGTGTGGACAGTGACCCCCGGTGCAGTGTGGATACTGAGTCCCGGAGCAGTTTGGATAATGAGTCAAAGAGCAGTGTGGACAGTGAGTGCCGGAGCAGTGTGGACAGTGAGTCCCGGAGCAGTGTGGACAGTGAGTCCCGGTGCAGTGTGGACAGCGAGTCCCGGAGCAGTGTGGACAGTGAGACCCAGAGCAGTGTGGTCAGTGATTCCCGGAGCAGTGCGTACAGTGACTCCTGGTGCAGGGCAGACAGTGACTCCCAGTGCAATGCAGACAGTGAGTCCTGGAGCAGTGCGCTCAGTGAGTCCCAGTGCATTGTGGGCAGTGAGTCCTGGTGCACTGTGGACAATGGGCCCCAGAGCAGTTTGGACAATGAGTCCCAGAGCAGTGCGCACAGTGAGTCCCGGAGCAATGCGGGCAGTGAGTCCTGGAGCAGTGTGGACAGTGAGTCCCGGAGCAATGCGGGCAGTGAGTCCTGGAGCAGTGTGGACAGTGAGTCCTGGAGCAGCGTGGACACTGAGTCCTGGAGCAGTGTGCACAGTGAGTCCCGGAGCAATACGGGCAGTGAGTCCTGGAGCAGTGTGGACAGTGAGTCCTGGAGCAGTGTGGACACTGAGTCCTGGAACAGTGTGGACAGTGAGTCCCGGAGCCGTGTGGACAGTGAGTC
Organism: Chiloscyllium punctatum; assembly: GCF_047496795.1. Taxonomy (NCBI): domain Eukaryota; kingdom Metazoa; phylum Chordata; class Chondrichthyes; order Orectolobiformes; family Hemiscylliidae; genus Chiloscyllium; species Chiloscyllium punctatum. The sequence continues at coordinate 32,198,556 of NC_092780.1, read as the reverse complement.
CCGGAACAATGCAGACAGTGAGTACCGGTGCAGTGTGGACAGTGTGTCCCAATGCATTGCAGACAGTGACTCCTGGTGCAGTGCAGACAGTGACTCCCGGTGCAATGTGGACAGTGAGTCCTGGAACAGTGTGGATACTGATTCACGGAGCAGTGTGGACATTGAGTCCAGGAGCAGGGAGGACAGTGAGAGACGGAGTTGTGTGTCCATTGAGTCCCGGAGCAGTGTGGACAGTGAGTCCCGGAACAGTGTGGACAGTGAGACCCCGAGCCGTGTGGACAGTGAGACCCCGAGCCGTGTGGACAGTGAGTCCCGGAGCAGTGTGGCAGTGAGACCCGGAGCAGTGCATACAGTGACTCCTGGTGCAGGGCAGACAGTGACTCCCAGTGCAATGCAGAAAGTGAGTCCTGGAGCAGTGCGGTTAGTGAGTCCCGGAGCAGTGTGGACAGTGAGTCCCGGAGCAGTGTGGACAGTGAGTCCTGGAGCAGTGTGCACAGTGAGTCCTGGAGCAATGCGGGCAGTGAGTCCTGGAGCAGTGTGTACAGTGAGTCCTGGAGCAGTGTGGACAGTGAGTCCCGGAGCAGTGTGGACAGTGAGTCCCCGAACAGTGTGGACAGTAAGTCCTGGAACAGTGTGGACAGTGAGTCCCGGAACAATGCAGACAGTGAGTACTGGTGCAGTGTGGACAGTGTGTCCAGGAGCAGTGTGCACAGTGAGTCCTGGTGCAGCGCAGACAGTGACTCCCAGTGCAATGCAGACAGTGAGTCCTGGAGCAGTGCGGTCAGTGAGTCCCAGTGCATTGTGGACAGTGAGTCCTGGATCAGTGTGGACACTGAGTCCCAGAGCAGTGTGGATACTGAGTCCTGGAGCAGTGTGGACAGTGAGTCCCGGAGCAGTGTGGACAGTGAGTCCCGGAGCAGTGTGGACAGTGAGTCCCCGAACAGTGTGGACAGTAAGTCCTGGAACAGTGTGGACAGTGAGTCCCGGAACAATGCAGACAGTGAGTACTGGTGCAGTGTGGACAGTGTGTCCAGGAGCAGTGTGCACAGTGAGTCCTGGTGCAGCGCAGACAGTGACTCCCAGTGCAATGCAGACAGTGAGTCCTGGAGCAGTGCGGTCAGTGAGTCCCAGTGCATTGTGGACAGTGAGTCCTGGATCAGTGTGGACACTGATTCCCAGAGCAGTGTGGATACTGAGTCCTGGAGCAGTGTGGACAGTGAGTCCCGGAGCAGTGTGGACAGTGAGTCCCGGAGCAGTGTGGACAGCGAGTCCCGGAGCAGTGTGGACAGTGAGTCCAGGAGCAGTGTGGACAGTGAGTCCCAAAGCAGTGAGGGTACTGAGTCCCGGAGCAGTGTGGATACTGAGTCAAGCAGCAGTGTGGACAGTGAGTCCCGGAGCAGTGTGGACAGCGAGTCCCGGAGCAGTGTGCACAGTGAGTCCCGGAGCAGTGTGGACAGTGAGTCCTGGAGCAGTGTGGATACTGAGTCCCGGAGCAGTGTGGACAGTTAGACCCGGAGTAGTGTGGACAGTGAGTCCTGGAGCAGTGTGGACAGTGAGTCCCGGAGCAGTGTGGACAGTGAGTCCCAGAGCAATGCGGGCAGTGAGCCCTGGAGTAGTGTGGACAGTGAGTCCTTGAGCAGTGCGGACAGTGACTAACGGTGCAGAGCAGTCAGTGACTCCCAGTGCAATGTGGACTGTGAGTCCTGGAGCAGTCTGGATACTGAGTCTCGGAGCAGTGTGGACAGTGAGTCCTGGAGCAGTGTGGACAGTGAGTCCTGGAGCAGTGTGGACAGTGAGTCCCGGAGCAGTGTGGACAGTGAGTCCTGGAGCAGTGTGGACAGTGAGTCCTGGAGCAGTGTGGACAGTGAGTCCCGGAGCAGTGTGGACAGTGAGTCCTGGAACAGTGTGGACAGTGAGTCCTGGAGCAGTGTGGACAGTGAGTCCTGGAGCAGTGTGGACAGTGCGTCCTGGTACAGTGAGGATACTGAGTCCCGGAGCCATGTGAACAGTGACTCCTGGTTCAGTGCAGACAGTGACTCCCAGTGCAATGTGGAAAGTGAGTCCAGGAGCAGTGTGGTCAGTGAGTCCTGGAGTTGTGTGGACAGTGACTCCTGGAGCAGTGTGGACAGTGAGACCCGGAGCAGTGCGGACAGTGAGACCCAGAGCAGTGTGGATAGTGAGTCCCGGAGCAGTGTGGACAGTGAGACCCGGAGCAGTGCGGACAGTGAGACCCAGAGCAGTGTGGACAGTGAGTCCCGGAGCAGTGTGGACAGTGAGTCCCAGAGCAGTGTGGACACTGGGTTCCAGTGCAGTGCAGACAGTGAGTCCAGGAGCAGTGTGGATACTGAGCCCCGGAGCAATGTGGACAGCGAATCCTGGAGCAGTGCAGACAGTGAGTCCCAAAGCAGTGAGGAGAATAAGTCCCAGAAAAGTGTGGACAGTGAGACCCGGAACAGTGTGGACAGTGAGTCCCGGTGCAGTGAGGGTACTGAGTCCCGGAGCAGTTTGGATACTGAGTCAAGGAGCAGTGTGGACAGTGTGTGCCGGAGCAGTGAGGATACAGAGTCCCGGAGCAGTGTGGACAGTGAGTGCCGGAGCAGTGAGGATACAGAGTCCCGGAGCAGTGTGGACGCAGAGTCCCGGAGCAGTGTGGACAGCGAGTCCCGGAGCAGTGTGGACAGTGAGTCCTGGAGCAGTGTGGACAGTGAGTCCCAGAGCAGTGTGGACAGTGAGTCCCAGAGCAGTGTGGACAGTGAGTCCCGGAGCAGTGTGGACAGTAGGTCCTGGAGTGGTATGGACAGTCAGCCCCAGAGCAGTGTGGACAGTGTGTCCCGGAGCAGTGTGGACAGTGAGTCCCGGAGCAGTGTGGACAGTGAGTCCTGGAGCAATGTGGACAGTGAGTCCCTGAGCAGTGTGGACAGTGAGTCCCGGAGCAGTGTGGACAGTGAGCCCCCGAGCAGTGTGGACAGTGAGCCTCAGAGCAGTGTGGACAGTGAGTCCCAGAGCAGTGTGGACAGTGAGTCCTGGAGTGGTATGCACCGTGTGTCCCGGAGCAGTGTGGACAGTGAGTCCTGGAGCAGTGTGGATACTGAGTCCCGGAGCAGTGTGGACACTGAGTCCCGGAGCAGTGTGGACAGTGAGTCCCGGAGAAGTGTGGGCAGTGAGTCCCAGAGCAGTGTGGACAGTGAGTCCCGGAGCAGTGTGGACAGTGAGTCCCAGAGCAGTGTGGACAGCGAGTACTGGAGCAGTGTGGACAGTGAGTCCCGGAACAGTGTGGACAGTGAGTCCCGGTGCAGCGCACACATTGACTCCCGGTGAGTGCGGACATTGACTCCTGGAGCAGTGTGCACAGTGAGTCCTGGAGCAGTGTGGATACTGAGTCCCGGAGCAGTGTGGACAGTCCGTCCCAGAGCAGAGTGGACAGTGAGTCCCGGAACAGTGTGGACAGTGAGTCCCGGAGCAGTGTGGACAGTCCGTCCCAGAGCAGTGTGGACAGTGAGTCCCGGAACAGTGTGGACAGTGAGTCCCAGTGCAGCGCAGGCAGTGACTCCCGGTGAGTGCGGACATTGACTCCTGGAACAGTGTGAACAGTGAGTCATGGAGCAGTGTGGATACTGAGTCCCGGAGCAGTGTGGACAGTCCGTCCCAGAGCAGTGTGGACAGTGAAACACGGAGTAGTGTGGACAGTGAGAAACAGAGCAGTGCATACTGTGACTCCTGGTGCAGGGCAGACAGTGACTCCCAGTGCAATGCAGACAGTGAGTCCTGGAGCAGTGCGGTCAGTGAGTCCCAGTGCATTGTTGAGAGTGAATCCTGGAGCAGTGTGGACAGTGAGTCCCGGAGCAATGCGGGTAGTGAGTCCTGGAGCAGCGTGGACAGTGAGTCCTGGAGCAGTGTGGTCACTGAGTCCTGGTACAGTGTGGACAGTGAGTCCCGGAGCCGTGTGGACAGTGAGTCAGAGAACAGTGTGGACAGTGAGTCCTGGAACATTGTGGACAGTGAGTCCTGGAACAGTGTGGACAGTGAGTCCTGGAGCAGGGTGGACAGTGAGACCCAAAGCAGGGTGGACAGTGAGACCCAAAGCAGTGTGAACAGTGATTCCCGGAGCAGGGTGGACAGTGAGTCCTGGTGCACTGTGGACAATGGGCCCCAGAGCAGTTTGGACAATGAGTCCCAGAGCAGTGCGGGCAGTGAGTCCTGGAGCAGTGTGGACAGTGAGTCCCGGAGCAATGCGGGCAGTGAGTCCTGGAGCAGTGTGGACAGTGACTCCCGGAGCAATGCGGGCAGTGAGTCCTGGAGCAGTGTGGACAGTGAGTCCCGGAGCAGTGTGGACAGTGAGTCCCCGAACAGTGTGGACAGTAAGTCCTGGAACAGTGTGGACAGTGAGTCCCGGAACAATGCAGACAGTGAGTACTGGTGCAGTGTGGACAGTGTGTCCAGGAGCAGTGTGCACAGTGAGTCCTGGTGCAGCGCAGACAGTGACTCCCAGTGCAATGCAGACAGTGAGTCCTGGAGCAGTGCGGTCAGTGAGTCCCAGTGCATTGTGGACAGTGAGTCCTGGATCAGTGTGGACACTGAGTCCCAGAGCAGTGTGGATACTGAGTCCTGGAGCAGTGTGGACAGTGAGTCCCGGAGCAGTGTGGACAGTGAGTCCCGGAGCAGTGTGGACAGCGAGTCCCGGAGCAGTGTGGACAGTGAGTCCCGGAGCAGTGTGGACAGTGAGTCCAGGAGCAGTGTGGACAGTGAGTCCCAAAGCAGTGAGGGTACTGAGTCCCGGAGCAGTGTGGATACTGAGTCAAGCAGCAGTGTGGACAGTGAGTCCCGGAGCAGTGTGGATACTGAGTCCCGGAGCAGTGTGGACAGTTAGACCCGGAGTAGTGTGGACAGTGAGTCCTGGAGCAGTGTGGACAGTGAGTCCCGGAGCAGTGTGGACAGTGAGTCCTGGAGCAGTGTGGACAGTGTGTCCAGGAGCAGTGTGCACAGTGAGTCCTGGTGCAGCGCAGACAGTGTCTCCCAGTGCAATGCAGACAGTGAGTCCTGGACCAGTGCGGTCAGTGAGTCCCAGTGCATTGTGGACAGTGAGTCCTGGATCAGTGTGGACACTGAGTCCCAGAGCAGTGTGGATACTGAGTCCTGGAGCAGTGTGGACAGTGAGTCCCGGAGCAGTGTGGACAGTGAGTCCTGGAGCAGTGTGGACAGTGAGTCCCGGAGCAGTGTGGACAGTGAGTCCCGGAGCAGTGTGGACAGTGTGTCCTGGAGCAGTGTGCACAGTGAGTCCTGGAGCAATGCGGGCAGTGAATCCTGGAGCAGTGTGTACAGTGAGTCCTGGAGCAGTGTGGACACTGAGTCCTGGAACAGTGTGGACAGTGAGTCCCGGAGCAGTGTGGACAGTGAGTCCCCGAACAGTGTGGACAGTAAGTCCTGGAACAGTGTGGACAGTGAGTCCCGGAACAATGCAGACAGTGAGTACTGGTGCAGTGTGGACAGTGTGTCCAGGAGCAGTGTGCACAGTGAGTCCTGGTGCAGCGCAGACAGTGACTCCCAGTGCAATGCAGACAGTGAGTCCTGGAGCAGTGCGGTCAGTGAGTCCCAGTGCATTGTGGACAGTGAGTCCTGGATCAGTGTGGACACTGATTCCCAGAGCAGTGTGGATACTGAGTCCTGGAGCAGTGTGGACAGTGAGTCCCGGAGCAGTGTGGACAGTGAGTCCTGGAGCAGTGTGGATACTGAGTCCCGGAGCAGTGTGGACACTGAGTCCCGGAGCAGTGTGGACAGTGAGTCCCGGAGAAGTGTGGGCAGTGAGTCCCAGAGCAGTGTGGACAGTGAGTCCCGGAGCAGTGTGGACAGTGAGTCCCAGAGCAGTGTGGACAGCGAGTACTGGAGCAGTGTGGACAGTGAGTCCCGGAACAGTGTGGACAGTGAGTCCCGGTGCAGCGCACACATTGACTCCCGGTGAGTGCGGACATTGACTCCTGGAGCAGTGTGCACAGTGAGTCCTGGAGCAGTGTGGATACTGAGTCCCGGAGCAGTGTGGACAGTCCGTCCCAGAGCAGAGTGGACAGTGAGTCCCGGAACAGTGTGGACAGTGAGTCCCGGAGCAGTGTGGACAGTCCGTCCCAGAGCAGTGTGGACAGTGAGTCCCGGAACAGTGTGGACAGTGAGTCCCAGTGCAGCGCAGGCAGTGACTCCCGGTGAGTGCGGACATTGACTCCTGGAACAGTGTGAACAGTGAGTCATGGAGCAGTGTGGATACTGAGTCCCGGAGCAGTGTGGACAGTCCGTCCCAGAGCAGTGTGGACAGTGAAACACGGAGTAGTGTGGACAGTGAGAAACAGAGCAGTGCATACTGTGACTCCTGGTGCAGGGCAGACAGTGACTCCCAGTGCAATGCAGACAGTGAGTCCTGGAGCAGTGCGGTCAGTGAGTCCCAGTGCATTGTTGAGAGTGAATCCTGGAGCAGTGTGGACAGTGAGTCCCGGAGCAATGCGGGTAGTGAGTCCTGGAGCAGCGTGGACAGTGAGTCCTGGAGCAGTGTGGTCACTGAGTCCTGGTACAGTGTGGACAGTGAGTCCCGGAGCCGTGTGGACAGTGAGTCAGAGAACAGTGTGGACAGTGAGTCCTGGAACATTGTGGACAGTGAGTCCTGGAACAGTGTGGACAGTGAGTCCTGGAGCAGGGTGGACAGTGAGACCCAAAGCAGGGTGGACAGTGAGACCCAAAGCAGTGTGAACAGTGATTCCCGGAGCAGGGTGGACAGTGAGTCCTGGTGCACTGTGGACAATGGGCCCCAGAGCAGTTTGGACAATGAGTCCCAGAGCAGTGCGGGCAGTGAGTCCTGGAGCAGTGTGGACAGTGAGTCCCGGAGCAATGCGGGCAGTGAGTCCTGGAGCAGTGTGGACAGTGACTCCCGGAGCAATGCGGGCAGTGAGTCCTGGAGCAGTGTGGACAGTGAGTCCCGGAGCAGTGTGGACAGTGAGTCCCCGAACAGTGTGGACAGTAAGTCCTGGAACAGTGTGGACAGTGAGTCCCGGAACAATGCAGACAGTGAGTACTGGTGCAGTGTGGACAGTGTGTCCAGGAGCAGTGTGCACAGTGAGTCCTGGTGCAGCGCAGACAGTGACTCCCAGTGCAATGCAGACAGTGAGTCCTGGAGCAGTGCGGTCAGTGAGTCCCAGTGCATTGTGGACAGTGAGTCCTGGATCAGTGTGGACACTGAGTCCCAGAGCAGTGTGGATACTGAGTCCTGGAGCAGTGTGCACAGTGAGTCCCGGAGCAGTGTGGACAGTGAGTCCCGGAGCAGTGTGGACAGCGAGTCCCGGAGCAGTGTGGACAGTGAGTCCCGGAGCAGTGTGGACAGTGAGTCCAGGAGCAGTGTGGACAGTGAGTCCCAAAGCAGTGAGGGTACTGAGTCCCGGAGCAGTGTGGATACTGAGTCAAGCAGCAGTGTGGACAGTGAGTCCCGGAGCAGTGTGGATACTGAGTCCCGGAGCAGTGTGGACAGTTAGACCCGGAGTAGTGTGGACAGTGAGTCCTGGAGCAGTGTGGACAGTGAGTCCCGGAGCAGTGTGGACAGTGAGTCCTGGAGCAGTGTGGACAGTGAGTCCCGGAGCAGTGTGGATAATGAGTCCTGGAGCAGTGCGGACAGTGACTAACGGTGCAGAGCAGTCAGTGACTCCCAGTGCAATGTGGACTGTGAGTCCTGGAGCAGTGTGGATACTGAGTCTCGGAGCAGTGTGGACAGTGAGTCCTGGAGCAGTGTGGACAGTGAGTCCCGGAGCAGTGTGGACAGTGAGTCCCGGAGCAGTGTGGACAGTGAGTCCTGGAGCAGTGTGCACAGTGAGTCCTGGAGCAATGCGGGCAGTGAGTCCTGGAGCAGTGTGTACAGTGAGTCCTGGAGCAGTGTGGACACTGAGTCCTGGAACAGTGTGGACAGTGAGTCCCGGAGCAGTGTGGACAGTGAGTCCCCGAACAGTGTGGACAGTAAGTCCTGGAACAGTGTGGACAGTGAGTCCCGGAACAATGCAGACAGTGAGTACTGGTGCAGTGTGGACAGTGTGTCCAGGAGCAGTGTGCACAGTGAGTCCTGGTGCAGCGCAGACAGTGTCTCCCAGTGCAATGCAGACAGTGAGTCCTGGACCAGTGCGGTCAGTGAGTCCCAGTGCATTGTGGACAGTGAGTCCTGGATCAGTGTGGACACTGAGTCCCAGAGCAGTGTGGATACTGAGTCCTGGAGCAGTGTGGACAGTGAGTCCCGGAGCAGTGTGGACAGTGAGTCCTGGAGCAGTGTGGACAGTGAGTCCCGGAGCAGTGTGGACAGTGAGTCCCGGAGCAGTGTGGACAGTGTGTCCTGGAGCAGTGTGCACAGTGAGTCCTGGAGCAATGCGGGCAGTGAGTCCTGGAGCAGTGTGTACAGTGAGTCCTGGAGCAGTGTGGACACTGAGTCCTGGAACAGTGTGGACAGTGAGTCCCGGAGCAGTGTGGACAGTGAGTCCCCGAACAGTGTGGACAGTAAGTCCTGGAACAGTGTGGACAGTGAGTCCCGGAACAATGCAGACAGTGAGTACTGGTGCAGTGTGGACAGTGTGTCCAGGAGCAGTGTGCACAGTGAGTCCTGGTGCAGCGCAGACAGTGACTCCCAGTGCAATGCAGACAGTGAGTCCTGGAGCAGTGCGGTCAGTGAGTCCCAGTGCATTGTGGACAGTGAGTCCTGGATCAGTGTGGACACTGATTCCCAGAGCAGTGTGGATACTGAGTCCTGGAGCAGTGTGGACAGTGAGTCCCGGAGCAGTGTGGACAGTGAGTCCCGGAGCAGTGTGGACAGCGAGTCCCGGAGCAGTGTGGACAGTGAGTCCAGGAGCAGTGTGGACAGTGAGTCCCAAAGCAGTGAGGGTACTGAGTCCCGGAGCAGTGTGGATACTGAGTCAAGCAGCAGTGTGGACAGTGAGTCCCGGAGCAGTGTGGACAGCGAGTCCCGGAGCAGTGTGCACAGTGAGTCCCGGAGCAGTGTGGACAGTGAGTCCTGGAGCAGTGTGGATACTGAGTCCCGGAGCAGTGTGGACAGTTAGACCCGGAGTAGTGTGGACAGTGAGTCCTGGAGCAGTGTGGACAGTGAGTCCCGGAGCAGTGTGGACAGTGAGTCCCAGAGCAATGCGGGCAGTGAGCCCTGGAGTAGTGTGGACAGTGAGTCCTTGAGCAGTGCGGACAGTGACTAACGGTGCAGAGCAGTCAGTGACTCCCAGTGCAATGTGGACTGTGAGTCCTGGAGCAGTCTGGATACTGAGTCTCGGAGCAGTGTGGACAGTGAGTCCTGGAGCAGTGTGGACAGTGAGTCCTGGAGCAGTGTGGACAGTGAGTCCCGGAGCAGTGTGGACAGTGAGTCCTGGAGCAGTGTGGACAGTGAGTCCTGGAGCAGTATGGACAGTGAGTCCCGGAGCAGTGTGGACAGTGAGTCCTGGAACAGTGTGGACAGTGAGTCCTGGAACAGTGTGGACAGTGAGTCCTGGAGCAGTGTGGACAGTGAGTCCTGGAGCAGTGTGGACAGTGCGTCCTGGTACAGTGAGGATACTGAGTCCCGGAGCCATGTGAACAGTGACTCCTGGTTCAGTGCAGACAGTGACTCCCAGTGCAATGTGGAAAGTGAGTCCAGGAGCAGTGTGGTCAGTGAGTCCTGGAGTGGTGTGGACAGTGACTCCTGGAGCAGTGTGGACAGTGAGACCCGGAGCAGTGCAGACAGTGAGACCCAGAGCAGTGTGGACAGTGAGTCCCGGAGCAGTGTGGACGGTGAGACCCAGAGCAGTGTGGATAGTGAGTCCCGGAGCAGTGTGGACAGTGAGACCCGGAGCAGTGCGGACAGTGAGACCCAGAGCAGTGTGGACAGTGAGTCCCGGACCAGTGTGGACAGTGAGTCCCAGAGCAGTGTGGACACTGAGTCCCAGTGCAGTGCAGACAGTGAGTCCAGGAGCAGTGTGGATACTGAGCCCCGGAGCAATGTGGACAGCGAATCCTGGAGCAGTGCAGACAGTGAGTCCCAAAGCAGTGAGGAGAATAAGTCCCAGAAAAGTGTGGACAGTGAAACCCGGAACAGTGTGGACAGTGAGTCCCGGTGCAGTGAGGGTACTGAGTCCCGGAGCAGTTTGGATACTGAGTCAAGGAGCAGTGTGGACAGTGTGTGCCGGAGCAGTGAGGATACAGAGTCCCGGAGCAGTGTGGACAGTGAGTGCCGGAGCAGTGAGGATACAGAGTCCCGGAGCAGTGTGGACGCAGAGTCCCGGAGCAGTGTGGACAGTGAGTCCCGGAGCAGTGTGGACAGTGAGTCCTGGAGCAGTGTGGACAGTGAGTCCCAGAGCAGTGTGGACAGTGAGTCCTGGAACAGTGTGGACAGTGAGTCCCGGAGCAGTGTGGACAGTGAGTCCCGGAGCAGTGTGGACAGCGAGTCCCGGAGCAGTGTGGACAGTGAGTCCTGGAGCAGTGTGGGCAGTGAGTCCGAGAGCAGTGTGGACAGTGAGTCCGAGAGCAGTGTGGACAGTGAGTCCCGGAGCAGTGTGGACAGTAGGTCCTGGAGTGGTATGGACAGTCAGCCCCAGAGCAGTGTGGACAGTGTGTCCCGGAGCAGTGTGGACAGTGAGTCCCGGAGCAGTGTGGACAGTGAGTCCTGGAGCAGTGTGGACAGTGAGTCCCGGAGCAGTGTGGACAGTGAGTCCCGGAGCAGTGTGGACAGTGAGCCCCCGAGCAGTGTGGACAGTGAGCCTCAGAGCAGTGTGGACAGTGAGTCCCAGAGCAGTGTGGACAGTGAGTCCTGGAGTGGTGTGGACAGTGACTCCTGGAGCAGTGTGGACAGTGAGACCCGGAGCAGTGCAGACAGTGAGACCCAGAGCAGTGTGGACAGTGAGTCCCGGAGCAGTGTGGACGGTGAGACCCAGAGCAGTGTGGATAGTGAGTCCCGGAGCAGTGTGGACAGTGAGACCCGGAGCAGTGCGGACAGTGAGACCCAGAGCAGTGTGGACAGTGAGTCCCGGACCAGTGTGGACAGTGAGTCCCAGAGCAGTGTGGACACTGAGTCCCAGTGCAGTGCAGACAGTGAGTCCAGGAGCAGTGTGGATACTGAGCCCCGGAGCAATGTGGACAGCGAATCCTGGAGCAGTGCAGACAGTGAGTCCCAAAGCAGTGAGGAGAATAAGTCCCAGAAAAGTGTGGACAGTGAAACCCGGAACAGTGTGGACAGTGAGTCCCGGTGCAGTGAGGGTACTGAGTCCCGGAGCAGTTTGGATACTGAGTCAAGGAGCAGTGTGGACAGTGTGTGCCGGAGCAGTGAGGATACAGAGTCCCGGAGCAGTGTGGACAGTGAGTGCCGGAGCAGTGAGGATACAGAGTCCCGGAGCAGTGTGGACGCAGAGTCCCGGAGCAGTGTGGACAGCGAGTCCCGGAGCAGTGTGGACAGTGAGTCCTGGAGCAGTGTGGACAGTGAGTCCCAGAGCAGTGTGGACAGTGAGTCCTGGAACAGTGTGGACAGTGAGTCCCGGAGCAGTGTGGACAGTGAGTCCCGGAGCAGTGTGGACAGCGAGTCCCGGAGCAGTGTGGACAGTGAGTCCTGGAGCAGTGTGGGCAGTGAGTCCGAGAGCAGTGTGGACAGTGAGTCCGAGAGCAGTGTGGACAGTGAGTCCCGGAGCAGTGTGGACAGTAGGTCCTGGAGTGGTATGGACAGTCAGCCCCAGAGCAGTGTGGACAGTGTGTCCCGGAGCAGTGTGGACAGTGAGTCCCGGAGCAGTGTGGACAGTGAGTCCTGGAGCAGTGTGGACAGTGAGTCCCGGAGCAGTGTGGACAGTGAGTCCCGGAGCAGTGTGGACAGTGAGCCCCCGAGCAGTGTGGACAGTGAGCCTCAGAGCAGTGTGGACAGTGAGTCCCAGAGCAGTGTGGACAGTGAGTCCTGGAGTGGTATGCACCGTGTGTCCCGGAGCAGTGTGGACAGTGAGTCCTGGAGCAGTGTGGATACTGAGTCCCGGAGCAGTGTGGACACTGAGTCCCGGAGCAGTGTGGACAGTGAGTCCCGGAGAAGTGTGGGCAGTGAGACCCGGAGCAGTGCAGACAGTGAGACCCAGAGCAGTGTGGACAGTGAGTCCCGGAGCAGTGTGGACAGTGAGACCCAGAGCAGTGTGGACAGTGAGTCCCGGAGCAGTGTGGACAGTGAGACCCAGAGCAGTGTGGATAGTGAGTCCCGGAGCAGTGTGGACAGTGAGACCCGGAGCAGTGCGGACAGTGAGACCCAGAGCAGTGTGGACAGTGAGTCCCGGACCAGTGTGGACAGTGAGTCCCAGAGCAGTGTGGACACTGAGTCCCAGTGCAGTGCAGACAGTGAGTCCAGGAGCAGTGTGGATACTGAGCCCCGGAGCAATGTGGACAGAGAATCCTGGAGCAGTGCAGACAGTGAGTCCCAAAGCAGTGAGGAGAATAAGTCCCAGAAAAGTGTGGACAGTGAAACCCGGAACAGTGTGGACAGTGAGTCCCGGTGCAGTGAGGGTACTGAGTCCCGGAGCAGTTTGGATACTGAGTCAAGGAGCAGTGTGGACAGTGTGTGCCGGAGCAGTGAGGATACTGAGTCCCGGAGCAGTGTGGACAGTGAGTGCCGGAGCAGTGAGGATACAGAGTCCCGGAGCAGTGTGGACGCAGAGTCCCGGAGCAGTGTGGACAGCGAGTCCCGGAGCAGTGTGGACAGTGAGTCCTGGAGCAGTGTGGACAGTGAGTCCCAGAGCAGTGTGGACAGTGAGTCCCAGAGCAGTGTGGACAGTGAGTCCCGGAGCAGTGTGGACAGTAGGTCCTGGAGTGGTATGGACAGTCAGCCCCAGAGCAGTGTGGACAGTGTGTCCCGGAGCAGTGTGGACAGTGAGTCCCGGAGCAGTGTGGACAGTGAGTCCCGGAGCAGTGTGGACAGTGAGTCCAGGAGCAGTGTGGACAGTGTGTGCCGGAGCAGTGAGGATACTGAGTCCCGGAGCAGTGTGGACAGTGAGTGCCGGAGCAGTGAGGATACAGAGTCCCGGAGCAGTGTGGACGCAGAGTCCCGGAGCAGTGTGGACAGCGAGTCCCAGAGCAGTGTGGACAGTGAGTCCCGGAGCAGTGTGGACAGTGAGTCCCGGAGCAGTGTGGACAGTAGGTCCTGGAGTGGTATGGACAGTCAGCCCCAGAGCAGTGTGGACAGTGTGTCCCGGAGCAGTGTGGACAGTGAGTCCCGGAGCAGTGTGGACAGTGAGTCCAGGAGCAGTGTGGACAGTGAGTCCTGGAGCAATGTGGACAGTGAGTCCCTGAGCAGTGTGGACAGTGAGTCCCGGAGCAGTGTGGACAGTGAGCCCCCGAGCAGTGTGGACAGTGAGCCTCAGAGCAGTGTGGACAGTGAGTCCCAGAGCAGTGTGGACAGTGAGTCCTGGAGTGGTATGCACCGTGTGTCCCGGAGCAGTGTGGACAGTGAGTCCTTGAGCAGTGTGGATACTGAGTCCCGGAGCAGTGTGGACACTGAGTCCCGGAGCAGTGTGGACAGTGAGTCCCGGAGAAGTGTGGGCAGTGAGTCCCAGAGCAGTGTGGACAGTGAGTCCCGGAGCAGTGTGGACAGTGAGTCCCAGAGCAGTGTGGACAGCGAGTACTGGAGCAGTGTGGACAGTGAGTCCCGGAACAGTGTGGACAGTGAGTCCCGGTGCAGCGCACACATTGACTCCCGGTGAGTGCGGACATTGACTCCTGGAGCAGTGTGCACAGTGAGTCCTGGAGCAGTGTGGATACTGAGTCCCGGAGCAGTGTGGACAGTCCGTCCCAGAGCAGAGTGGACAGTGAGTCCCGGAACAGTGTGGACAGTGAGTCCCGGAGCAGTGTGGACAGTCCGTCCCAGAGCAGTGTGGACAGTGAGTCCCGGAACAGTGTGGACAGTGAGTCCCAGTGCAGCGCAGGCAGTGACTCCCGGTGAGTGCGGACATTGACTCCTGGAACAGTGTGAACAGTGAGTCATGGAGCAGTGTGGATACTGAGTCCCGGAGCAGTGTGGACAGTCCGTCCCAGAGCAGTGTGGACAGTGAAACACGGAGTAGTGTGGACAGTGAGAAACAGAGCAGTGCATACTGTGACTCCTGGTGCAGGGCAGACAGTGACTCCCAGTGCAATGCAGACAGTGAGTCCTGGAGCAGTGCGGTCAGTGAGTCCCAGTGCATTGTTGAGAGTGAATCCTGGAGCAGTGTGGACAGTGAGTCCCGGAGCAATGCGGGTAGTGAGTCCTGGAGCAGCGTGGACAGTGAGTCCTAGAGCAGTGTGGTCACTGAGTCCTGGTACAGTGTGGAGAGTGAGTCCCGGAGCCGTGTGGACAGTGAGTCAGAGAACAGTGTGGACAGTGAGTCCTGGAACATTGTGGACAGTGAGTCCTGGAACAGTGTGGACAGTGAGTCCTGGAGCAGGGTGGACAGTGAGACCCAAAGCAGGGTGGACAGTGAGACCCAAAGCAGTGTGAACAGTGATTCCCGGAGCAGGGTGGACAGTGAGTCCTGGTGCACTGTGGACAATGGGCCCCAGAGCAGTTTGGACAATGAGTCCCAGAGCAGTGCGGGCAGTGAGTCCTGGAGCAGTGTGGACAGTGAGTCCCGGAGCAATGCGGGCAGTGAGTCCTGGAGCAGTGTGGACAGTGACTCCCGGAGCAATGCGGGCAGTGAGTCCTGGAGCAGTGTGGACAGTGAGTCCCGGAGCAGTGTGGACAGTGAGTCCCCGAACAGTGTGGACAGTAAGTCCTGGAACAGTGTGGACAGTGAGTCCCGGAACAATGCAGACAGTGAGTACTGGTGCAGTGTGGACAGTGTGTCCAGGAGCAGTGTGCACAGTGAGTCCTGGTGCAGCGCAGACAGTGACTCCCAGTGCAATGCAGACAGTGAGTCCTGGAGCAGTGCGGTCAGTGAGTCCCAGTGCATTGTGGACAGTGAGTCCGGGATCAGTGTGGACACTGAGTCCCAGAGCAGTGTGGATACTGAGTCCTGGAGCAGTGTGGACAGTGAGTCCCGGAGCAGTGTGGACAGTGAGTCCCGGAGCAGTGTGGACAGCGAGTCCCGGAGCAGTGTGGACAGTGAGTCCCGGAGCAGTGTGGACAGTGAGTCCAGGAGCAGTGTGGACAGTGAGTCCCAAAGCAGTGAGGGTACTGAGTCCCGGAGCAGTGTGGATACTGAGTCAAGCAGCAGTGTGGACAGTGAGTCCCGGAGCAGTGTGGATACTGAGTCCCGGAGCAGTGTGGACAGTTAGACCCGGAGTAGTGTGGACAGTGAGTCCTGGAGCAGTGTGGACAGTGAGTCCCGGAGCAGTGTGGACAGTGAGTCCTGGAGCAGTGTGGACAGTGAGTCCCGGAGCAGTGTGGACAGTGAGTCCTGGATCAGTGTGGACACTGATTCCCAGAGCAGTGTGGATACTGAGTCCTGGAGCAGTGTGGACAGTGAGTCCCGGAGCAGTGTGGACAGTGAGTCCCAGAGCAGTGTGGACAGCGAGTCCCGGAGCAGTGTGGACAGTGAGTCCAGGAGCAGTGTGGACAGTGAGTCCCAAAGCAGTGAGGGTACTGAGTCCCGGAGCAGTGTGGATACTGAGTCAAGCAGCAGTGTGGACAGTGAGTCCCGGAGCAGTGTGGACAGCGAGTCCCGGAGCAGTGTGCACAGTGAGTCCCGGAGCAGTGTGGACAGTGAGTCCTGGAGCAGTGTGGATACTGAGTCCCGGAGCAGTGTGGACAGTTAGACCCGGAGTAGTGTGGACAGTGAGTCCTGGAGCAGTGTGGACAGTGAGTCCCGGAGCAGTGTGGACAGTGAGTCCCAGAGCAATGCGGGCAGTGAGCCCTGGAGCAGTGTGGACAGCGAGTCCCGGAGCAGTGTGCACAGTGAGTCCCGGAGCAGTGTGGACAGTGAGTCCTGGAGCAGTGTGGATACTGAGTCCCGGAGCAGTGTGGACAGTTAGACCCGGAGTAGTGTGGACAGTGAGTCCTCGAGCAGTGTGGACAGTGAGTCCCGGAGCAGTGTGGACAGTGAGTCCCAGAGCAATGCGGGCAGTGAGCCCTGGAGTAGTGTGGACAGTGAGTCCTTGAGCAGTGCGGACAGTGACTAACGGTGCAGAGCAGTCAGTGACTCCCAGTGCAATGTGGACTGTGAGTCCTGGAGCAGTCTGGATACTGAGTCTCGGAGCAGTGTGGACAGTGAGTCCTGGAGCAGTGTGGACAGTGAGTCCTGGAGCAGTGTGGACAGTGAGTCCCGGAGCAGTGTGGACAGTGAGTCCTGGAGCAGTGTGGACAGTGAGTCCTGGAGCAGTATGGACAGTGAGTCCCGGAGCAGTGTGGACAGTGAGTCCTGGAACAGTGTGGACAGTGAGTCCTGGAACAGTGTGGACAGTGAGTCCTGGAGCAGTGTGGACAGTGAGTCCTGGAGCAGTGTGGACAGTGCGTCCTGGTACAGTGAGGATACTGAGTCCCGGAGCCATGTGAACAGTGACTCCTGGTTCAGTGCAGACAGTGACTCCCAGTGCAATGTGGAAAGTGAGTCCAGGAGCAGTGTGGTCAGTGAGTCCTGGAGTGGTGTGGACAGTGACTCCTGGAGCAGTGTGGACAGTGAGACCCGGAGCAGTGCAGACAGTGAGACCCAGAGCAGTGTGGACAGTGAGTCCCGGAGCAGTGTGGACGGTGAGACCCAGAGCAGTGTGGATAGTGAGTCCCGGAGCAGTGTGGACAGTGAGACCCGGAGCAGTGCGGACAGTGAGACCCAGAGCAGTGTGGACAGTGAGTCCCGGACCAGTGTGGACAGTGAGTCCCAGAGCAGTGTGGACACTGAGTCCCAGTGCAGTGCAGACAGTGAGTCCAGGAGCAGTGTGGATACTGAGCCCCGGAGCAATGTGGACAGCGAATCCTGGAGCAGTGCAGACAGTGAGTCCCAAAGCAGTGAGGAGAATAAGTCCCAGAAAAGTGTGGACAGTGAAACCCGGAACAGTGTGGACAGTGAGTCCCGGTGCAGTGAGGGTACTGAGTCCCGGAGCAGTTTGGATACTGAGTCAAGGAGCAGTGTGGACAGTGTGTGCCGGAGCAGTGAGGATACAGAGTCCCGGAGCAGTGTGGACAGTGAGTGCCGGAGCAGTGAGGATACAGAGTCCCGGAGCAGTGTGGACGCAGAGTCCCGGAGCAGTGTAGACAGCGAGTCCCGGAGCAGTGTGGACAGTGAGTCCTGGAGCAGTGTGGACAGTGAGTCCCAGAGCAGTGTGGACAGTGAGTCCTGGAACAGTGTGGACAGTGAGTCCCGGAGCAGTGTGGACAGTGAGTCCCGGAGCAGTGTGGACAGCGAGTCCCGGAGCAGTGTGGACAGTGAGTCCTGGAGCAGTGTGGGCAGTGAGTCCGAGAGCAGTGTGGACAGTGAGTCCGAGAGCAGTGTGGACAGTGAGTCCCGGAGCAGTGTGGACAGTAGGTCCTGGAGTGGTATGGACAGTCAGCCCCAGAGCAGTGTGGACAGTGTGTCCCGGAGCAGTGTGGACAGTGAGTCCCGGAGCAGTGTGGACAGTGAGTCCTGGAGCAGTGTGGACAGTGAGTCCCGGAGCAGTGTGGACAGTGAGTCCCGGAGCAGTGTGGACAGTGAGCCCCCGAGCAGTGTGGACAGTGAGCCTCAGAGCAGTGTGGACAGTGAGTCCCAGAGCAGTGTGGACAGTGAGTCCTGGAGTGGTATGCACCGTGTGTCCCGGAGCAGTGTGGACAGTGAGTCCTGGAGCAGTGTGGATACTGAGTCCCGGAGCAGTGTGGACACTGAGTCCCGGAGCAGTGTGGACAGTGAGTCCCGGAGAAGTGTGGGCAGTGAGACCCGGAGCAGTGCAGACAGTGAGACCCAGAGCAGTGTGGACAGTGAGTCCCGGAGCAGTGTGGACAGTGAGACCCAGAGCAGTGTGGATAGTGAGTCCCGGAGCAGTGTGGACAGTGAGACCCGGAGCAGTGCGGACAGTGAGACCCAGAGCAGTGTGGACAGTGAGTCCCGGACCAGTGTGGACAGTGAGTCCCAGAGCAGTGTGGACACTGAGTCCCAGTGCAGTGCAGACAGTGAGTCCAGGAGCAGTGTGGATACTGAGCCCCGGAGCAATGTGGACAGAGAATCCTGGAGCAGTGCAGACAGTGAGTCCCAAAGCAGTGAGGAGAATAAGTCCCAGAAAAGTGTGGACAGTGAAACCCGGAACAGTGTGGACAGTGAGTCCCGGTGCAGTGAGGGTACTGAGTCCCGGAGCAGTTTGGATACTGAGTCAAGGAGCAGTGTGGACAGTGTGTGCCGGAGCAGTGAGGATACTGAGTCCCGGAGCAGTGTGGACAGTGAGTGCCGGAGCAGTGAGGATACAGAGTCCCGGAGCAGTGTGGACGCAGAGTCCCGGAGCAGTGTGGACAGCGAGTCCCGGAGCAGTGTGGACAGTGAGTCCTGGAGCAGTGTGGACAGTGAGTCCCAGAGCAGTGTGGACAGTGAGTCCGAGAGCAGTGTGGACAGTGAGTCCCGGAGCAGTGTGGACAGTAGGTCCTGGAGTGGTATGGACAGTCAGCCCCAGAGCAGTGTGGACAGTGTGTCCCGGAGCAGTGTGGACAGTGAGTCCCGGAGCAGTGTGGACAGTGAGTCCAGGAGCAGTGTGGACAGTGAGTCCTGGAGCAATGTGGACAGTGAGTCCCTGAGCAGTGTGGACAGTGAGTCCCGGAGCAGTGTGGACAGTGAGCCCCCGAGCAGTGTGGACAGTGAGCCTCAGAGCAGTGTGGACAGTGAGTCCCAGAGCAGTGTGGACAGTGAGTCCTGGAGTGGTATGCACCGTGTGTCCCGGAGCAGTGTGGACAGTGAGTCCTTGAGCAGTGTGGATACTGAGTCCCGGAGCAGTGTGGACACTGAGTCCCGGAGCAGTGTGGACAGTGAGTCCCGGAGAAGTGTGGGCAGTGAGTCCCAGAGCAGTGTGGACAGTGAGTCCCGGAGCAGTGTGGACAGTGAGTCCCAGAGCAGTGTGGACAGCGATTACTGGAGCAGTGTGGACAGTGAGTCCTGGAGCAGTGTGGACAGTGCGTCCTGGTACAGTGAGGATACTGAGTCCCGGAGCCATGTGAACAGTGACTCCTGGTTCAGTGCAGACAGTGACTCCCAGTGCAATGTGGAAAGTGAGTCCAGGAGCAGTGTGGTCAGTGAGTCCTGGAGTGGTGTGGACAGTGACTCCTGGAGCAGTGTGGACAGTGAGACCCGGAGCAGTGCAGACAGTGAGACCCAGAGCAGTGTGGACAGTGAGTCCCGGAGCAGTGTGGACGGTGAGACCCAGAGCAGTGTGGATAGTGAGTCCCGGAGCAGTGTGGACAGTGAGACCCGGAGCAGTGCGGACAGTGAGACCCAGAGCAGTGTGGACAGTGAGTCCCGGACCAGTGTGGACAGTGAGTCCCAGAGCAGTGTGGACACTGAGTCCCAGTGCAGTGCAGACAGTGAGTCCAGGAGCAGTGTGGATACTGAGCCCCGGAGCAATGTGGACAGCGAATCCTGGAGCAGTGCAGACAGTGAGTCCCAAAGCAGTGAGGAGAATAAGTCCCAGAAAAGTGTGGACAGTGAAACCCGGAACAGTGTGGACAGTGAGTCCCGGTGCAGTGAGGGTACTGAGTCCCGGAGCAGTTTGGATACTGAGTCAAGGAGCAGTGTGGACAGTGTGTGCCGGAGCAGTGAGGATACAGAGTCCCGGAGCAGTGTGGACAGTGAGTGCCGGAGCAGTGAGGATACAGAGTCCCGGAGCAGTGTGGACGCAGAGTCCCGGAGCAGTGTAGACAGCGAGTCCCGGAGCAGTGTGGACAGTGAGTCCTGGAGCAGTGTGGACAGTGAGTCCCAGAGCAGTGTGGACAGTGAGTCCTGGAACAGTGTGGACAGTGAGTCCCGGAGCAGTGTGGACAGTGAGTCCCGGAGCAGTGTGGACAGCGAGTCCCGGAGCAGTGTGGACAGTGAGTCCTGGAGCAGTGTGGGCAGTGAGTCCGAGAGCAGTGTGGACAGTGAGTCCGAGAGCAGTGTGGACAGTGAGTCCCGGAGCAGTGTGGACAGTAGGTCCTGGAGTGGTATGGACAGTCAGCCCCAGAGCAGTGTGGACAGTGTGTCCCGGAGCAGTGTGGACAGTGAGTCCCGGAGCAGTGTGGACAGTGAGTCCTGGAGCAGTGTGGACAGTGAGTCCCGGAGCAGTGTGGACAGTGAGTCCCGGAGCAGTGTGGACAGTGAGCCCCCGAGCAGTGTGGACAGTGAGCCTCAGAGCAGTGTGGACAGTGAGTCCCAGAGCAGTGTGGACAGTGAGTCCTGGAGTGGTATGCACCGTGTGTCCCGGAGCAGTGTGGACAGTGAGTCCTGGAGCAGTGTGGATACTGAGTCCCGGAGCAGTGTGGACACTGAGTCCCGGAGCAGTGTGGACAGTGAGTCCCGGAGAAGTGTGGGCAGTGAGACCCGGAGCAGTGCAGACAGTGAGACCCAGAGCAGTGTGGACAGTGAGTCCCGGAGCAGTGTGGACAGTGAGACCCAGAGCAGTGTGGATAGTGAGTCCCGGAGCAGTGTGGACAGTGAGACCCGGAGCAGTGCGGACAGTGAGACCCAGAGCAGTGTGGACAGTGAGTCCCGGACCAGTGTGGACAGTGAGTCCCAGAGCAGTGTGGACACTGAGTCCCAGTGCAGTGCAGACAGTGAGTCCAGGAGCAGTGTGGATACTGAGCCCCGGAGCAATGTGGACAGAGAATCCTGGAGCAGTGCAGACAGTGAGTCCCAAAGCAGTGAGGAGAATAAGTCCCAGAAAAGTGTGGACAGTGAAACCCGGAACAGTGTGGACAGTGAGTCCCGGTGCAGTGAGGGTACTGAGTCCCGGAGCAGTTTGGATACTGAGTCAAGGAGCAGTGTGGACAGTGTGTGCCGGAGCAGTGAGGATACTGAGTCCCGGAGCAGTGTGGACAGTGAGTGCCGGAGCAGTGAGGATACAGAGTCCCGGAGCAGTGTGGACGCAGAGTCCCGGAGCAGTGTGGACAGCGAGTCCCGGAGCAGTGTGGACAGTGAGTCCTGGAGCAGTGTGGACAGTGAGTCCCAGAGCAGTGTGGACAGTGAGTCCGAGAGCAGTGTGGACAGTGAGTCCCGGAGCAGTGTGGACAGTAGGTCCTGGAGTGGTATGGACAGTCAGCCCCAGAGCAGTGTGGACAGTGTGTCCCGGAGCAGTGTGGACAGTGAGTCCCGGAGCAGTGTGGACAGTGAGTCCAGGAGCAGTGTGGACAGTGAGTCCTGGAGCAATGTGGACAGTGAGTCCCTGAGCAGTGTGGACAGTGAGTCCCGGAGCAGTGTGGACAGTGAGCCCCCGAGCAGTGTGGACAGTGAGCCTCAGAGCAGTGTGGACAGTGAGTCCCAGAGCAGTGTGGACAGTGAGTCCTGGAGTGGTATGCACCGTGTGTCCCGGAGCAGTGTGGACAGTGAGTCCTTGAGCAGTGTGGATACTGAGTCCCGGAGCAGTGTGGACACTGAGTCCCGGAGCAGTGTGGACAGTGAGTCCCGGAGAAGTGTGGGCAGTGAGTCCCAGAGCAGTGTGGACAGTGAGTCCCGGAGCAGTGTGGACAGTGAGTCCCAGAGCAGTGTGGACAGCGATTACTGGAGCAGTGTGGACAGTGAGTCCCGGAACAGTGTGGACAGTGAGTCCCGGTGCAGCGCACACATTGACTCCCGGTGAGTGCGGACATTGACTCCTGGAGCAGTGTGCACAGTGAGTCCTGGAGCAGTGTGGATACTGAGTCCCGGAGCAGTGTGGACAGTCCGTCCCAGAGCAGAGTGGACAGTGAGTCCCGGAACAGTGTGGACAGTGAGTCCCGGAGCAGTGTGGACAGTCCGTCCCAGAGCAGTGTGGACAGTGAGTCCCGGAACAGTGTGGACAGTGAGTCCCAGTGCAGCGCAGGCAGTGACTCCCGGTGAGTGCGGACATTGACTCCTGGAACAGTGTGAACAGTGAGTCATGGAGCAGTGTGGATACTGAGTCCCGGAGCAGTGTGGACAGTCCGTCCCAGAGCAGTGTGGACAGTGAAACACGGAGTAGTGTGGACAGTGAGAAACAGAGCAGTGCATACTGTGACTCCTGGTGCAGGGCAGACAGTGACTCCCAGTGCAATGCAGACAGTGAGTCCTGGAGCAGTGCGGTCAGTGAGTCCCAGTGCATTGTTGAGAGTGAATCCTGGAGCAGTGTGGACAGTGAGTCCCGGAGCAATGCGGGTAGTGAGTCCTGGAGCAGCGTGGACAGTGAGTCCTAGAGCAGTGTGGTCACTGAGTCCTGGTACAGTGTGGAGAGTGAGTCCCGGAGCCGTGTGGACAGTGAGTCAGAGAACAGTGTGGACAGTGAGTCCTGGAACATTGTGGACAGTGAGTCCTGGAACAGTGTGGACAGTGAGTCCTGGAGCAGGGTGGACAGTGAGACCCAAAGCAGGGTGGACAGTGAGACCCAAAGCAGTGTGAACAGTGATTCCCGGAGCAGGGTGGACAGTGAGTCCTGGTGCACTGTGGACAATGGGCCCCAGAGCAGTTTGGACAATGAGTCCCAGAGCAGTGCGGGCAGTGAGTCCTGGAGCAGTGTGGACAGTGAGTCCCGGAGCAATGTGGGCAGTGAGTCCTGGAGCAGTGTGGACAGTGACTCCCGGAGCAATGCGGGCAGTGAGTCCTGGAGCAGTGTGGACAGTGAGTCCCGGAGCAGTGTGGACAGTGAGTCCCCGAACAGTGTGGACAGTAAGTCCTGGAACAGTGTGGACAGTGAGTCCCGGAACAATGCAGACAGTGAGTACTGGTGCAGTGTGGACAGTGTGTCCAGGAGCAGTGTGCACAGTGAGTCCTGGTGCAGCGCAGACAGTGACTCCCAGTGCAATGCAGACAGTGAGTCCTGGAGCAGTGCGGTCAGTGAGTCCCAGTGCATTGTGGACAGTGAGTCCTGGATCAGTGTGGACACTGAGTCCCAGAGCAGTGTGGATACTGAGTCCTGGAGCAGTGTGGACAGTGAGTCCCGGAGCAGTGTGGACAGTGAGTCCCGGAGCAGTGTGGACAGCGAGTCCCGGAGCAGTGTGGACAGTGAGTCCCGGAGCAGTGTGGACAGTGAGTCCAGGAGCAGTGTGGACAGTGAGTCCCAAAGCAGTGAGGGTACTGAGTCCCGGAGCAGTGTGGATACTGAGTCAAGCAGCAGTGTGGACAGTGAGTCCCGGAGCAGTGTGGATACTGAGTCCCGGAGCAGTGTGGACAGTTAGACCCGGAGTAGTGTGGACAGTGAGTCCTGGAGCAGTGTGGACAGTGAGTCCCGGAGCAGTGTGGACAGTGAGTCCTGGAGCAGTGTGGACAGTGAGTCCCGGAGCAGTGTGGACAGTGAGTCCTGGATCAGTGTGGACACTGATTCCCAGAGCAGTGTGGAGACTGAGTCCTGGAGCAGTGTGGACAGTGAGTCCCGGAGCAGTGTGGACAGTGAGTCCCGGAGCAGTGTGGACAGCGAGTCCCGGAGCAGTGTGGACAGTGAGTCCAGGAGCAGTGTGGACAGTGAGTCCCAAAGCAGTGAGGGTACTGAGTCCCGGAGCAGTGTGGATACTGAGTCAAGCAGCAGTGTGGACAGTGAGTCCCGGAGCAGTGTGGACAGCGAGTCCCGGAGCAGTGTGCACAGTGAGTCCCGGAGCAGTGTGGACAGTGAGTCCTGGAGCAGTGTGGATACTGAGTCCCGGAGCAGTGTGGACAGTTAGACCCGGAGTAGTGTGGACAGTGAGTCCTGGAGCAGTGTGGACAGTGAGTCCCGGAGCAGTGTGGACAGTGAGTCCCAGAGCAATGCGGGCAGTGAGCCCTGGAGTAGTGTGGACAGTGAGTCCTTGAGCAGTGCGGACAGTGACTAACGGTGCAGAGCAGTCAGTGACTCCCAGTGCAATGTGGACTGTGAGTCCTGGAGCAGTGTGGATACTGAGTCTCGGAGCAGTGTGGACAGTGAGTCCTGGAGCAGTGTGGACAGTGAGTCCTGGAGCAGTGTGGACAGTGAGTCCCGGAGCAGTGTGGACAGTGAGTCCTGGAGCAGTGTGGACAGTGAGTCCTGGAGCAGTATGGACAGTGAGTCCCGGAGCAGTGTGGACAGTGAGTCCTGGAACAGTGTGGACAGTGAGTCCTGGAACAGTGTGGACAGTGAGTCCTGGAGCAGTGTGGACAGTGAGTCCTGGAGCAGTGTGGACAGTGCGTCCTGGTACAGTGAGGATACTGAGTCCCGGAGCCATGTGAACAGTGACTCCTGGTTCAGTGCAGACAGTGACTCCCAGTGCAATGTGGAAAGTGAGTCCAGGAGCAGTGTGGTCAGTGAGTCCTGGAGTGGTGTGGACAGTGACTCCTGGAGCAGTGTGGACAGTGAGACCCGGAGCAGTGCAGACAGTGAGACCCAGAGCAGTGTGGACAGTGAGTCCCGGAGCAGTGTGGACGGTGAGACCCAGAGCAGTGTGGATAGTGAGTCCCGGAGCAGTGTGGACAGTGAGACCCGGAGCAGTGCGGACAGTGAGACCCAGAGCAGTGTGGACAGTGAGTCCCGGACCAGTGTGGACAGTGAGTCCCAGAGCAGTGTGGACACTGAGTCCCAGTGCAGTGCAGACAGTGAGTCCAGGAGCAGTGTGGATACTGAGCCCCGGAGCAATGTGGACAGCGAATCCTGGAGCAGTGCAGACAGTGAGTCCCAAAGCAGTGAGGAGAATAAGTCCCAGAAAAGTGTGGACAGTGAAACCCGGAACAGTGTGGACAGTGAGTCCCGGTGCAGTGAGGGTACTGAGTCCCGGAGCAGTTTGGATACTGAGTCAAGGAGCAGTGTGGACAGTGTGTGCCGGAGCAGTGAGGATACAGAGTCCCGGAGCAGTGTGGACAGTGAGTGCCGGAGCAGTGAGGATACAGAGTCCCGGAGCAGTGTGGACGCAGAGTCCCGGAGCAGTGTGGACAGCGAGTCCCGGAGCAGTGTGGACAGTGAGTCCTGGAGCAGTGTGGACAGTGAGTCCCAGAGCAGTGTGGACAGTGAGTCCGAGAGCAGTGTGGACAGTGAGTCCCAGAGCAGTGTGGACAGTGAGTCCCGGAGCAGTGTGGACAGTAGGTCCTGGAGTGGTATGGACAGTCAGCCCCAGAGCAGTGTGGACAGTGTGTCCCGGAGCAGTGTGGACAGTGAGTCCCGGAGCAGTGTGGACAGTGAGTCCTGGAGCAGTGTGGACAGTGAGTCCCGGAGCAGTGTGGACAGTGAGTCCCGGAGCAGTGTGGACAGTGAGCCCCCGAGCAGTGTGGACAGTGAGCCTCAGAGCAGTGTGGACAGTGAGTCCCAGAGCAGTGTGGACAGTGAGTCCTGGAGTGGTATGCACCGTGTGTCCCGGAGCAGTGTGGACAGTGAGTCCTGGAGCAGTGTGGATACTGAGTCCCGGAGCAGTGTGGACACTGAGTCCCGGAGCAGTGTGGACAGTGAGTCCCGGAGAAGTGTGGGCAGTGAGACCCGGAGCAGTGCAGACAGTGAGACCCAGAGCAGTGTGGACAGTGAGTCCCGGAGCAGTGTGGACAGTGAGACCCAGAGCAGTGTGGATAGTGAGTCCCGGAGCAGTGTGGACAGTGAGACCCGGAGCAGTGCGGACAGTGAGACCCAGAGCAGTGTGGACAGTGAGTCCCGGACCAGTGTGGACAGTGAGTCCCAGAGCAGTGTGGACACTGAGTCCCAGTGCAGTGCAGACAGTGAGTCCAGGAGCAGTGTGGATACTGAGCCCCGGAGCAATGTGGACAGAGAATCCTGGAGCAGTGCAGACAGTGAGTCCCAAAGCAGTGAGGAGAATAAGTCCCAGAAAAGTGTGGACAGTGAAACCCGGAACAGTGTGGACAGTGAGTCCCGGTGCAGTGAGGGTACTGAGTCCCGGAGCAGTTTGGATACTGAGTCAAGGAGCAGTGTGGACAGTGTGTGCCGGAGCAGTGAGGATACTGAGTCCCGGAGCAGTGTGGACAGTGAGTGCCGGAGCAGTGAGGATACAGAGTCCCGGAGCAGTGTGGACGCAGAGTCCCGGAGCAGTGTGGACAGCGAGTCCCGGAGCAGTGTGGACAGTGAGTCCTGGAGCAGTGTGGACAGTGAGTCCCAGAGCAGTGTGGACAGTGAGTCCCAGAGCAGTGTGGACAGTGAGTCCCGGAGCAGTGTGGACAGTAGGTCCTGGAGTGGTATGGACAGTCAGCCCCAGAGCAGTGTGGACAGTGTGTCCCGGAGCAGTGTGGACAGTGAGTCCCGGAGCAGTGTGGACAGTGAGTCCAGGAGCAGTGTGGACAGTGAGTCCTGGAGCAATGTGGACAGTGAGTCCCTGAGCAGTGTGGACAGTGAGTCCCGGAGCAGTGTGGACAGTGAGCCCCCGAGCAGTGTGGACAGTGAGCCTCAGAGCAGTGTGGACAGTGAGTCCCAGAGCAGTGTGGACAGTGAGTCCTGGAGTGGTATGCACCGTGTGTCCCGGAGCAGTGTGGACAGTGAGTCCTTGAGCAGTGTGGATACTGAGTCCCGGAGCAGTGTGGACACTGAGTCCCGGAGCAGTGTGGACAGTGAGTCCCGGAGAAGTGTGGGCAGTGAGTCCCAGAGCAGTGTGGACAGTGAGTCCCGGAGCAGTGTGGACAGTGAGTCCCAGAGCAGTGTGGACAGCGAGTACTGGAGCAGTGTGGACAGTGAGTCCCGGAACAGTGTGGACAGTGAGTCCCGGTGCAGCGCACACATTGACTCCCGGTGAGTGCGGACATTGACTCCTGGAGCAGTGTGCACAGTGAGTCCTGGTGCAGTGTGGATACTGAGTCCCGGAGCAGTGTGGACAGTCCGTCCCAGAGCAGAGTGGACAGTGAGTCCCGGAACAGTGTGGACAGTGAGTCCCGGAGCAGTGTGGACAGTCCGTCCCAGAGCAGTGTGGACAGTGAGTCCCGGAACAGTGTGGACAGTGAGTCCCAGTGCAGCGCAGGCAGTGACTCCCGGTGAGTGCGGACATTGACTCCTGGAACAGTGTGAACAGTGAGTCATGGAGCAGTGTGGATACTGAGTCCCGGAGCAGTGTGGACAGTCCGTCCCAGAGCAGTGTGGACAGTGAAACACGGAGTAGTGTGGACAGTGAGAAACAGAGCAGTGCATACTGTGACTCCTGGTGCAGGGCAGACAGTGACTCCCAGTGCAATGCAGACAGTGAGTCCTGGAGCAGTGCGGTCAGTGAGTCCCAGTGCATTGTTGAGAGTGAATCCTGGAGCAGTGTGGACAGTGAGTCCCGGAGCAATGCGGGTAGTGAGTCCTGGAGCAGCGTGGACAGTGAGTCCTAGAGCAGTGTGGTCACTGAGTCCTGGTACAGTGTGGAGAGTGAGTCCCGGAGCCGTGTGGACAGTGAGTCAGAGAACAGTGTGGACAGTGAGTCCTGGAACATTGTGGACAGTGAGTCCTGGAACAGTGTGGACAGTGAGTCCTGGAGCAGGGTGGACAGTGAGACCCAAAGCAGGGTGGACAGTGAGACCCAAATCAGTGTGAACAGTGATTCCCGGAGCAGGGTGGACAGTGAGTCCTGGTGCACTGTGGACAATGGGCGCCAGAGCAGTTTGGACAATGAGTCCCAGAGCAGTGCGGGCAGTGAGTCCTGGAGCAGTGTGGACAGTGAGTCCCGGAGCAATGTGGGCAGTGAGTCCTGGAGCAGTGTGGACAGTGACTCCCGGAGCAATGCGGGCAGTGAGTCCTGGAGCAGTGTGGACAGTGAGTCCCGGAGCAGTGTGGACAGTGAGTCCCCGAACAGTGTGGACAGTAAGTCCTGGAACAGTGTGGACAGTGAGTCCCGGAACAATGCAGACAGTGAGTACTGGTGCAGTGTGGACAGTGTGTCCAGGAGCAGTGTGCACAGTGAGTCCTGGTGCAGCGCAGACAGTGACTCCCAGTGCAATGCAGACAGTGAGTCCTGGAGCAGTGCGGTCAGTGAGTCCCAGTGCATTGTGGACAGTGAGTCCTGGATCAGTGTGGACACTGAGTCCCAGAGCAGTGTGGATACTGAGTCCTGGAGCAGTGTGGACAGTGAGTCCCGGAGCAGTGTGGACAGTGAGTCCCGGAGCAGTGTGGACAGCGAGTCCCGGAGCAGTGTGGACAGTGAGTCCCGGAGCAGTGTGGACAGTGAGTCCAGGAGCAGTGTGGACAGTGAGTCCCAAAGCAGTGAGGGTACTGAGTCCCGGAGCAGTGTGGATACTGAGTCAAGCAGCAGTGTGGACAGTGAGTCCCGGAGCAGTGTGGATACTGAGTCCCGGAGCAGTGTGGACAGTTAGACCCGGAGTAGTGTGGACAGTGAGTCCTGGAGCAGTGTGGACAGTGAGTCCCGGAGCAGTGTGGACAGTGAGTCCTGGAGCAGTGTGGACAGTGAGTCCCGGAGCAGTGTGGATAATGAGTCCTGGAGCAGTGCGGACAGTGACTAACGGTGCAGAGCAGTCAGTGACTCCCAGTTCAATGTGGACTGTGAGTCCTTGAGCAGTGTGGATACTGAGTCTCGGAGCAGTGTGGACAGTGAGTCCTGGACCAGTGTGGACAGTGAGTCCCGGAGCAGTGTGGACAGTGAGTCCCGGAGCAGTGTGGACAGTGAGTCCTGGACCAGTGTGCACAGTGAGTCCTGGAGCAGTGTGGACAGTGAGTCCCGGAGCAGTGTGGACAGTGAGTCCCGGAGCAGTGTGGACAGCGAGTCCCGGAGCAGTGTGGACAGTGAGTCCCGGAGCAGTGCGGACAGTGAGTCCAGGAGCAGTGTGGACAGTGAGTCCCAAAGCAGTGAGGGTACTGAGTCCCGGAGCAGTGTGGATACTGAGTCAAGCAGCAGTGTGGACAGTGAGTCCCGGAGCAGTGTGGACAGCGAGTCCCGGAGCAGTGTGCACAGTGAGTCCCGGAGCACTGTGGACAGTGAGTCCTGGAGCAGTGTGGATACTGAGTCCCGGAGCAGTGTGGACAGTTAGACCCGGAGTAGTGTGGACAGTGAGTCCTGGAGCAGTGTGGACAGTGAGTCCCGGATCAGTGTGGACAGTGAGTCCCAGAGCAATGCGGGCAGTGAGCCCTGGATTAGTGTGGACAGTGAGTCCTGGAGCAGTGCGGACAGTGACTAACGGTGCAGAGCAGTCAGTGACTCCCAGTGCAATGTGGACTGTGAGTCCTGGAGCAGTGTGGATACTGAGTCTCGGAGCAGTGTGGACAGTGAGTCCTGGAGCAGTGTGGACAGTGAGTCCCGGAGCAGTGTGGACAGTGAGTCCCGGAGCAGTGTGGACAGTGAGTCCCGGAGCAGTGTGGACAGTGTGTCCTGGAGCAGTGTGCACAGTGAGTCCTGGAGCAATGCGGGCAGTGAGTCCTGGAGCAGTGTGTACAGTGAGTCCTGGAGCAGTGTGGACACTGAGTCCTGGAACAGTGTGGACAGTGAGTCCCGGAGCAGTGTGGACAGTGAGTCCCCGAACAGTGTGGACAGTAAGTCCTGGAACAGTGTGGACAGTGAGTCCCGGAACAATGCAGACAGTGAGTACTGGTGCAGCGCAGACAGTGTGTCCAGGAGCAGTGTGCACAGTGAGTCCTGGTGCAGCGCAGACAGTGAGTCCCAGTGCATTGTGGACAGTGAGTCCTGGATCAGTGTGGACACTGATTCCCAGAGCAGTGTGGATACTGAGTCCTGGAGCAGTGTGGACAGTGAGTCCCGGAGCAGTGTGGACAGTGAGTCCCGGAGCAGTGTGGACAGCGAGTCCCGGAGCAGTGTGGACAGTGAGTCCAGGAGCAGTGTGGACAGTGAGTCCCAAAGCAGTGAGGGTACTGAGTCCCGGAGCAGTGTGGATACTGAGTCAAGCAGCAGTGTGGACAGTGAGTCCCGGAGCAGTGTGGACAGCGAGTCCCGGAGCAGTGTGCACAGTGAGTCCTGGAGCAGTGTGGACAGTGAGTCCTGGAGCAGTGTGGATACTGAGTCCCGGAGCAGTGTGGACAGTTAGACCCGGAGTAGTGTGGACAGTGAGTCCTGGAGCAGTGTGGACAGTGAGTCCCGGAGCAGTGTGGACAGTGAGTCCCAGAGCAATACGGGCAGTGAGCCCTGGAGTAGTGTGGACAGTGAGTCCTTGAGCAGTGCGGACAGTGACTAACGGTGCAGAGCAGTCAGTGACTCCCAGTGCAATGTGGACTGTGAGTCCTGGAGCAGTGTGGATACTGAGTCTCGGAGCAGTGTGGACAGTGAGTGCCGGAGCAGTGAGGATACAGAGTCCCGGAGCAGTGTGGACAGTGAGTCCCGGAGCAGTGTGGACAGTGAGTCCCGGAGCAGTGTGGACAGTGAGTCCTGGAACAGTGTGGACAGTGAGTCCTGGAGCAGTGTGGACAGTGAGTCCTGGAACAGTGTGGACAGTGAGTCCTGGAACAGTGTGGACAGTGAGTCCTGGAGCAGTGTGGACAGTGAGTCCTGGAGCAGTGTGGACAGTGCGTCCTGGTACAGTGAGGATACTGAGTCCCGGAGCCATGTGAACAGTGACTCCTGGTTCAGTGCAGACAGTGACTCCCAGTGCAATGTGGAAAGTGAGTCCAGGAGCAGTGTGGACAGTGACTCCTGGAGCAGTGTGGACAGTGAGACCCGGAGCAGTGCAGACAGTGAGACCCAGAGCAGTGTGGACAGTGAGTCCCGGAGCAGTGTGGACAGTGAGACCCAGAGCAGTGTGGATAGTGAGTCCCGGAGCAGTGTGGACAGTGAGACCCGGAGCAGTGCGGACAGTGAGACCCAGAGCAGTGTGGACAGTGAGTCCCGGAGCAGTGTGGACAGTGAGTCCCAGAGCAGTGTGGACACTGAGTCCCAGTGCAGTGCATACAGTGAGTCCAGGAGCAGTGTGGATACTGAGCCCCGGAGCAATGTGGACAGCGAATCCTGGAGCAGTGCAGACAGTGAGTCCCAAAGCAGTGAGGAGAATAAGTCCCAGAAAAGTGTGGACAGTGAGACCCGGAACAGTGTGGACAGTGAGTCCCGGTGCAGTGAGGGTACTGAGTCCCGGAGCAGTTTGGATACTGAGTCAAGGAGCAGTGTGGACAGTGTGTGCCGGAGCAGTGAGGATACAGAGTCCCGGAGCAGTGTGGACGCAGAGTCCCGGAGCAGTGTGGACAGCGAGTCCCGGAGCAGTGTGGACAGTGAGTCCTGGAGCAGTGTGGACAGTGAGTCCCAGAGCAGTGTGGACAGTGAGTCCGAGAGCAGTGTGGACAGTGAGTCCCGGAGCAGTGTGGACAGTGAGTCCTGGAGCACTGTGGACAGTGAGTCCCTGAGCAGTGTGGACAGTGAGTCCCGGAGCAGTGTGGACAGTGAGCCCCCGAACAGTGTGGACAGTGAGCCTCAGAGCAGTGTGGACAGTGAGTCCCAGAGCAGTGTGGACAGTGAGTCCTGGAGTGGTATGCACCGTGTGTCCCGGAGCAGTGTGGACAGTGAGTCCTGGAGCAGTGTGGATACTGAGTCCCGGAGCAGTGTGGACACTGAGTCCCGGAGCAGTGTGGACAGTGAGTCCCGGAGAAGTGTGGGCAGTGAGTCCCGGAGAAGTGTGGGCAGTGAGTCCCGGAGCAGTGTGGACAGTGGGTCCCAGAGCAGTGTGGACAGCGAGTACTGGAGCAGTGTGGACAGTGAGTCCCGGAACAGTGTGGACAGTGAGTCCCGGTGCAGCGCACACATTGACTCCCGGTGAGTGCGGACATTGACTCCTGGAGCAGTGTGCACAGTGAGTCCTGGAGCAGTGTGTATACTGAGTCCCGGAGCAGTGTGGACAGTCCGTCCCAGAGCAGAGTGGACAGTGAGTCCCGGAACAGTGTGGACAGTGAGTCCCGGAGCAGTGTGGACAGTCCGTCCCAGAGCAGTGTGGACAGTGAGTCCCGGAACAGTGTGGACAGTGAGTCCCAGTGCAGCGCAGGCAGTGACTCCCGGTGAGTGCGGACATTGACTCCTGGAACAGTGTGAACAGTGAGTCATGGAGCAGTGTGGATACTGAGTCCCGGAGCAGTGTGGACAGTCCGTCCCAGAGCAGTGTGGACAGTGAAACACGGAGTAGTGTGGACAGTGAGAAACAGAGCAGTGCATACTGTGACTCCTGGTGCAGGGCAGACAGTGACTCCCAGTGCAATGCAGACAGTGAGTCCTGGAGCAGTGCGGTCAGTGAGTCCCAGTGCATTGTTGAGAGTGAATCCTGGAGCAGTGTGGACAGTGAGTCCCGGAGCAATGCGGGTAGTGAGTCCTGGAGCAGCGTGGACAGTGAGTCCTGGAGCAGTGTGGTCACTGAGTCCTGGTACAGTGTGGACAGTGAGTCCCGGAGCCGTGTGGACAGTGAGTCAGAGAACAGTGTGGACAGTGAGTCCTGGAACATTGTGGACAGTGAGTCCTGGAACAGTGTGGACAGTGAGTCCTGGAGCAGGGTGGACAGTGAGACCCAAAGCAGGGTGGACAGTGAGACCCAAAGCAGTGTGAACAGTGATTCCCGGAGCAGGGTGGACAGTGAGACGCAGAGCAGTGTGGACAGTGGGTCCCGGAGCAGTGTGGACCCTGAGACCCAGAGCAGTGTGGACAGTGAGTCCCGGAGCAGTGTGGACAGCGAGTCCCGGAGCAGTGTGGACAGTGAGAACCAGAGCAGTGTGGACAGTGAGTCCCGGAGCAGGGTGGACAGTGAGGCCCGGAACAGTGTGGACAGTGAGTCCTGGAGCAGTGCATACAGTGACTCCTGGTGCAGGGCAGACAGTGACTCCCAGTGCAATGCGGACAGTGAGTCCTGGAGCAGTGTGGACAGTGAGTCCCAGTGCATTGTGGACAATGAGCCCCAGAGCAGTGCGGACAGTGACTCCCGGTGCAGAGCAGACAGTGACTCCCAGTGCAATGTGGACTGTGAGTCATGGAGCAGTGTGCACAGTGAGTCCCGGAGCAATGCGGGCAGTGAGTCCTGGAGCAGTGTGGACAGTGAGTCCTGGAGCAGTGTGGACACTGAGTCCTGGAGCAGTGTGCACAGTGAGTCCCGGAGCAATACGCGCAGTGAGTCCTGGAGCAGTGTGGACAGTGAGTCCTGGAGCAGTGTGGACACTGAGTCCTGGAACAGTGTGGACAGTGAGTCCCGGAGCCGTGTGGACAGTGAGTCCCCGAACAGCGTGGACAGTGAGTCCTGGAACAGTGTGGTCAGTGAGTCCCGGAACAATGCAGACAGTGAGTACCGGTGCAGTGTGGACAGTGTGTCCCAATGCATTGCAGACAGTGACTCCTGGTGCAGTGCAGACAGTGACTCCCGGTGCAATGTGGACAGTGAGTCCTGGAACAGTGTGGATACTGATTCACGGAACAGTGTGGACAGCGAGTCCTGGAGCAGTGCAGACAGTGAGTCCCAAAGCAGTGTGGAGAATAAGACCCAGAAAAGTGTGGACAGTGAGTCCCGGAACAGTGTGGACAATGAGTCCCGGAACAGTGTGGACAGTGAGACACGGAGTACTGTGGAAACTGAGTCCCGGAGTAGTGTGGACAGTGAGTCCCGGTGCAGTGTGGACAGTGACCCCCGGTGCAGTGTGGATACTGAGTCCCGGAGCAGTTTGGATACTGAGTCAATGAGCAGTGTGGACAGTGAGTGCCAGAGCAGTGTGGACAGTGAGTCCCGGAGCAGTGTGGACAGCGAGTCCCGGAGCAGTGTGGACAGTGAGACCCAGAGCAGTGTGGTCAGTGATTCCCGGAGCAGTGCGTACAGTGACTCCTGGTGCAGGGCAGACAGTGACTCCCAGTGCAATGCAGACAGTGAGTCCTGGAGCAGTGCGCTCAGTGAGTCCCAGTGCATTGTGGGCAGTGAGTCCTGGTGCACTGTGGACAATGGGCCCCAGAGCAGTTTGGACAATGAGTCCCAGAGCAGTGCGGGCAGTGAGTCCTGGAGCAATGTGGACAGTGAGTCCCGGAGCAATGCGGGCAGTGAGTCCTGGAGCAGTGTGGACAGTGACTCCCGGAGCAATGCGGGCAGTGAGTCCTGGAGCAGTGTGGACAGTGAGTCCCGGAGCAGTGTGGACAGTGAGTCCCCGAACAGTGTGGACAGTAAGTCCTGGAACAGTGTGGACAGTGAGTCCCCGAACAATGCAGACAGTGAGTACTGGTGCAGTGTGGACAGTGTGTCCAGGAGCAGTGTGCACAGTGAGTCCTGGTGCAGCGCAGACAGTGACTCCCAGTGCAATGCAGACAGTGAGTCCTGGAGCAGTGCGGTCAGTGAGTCCCAGTGCATTGTGGACAGTGAGTCCTGGATCAGTGTGGACACTGAGTCCCAGAGCAGTGTGGATACTGAGTCCTGGAGCAGTGTGGACAGCGAGTCCCGGAGCAGTGTGGACAGTGAGTCCCGGAGCAGTGTGGACAGCGAGTCCCGGAGCAGTGTGGACAGTGAGTCCCGGAGCAGTGTGGACAGTGAGTCCAGGAGCAGTGTGGACAGTGAGTCCCAAAGCAGTGAGGGTACTGAGTCCCGGAGCAGTGTGGATACTGAGTCAAGCAGCAGTGTGGACAGTGAGTCCCGGAGCAGTGTGGATACTGAGTCCCGGAGCAGTGTGGACAGTTAGACCCGGAGTAGTGTGGACAGTGAGTCCTGGAGCAGTGTGGACAGTGAGTCCCGGAGCAGTGTGGACAGTGAGTCCTGGAGCAGTGTGGACAGTGAGTCCCGGAGCAGTGTGGATAATGAGTCCTGGAGCAGTGCGGACAGTGACTAACGGTGCAGAGCAGTCAGTGACTCCCAGTGCAATGTGGACTGTGAGTCCTGGAGCAGTGTGGATACTGAGTCTCGGAGCAGTGTGGACAGTGAGTCCTGGAGCAGTGTGGACAGTGAGTCCCGGAGCAGTGTGGACAGTGAGTCCCGGAGCAGTGTGGACAGTGAGTCCTGGAGCAGTGTGCACAGTGAGTCCTGGAGCAATGCGGGCAGTGAGTCCTGGAGCAGTGTGTACAGTGAGTCCTGGAGCAGTGTGGACACTGAGTCCTGGAACAGTGTGGAGAGTGAGTCCCGGAGCAGTGTGGACAGTGAGTCCCCGAACAGTGTGGACAGTAAGTCCTGGAACAGTGTGGACAGTGAGTCCCGGAACAATGCAGACAGTGAGTACTGGTGCAGTGTGGACAGTGTGTCCAGGAGCAGTGTGCACAGTGAGTCCTGGTGCAGCGCAGACAGTGACTCCCAGTGCAATGCAGACAGTGAGTCCTGGACCAGTGCGGTCAGTGAGTCCCAGTGCATTGTGGACAGTGAGTCCTGGATCAGTGTGGACACTGAGTCCCAGAGCAGTGTGGATACTGAGTCCTGGAGCAGTGTGGACAGTGAGTCCCGGAGCAGTGTGGACAGTGAGTCCCGGAGCAGTGTGGACAGCGAGTCCCGGAGCAGTGTGGACAGTGAGTCCCGGAGCAGTGTGGACAGTGAGTCCAGGAGCAGTGTGGACAGTGAGTCCCAAAGCAGTGAGGACACTGAATCCCGGAGCAGTGTGGATACTGAGTCAAGCAGCAGTGTGGACAGTGAGTCCCGGAGCAGTGTGGACAGCGAGTCCCGGAGCAGTGTGCACAGTGAGTCCCGGAGCAGTGTGGACAGTGAGTCCTGGAGCAGTGTGGATACTGAGTCCCGGAGCAGTGTGGACAGTTAGACCCGGAGTAGTGTGGACAGTGAGTCCTGGAGCAGTGTGGACAGTGTGTCCCGGAGCAGTGTGGACAGTGAGTCCCGGAGCAATGCGGGCAGTGAGCCCTGGATTAGTGTGGACAGTGAGTCCTGGAGCAGTGCGGACAGTGACTAACGGTGCAGTCAGTGACTCCCAGTGCAATGTGGACTGTGAGTCCTGGAGCAGTATGGATACTGAGTCTCGGAGCAGTGTGGACAGTGAGTCCTGGAGCAGTGTGGACAGTGAGTCCCGGAGCAGTGTGGACAGTGAGTCCCGGAGCAGTGTGGACAGTGTGTCCTGGAGCAGTGTGCACAGTGAGTCCTGGAGCAATGCGGGCAGTGAGTCCTGGAGCAGTGTGTGCAGTGAGTCCTGGAGCAGTGTGGACACTGAGTCCTGGAACAGTGTGGACAGTGAGTCCCGGAGCAGTGTGGACAGTGAGTCCCCGAACAGTGTGGACAGTAAGTCCTGGAACAGTGTGGACAGTGAGTACTGGTGCAGTGTGGACAGTGTGTCCAGGAGCAGTGTGCACAGTGAGTCCTGGTGCAGCGCAGACAGTGACTCCCAGTGCAATGCAGACAGTGAGTCCTGGAGCAGTGCGGTCAGTGAGTCCCAGTGCATTGTGGACAGTGAGTCCTGGATCAGTGTGGACACTGATTCCCAGAGCAGTGTGGATACTGAGTCCTGGAGCAGTGTGGACAGTGAGTCCCGGAGCAGTGTGGACAGTGAGTCCCAGAGCAGTGTGGACAGCGAGTCCCGGAGCAGTGTGGACAGTGAGTCCAGGAGCAGTGTGGACAGTGAGTCCCAAAGCAGTGAGGGTACTGAGTCCCGGATCAGTGTGGATACTGAGTCAAGCAGCAGTGTGGACAGTGAGTCCCGGAGCAGTGTGGACAGCGAGTCCCGGAGCAGTGTGCACAGTGAGTCCCGGAGCAGTGTGGACAGTGAGTCCTGGAGCAGTGTGGACAGTGAGTCCCGGAGCAGTGTGGACAGTTAGACCCGGAGTAGTGTGGACAGTGAGTCCTGGAGCAGTGTGGACAGTGAGTCCCGGAGCAGTGTGGACAGTGAGTCCCAGAGCAATGCGGGCAGTGAGCCCTGGAGTAGTGTGGACAGTGAGTCCTTGAGCAGTGCAGACAGTGACTAACGGTGCAGAGCAGTCAGTGACTCCCAGTGCAATGTGGACTGTGAGTCCTGGAGCAGTGTGGATACTGAGTCTCGGAGCAGTGTGGACAGTGAGTCCTGGAGCAGTGTGGACAGTGAGTCCCGGAGCAGTGTGGACAGTGAGTCCCGGATTAGTGTGGACAGTGAGTCCTGGAGCAGTGTGGACAGTGAGTCCTGGAGCAGTGTGGACAGTGAGACCCGGAGCAGTGTGGACAGTGAGTCCTGGAACAGTGTGGACAGTGAGTCCTGGAGCAGTGTGGACAGTGAGTCCTGGAGCAGTGTGGACAGTGCGTCCTGGTACAGTGAGGATACTGAGTCCCGGAGCCATGTGAACAGTGACTCCTGGTTCAGTGCAGACAGTGACTCCCAGTGCAATGTGGAAAGTGAGTCCAGGAGCAGTGTGGTCAGTGAGTCCTGGAGTGGTGTGGACAGTGACTCCTGGAGCAGTGTGGACAGTGAGACCCGGAGCAGTGCAGACAGTGAGACCCAGAGCAGTGTGGACAGTGAGTCCCGGAGCAGTGTGGACAGTGAGACCCAGAGCAGTGTGGATAGTGAGTCCCGGAGCAGTGTGGACAGTGAGACCCGGAGCAGTGCGGACAGTGAGACCCAGAGCAGTGTGGACAGTGAGTCCCAGAGCAGTGTGGACACTGAGTCCCAGTGCATTGCAGACAGTGAGTCCAGGAGCAGTGTGGATACTGAGCCCCGGAGCAATGTGGACAGCGAATCCTGGAGCAGTGCAGACAGTGAGTCCCAAAGCAGTGAGGAGAATAAGTCCCAGAAAAGTGTGGACAGTGAGACCCGGAACAGTGTGGACAGTGAGTCCCGGTGCAGTGAGGGTACTGAGTCCCGGAGCAGTTTGGATACTGAGTCAAGGAGCAGTGTGGACAGTGTGTGCCGGAGCAGTGAGGATACAGAGTCCCGGAGCAGTGTGGACAGTGAGTGCCGGAGCAGTGAGGATACAGAGTCCCGGAGCAGTGTGGACACTGAGTCCCGGAGCAGTGTGGACAGCGAGTCCCGGAGCAGTGTGGACAGTGAGTCCCAGAGCAGTGTGGACAGTGAAACACGGAGTAGTGTGGACAGTGAGACCCAAAGCAGGGTGGACAGTGAGACCCAAAGCAGTGTGAACAGTGATTCCCGGAGCAGGGTGGACAGTGAGACCCAGAGCAGTGTGGACAGTGGGTCCCGGAGCAGTGTGGACACTGAGACCCAGAGCAGTGTGGACAGTGAGTCCCGGAGCAGTGTGGACAGCGAGTCCCGGAGCAGTGTGGACAGTGAGAACCAGAGCAGTGTGGACAGTGAGTCCCGGAGCAGGGTGGACAGTGAGTCCCGGAACAGTGTGGACAGTGAGTCCTGGAGCAGTGCATACAGTGACTCCTGGTGCAGGGCAGACAGTGACTCCCAGTGCAATGCAGACAGTGAGTCCTGGAGCAGTGTGGACAGTGAGTCCCAGTGCATTGTGGGCAGTGAGTCCTGGTGCACTGTGGACAATGGGACCCAGAGCAGTTTAGACAATGAGTCCCAGAGCAGTGCGGGCAGTGAGTCCTGGAGCAGTGTGGACAGTGAGTCCCAGAGCAATGCGGGCAGTGAGTCCTGGAGCAGTGTGGACAGTGAGTCCCGGAGCAATGCGGGCAGTGAGTCCTGGAGCAGTGTGGACAGTGAGTCCTGGAGCAGTGTGGACAGTGAGTCCTGGAGCAGTGTGCACAGTGAGTCCCAGAGCAATACGGGCAGTGAGTCCTGGAGCAGTGTGGACACTGAGTCCTGGAACAGTGTGGACAGTGAGTCCCGGAGCCGTGTGGACAGTGAGTCCCCGAACAGTGTGGACAGTGAGTCCTGGAACAGTGTGGACAGTGAGTCCCGGAACAATGCAGACAGTGAGTACCGGTGCAGTGTGGACAGTGTGTCCCAATGCATTGCAGACAGTGACTCCTGGTGCAGTGCAGACAGTGACTCCCGGTGCAATGTGGACAGTGAGTCCTGGAACAGTGTGGATACTGATTCACGGAGCAGTGTGGACAGTGAGCCCAGGAGCAGGGAGGACAGTGAGAGACGGAGTAGTGTGTCCAATGAGTCCCGGAGCAGTGTGGACAGTGAGTCCCGGAACAGTGTGGACAGTGAGACCCCGAGCCGTGTGGACAGTGAGTCCCAGAGCAGTGTGGACAGTGAGTCCCGGAACAGTGTGGACCGTGAGTCGCAGAGCAGTGCATACAGTGACTCCTGGTGCAGGGCAGACAGTGACTCCCAGTGCAATGCAGAAAGTGAGTCCTGGAGCAGTGCGGTCAGTGAGTCCCGGAGCAGTGTGGACAGTGAGTCCTGGAGCAGTGTGTACAGTGAGTCCTGGAGCAGTGTGGCCACTGAGTCCTGGAACAGTGTGGACAGTGAGTCCCGGAGCAGTGTGGACAGTGAGTCCCGGAGCAGTGTGGACAGTGAGTCCCCGAACAGTGTGGACAGTAAGTCCTGGAGCAGTGTGGACAGTGTGTCCAGGAGCAGTGTGCACAGTGAGTCCTGGTGCAGCGCAGACAGTGACTCCCAGTGCAATGCAGACAGTGAGTCCTGGAGCAGTGCGGTCAGTGAGTCCCAGTGCATTGTGGACAGTGAGTCCTTGATCAGTGTGGACACTGAGTCCCAGAGCAGTGCGGACAGTGACTCCCGGTGCAGAGCAGACAGTGACTCCCAGTGCAATGTGGACAGTGAGTCCTGGAGCAGTGTGGACACTGAGTCCTGGAACAGTGTGGACAGTGAGTCCCGGAGCCGTGTGGACAGTGAGTCCCCGAACAGTGTGGACAGTGAGTCCTGGAACAGTGTGGACAGTGAGTCCCGGAACAATGCAGACAGTGAGTACCGGTGCAGTGTGGACAGTGTGTCCCAATGCATTGCAGACAGTGACTCCTGGTGCAGTGCAGACAGTGACTCCCGGTGCAATGTGGACAGTGAGTCCTGGAACAGTGTGGATACTGATTCACGGAGCAGTGTGGACAGTGAGCCCAGGAGCAGGGAGGACAGTGAGAGACGGAGTAGTGTGTCCAATGAGTCCCGGAGCAGTGTGGACAGTGAGTCCCGGAACAGTGTGGACAGTGAGACCCCGAGCCGTGTGGACAGTGAGTCCCAGAGCAGTGTGGACAGTGAGTCCCGGAACAGTGTGGACCGTGAGTCGCAGAGCAGTGCATACAGTGACTCCTGGTGCAGGGCAGACAGTGACTCCCAGTGCAATGCAGAAAGTGAGTCCTGGAGCAGTGCGGTCAGTGAGTCCCGGAGCAGTGTGGACAGTGAGTCCTGGAGCAGTGTGTACAGTGAGTCCTGGAGCAGTGTGGCCACTGAGTCCTGGAACAGTGTGGACAGTGAGTCCCGCAGCAGTGTGGACAGTGAGTCCCGGAGCAGTGTGGACAGTGAGTCCCCGAACAGTGTGGACAGTAAGTCCTGGAGCAGTGTGGACAGTGTGTCCAGGAGCAGTGTGCACAGTGAGTCCTGGTGCAGCGCAGACAGTGACTCCCAGTGCAATGCAGACAGTGAGTCCTGGAGCAGTGCGGTCAGTGAGTCCCAGTGCATTGTGGACAGTGAGTCCTTGATCAGTGTGGACACTGAGTCCCAGAGCAGTGCGGACAGTGACTCCCGGTGCAGAGCAGACAGTGACTCCCAGTGCAATGTGGACTGTGAGTCCTGGAGCAGTGTGGATACTGAGTCCTGGAGCAGTGTGGACAGTGAGCCCCGGAGCAGTGTGGACAGTGAGTCCTGGAGCAGTGTGGACTGTGAGTCCAGGAGCAGTGTGGACAGTGACTGCCGGTGCAATGTCGACTGTGAGTCCTGGAGCAGTGTGGATACTGAATCCCGGAGCAGTGTGGATAATGAGTCACGGAGCAGTGTGGATACTGAGTCCTGGAGCAGGGTGGACAGGGACTCCTGGTGCAGGGCAGACAGTGAGTCCTGGAGCAGTGCGGGCAGTGATTCCTGGAGCAGAGTGGATACTGAGTCCTGGAGCAGTGTGCACAGTGAGTCCCAGAGCAATGCGGGCAGTGAGCCCTGGAGTAGTGTGGACAGTGAGCCCTGGAGTAGTGTGGACAGTGAGTCCTGGAGCAGTGCGGACAGTGACTAACGGTGCAGAGCAGTCAGTGACTCCCAGTGCAATATGGACTGTGAGTCCTGGATCAGTGTGGATACTGAGTCTCGGAGCAGTGTGGACAGTGAGTCCTGGAGCAGTGTGGACAGTGAGTCCTGGAGCAGTGTGGACAGTGAGTCCCGGAGCAGTGTGGACAGTGAGTCCTGGAGCAGTGTGGACAGTGAGTCCTGGAGCAGTGTGGACAGTGAGTCCCGGAGCAGTGTGGACAGTGAGTCCTGGAACAGTGTGGACAGTGAGTCCTGGAGCAGTGTGGACAGTGAGTCCTGGAGCAGTGTGGACAGTGCGTCCTGGTACAGTGAGGATACTGAGTCCCGGAGCCATGTGAACAGTGACTCCTGGTTCAGTGCAGACAGTGACTCCCAGTGCAATGTGGAAAGTGAGTCCAGGAGCAGTGTGGTCAGTGAGTCCTGGAGTGGTGTGGACAGTGACTCCTGGAGCAGTGTGGACAGTGAGACCCGGAGCAGTGCAGACAGTGAGACCCAGAGCAGTGTGGACAGTGAGTCCCGGAGCAGTGTGGACAGTGAGACCCAGAGCAGTGTGGATAGTGAGTCCCGGAGCAGTGTGGACAGTGAGACCCGGAGCAGTGCGGACAGTGAGACCCAGAGCAGTGTGGACAGTGAGTCCCGGAGCAGTGTGGACAGTGAGTCCCAGAGCAGTGTGGACACTGAGTCCCAGTGCAGTGCAGACAGTGAGTCCAGGAGCAGTGTGGATACTGAGCCCCGGAGCAATGTGGACAGTGAAACCTGGAGCAGTGCAGACAGTGAGTCCCAAAGCAGTGAGGAGAATAAGTCCCAGAAAAGTGTGGACAGTGAGACCCGGAACAGTGTGGACAGTGAGTCCCGGTGCAGTGAGGGTACTGAGTCCCGGAGCAGTTTGGATACTGAGTCAAGGAGCAGTGTGGACAGTGTGTGCCGGAGCAGTGAGGATACAGAGTCCCGGAGCAGTGTGGACAGTGAGTGCCGGAGCAGTGAGGATACAGAGTCCCGGAGCAGTGTGGACACTGAGTCCCGGAGCAGTGTGGACAGCGAGTCCCGGAGCAGTGTGGACAGTGAGTCCTGGAGCAGTGTGGACAGTGAGTCCCGGAGCAGTGTGGACAGTGAGTCCTGGAACAGTGTGGACAGTGAGTCCTGGAGCAGTGTGGACAGTGAGTCCTGGAGCAGTGTGGACAGTGCGTCCTGGTACAGTGAGGATACTGAGTCCCGGAGCCATGTGAACAGTGACTCCTGGTTCAGTGCAGACAGTGACTCCCAGTGCAATGTGGAAAGTGAGTCCAGGAGCAGTGTGGTCAGTGAGTCCTGGAGTGGTGTGGACAGTGACTCCTGGAGCAGTGTGGACAGTGAGACCCGGAGCAGTGCAGACAGTGAGACCCAGAGCAGTGTGGACAGTGAGTCCCGGAGCAGTGTGGACAGTGAGACCCAGAGCAGTGTGGATAGTGAGTCCCGGAGCAGTGTGGACAGTGAGACCCGGAGCAGTGCGGACAGTGAGACCCAGAGCAGTGTGGACAGTGAGTCCCGGAGCAGTGTGGACAGTGAGTCCCAGAGCAGTGTGGACACTGAGTCCCAGTGCAGTGCAGACAGTGAGTCCAGGAGCAGTGTGGATACTGAGCCCCGGAGCAATGTGGACAGCGAATCCTGGAGCAGTGCAGACAGTGAGTCCCAAAGCAGTGAGGAGAATAAGTCCCAGAAAAGTGTGGACAGTGAGACCCTGAACAGTGTGGACAGTGAGTCCCGGTGCAGTGAGGGTACTGAGTCCCGGAGCAGTTTGGATACTGAGTCAAGGAGCAGTGTGGACAGTGTGTGCCGGAGCAGTGAGGATACAGAGTCCCGGAGCAGTGTGGACAGTGAGTGCCGGAGCAGTGAGGATACAGAGTCCCGGAGCAGTGTGGACACTGAGTCCCGGAGCAGTGTGGACAGCGAGTCCCGGAGCAGTGTGGACAGTGAGTCCTGGAGCAGTGTGGACAGTGAGTCCCAGAGCAGTGTGGACAGTGAGTCCTGGAGCAGTGTGGACAGTGAGTCCCAGAGCAGTGTGGACAGTGAGTCCCAGAGCAGTGTGGACAGTGAGTCCCGGAGCAGTGTGGACAGTAGGTCCTGGAGTGGTATGGACAGTCAGCCCCAGAGCAGTGTGGACAGTGTGTCCCGGAGCAGTGTGGACAGTGATTCCCGGAGCAGTGTGGACAGTGAGTCCTGGAGCAGTGTGGACAGTGAGTCCTGGAGCAATGTGGACAGTGAGTCCCTGAGCAGTGTGGACAGTGAGTCCCGGAGCAGTGTGGACAGTGAGCCCCCGAGCAGTGTGGACAGTGAGCCCCAGAGCAGTGTGGACAGTGAGTCCTGGAGTGGTATGGACCGTGTGTCCCGGAGCAGTGTGGACAGTGAGTCCTGGAGCAGTGTGGATACTGAGTCCCGGAGCAGTGTGGACACTGAGTCCCGGAGCAGTGTGGACAGTGAGTCCCGGAGCAGTGTGGGCAGTGAGTCCCAGAGCAGTGTGGACAGTGAGTCCCGGAGCAGTGTGGACAGTGAGTCCCGGAGCAGTGTGGACAGCGAGTACTGGAGCAGTGTGGACAGTGAGTCCCGGAACAGTGTGGACAGTGAGTCCCGGTGCAGCGCAGACATTGACTCCCGGTGAGTGCGGACATTGACTCCTGGAGCAGTGTGCACAGTGAGTCCTGGAGCAGTGTGGATACTGAGTCCCGGAGCAGTGTGGACAGTCCGTCCCAGAGCAGAGTGGACAGTGAGTCCCGGAACAGTGTTGACAGTGAGTCCCGGAGCAGTGTGGACAGTCCGTCCCAGT
Organism: Chiloscyllium punctatum; assembly: GCF_047496795.1. NCBI lineage: Eukaryota > Metazoa > Chordata > Chondrichthyes > Orectolobiformes > Hemiscylliidae > Chiloscyllium > Chiloscyllium punctatum. The sequence continues at coordinate 32,154,890 of NC_092780.1, read as the reverse complement.
GCAGTGTGGACAGTGAGTCCCGGAACAGTGTGGACAGTGAGTCCCGGAACAGTGTGGACAGTGAGTCCCGGTGCAGCGCAGGCAGTGACTCCCGGTGAGTGCGGACATTGACTCCTGGAGCAGTGTGAACAGTGAGTCATGGAGCAGTGTGGATACTGAGTCCCGGAGCCGTGTGGACAGTCCGTCCCAGAGCAGTGTGGACAGTGAAACACGGAGTAGTGTGGACAGTGAGAAACGGAGCAGTGCATACTGTGACTCCTGGTGCAGGGCAGACAGTGACTCCCAGTGCAATGCAGACAGTGAGTCCTGGAGCAGTGCGGTCAGTGAGTCCCAGTGCATTGTTGAGAGTGAATCCTGGAGCAGTGTGTACAGTGAGTCCCGGAGCAATGCGGGTAGTGAGTCCTGGAGCAGCGTGGACAGTGAGTCCTGGAGCAGTGTGGTCACTGAGTCCTGGTACAGTGTGGACAGTGAGTCCCGGAGCCATGTGGACAGTGAGTCCCGGAGCAGTGTGGACAGTGAGTCCCAGAGCAGTGTGGACAGTGAGTCCCGGAGCAGTGTGGACAGTGTGTCCCAGAGCAGTGTGGACACTGAGTCCCAGTGCAGTGCAGACAGTGAGTCCAGGAGCAGTGTGGATACTGAGCCCCGGAGCAATGTGGACAGCGAATCCTGGAGCAGTGCAGACAGTGAGTCCCAAAGCAGTGAGGAGAATAAGTCCCAGAAAAGTGTGGACAGTGAGACCCGGAACAGTGTGGACAGTGAGTCCCGGTGCAGTGAGGGTACTGAGTCCCGGAGCAGTTTGGATACTGCGTCAAGGAGCAGTGTGGACAGTGTGTGCCGGAGCAGTGAGGATACAGAGTCCCGGAGCAGTGTGGACAGTGAGTGCCGGAGCAGTGAGGATACAGAGTCCCGGAGCAGTGTGGACACTGAGTCCCGGAGCAGTGTGGACAGCGAGTCCCGGAGCAGTGTGGACAGTGAGTCCTGGAGCAGTGTGGACAGTGAGTCCCAGAGCAGTGTGGACAGTGAGTCCTGGAGCAGTGTGGACAGTGAGTCCCGGAGCAGTGTGGACAGTGAGTCCCGGAGCAGTGTGGACAGTGAGTCCCAGAGCAGTGTGGACAGTGAGTCCCGGAGCAGTGTGGACAGTAGGTCCTGGAGTGGTATGGACAGTCAGCCCCAGAGCAGTGTGGACAGTGTGTCCCGGAGCAGTGTGGACAGTGAGTCCGAGAGCAGTGTGGACAGTGAGACCCAGAGCAGTGTGGACAGTGATTCCCGGAGCAGGGTGGACAGTGAGACCCAAAGCAGGGTGGACAGTGAGACCCAAAGCAGTGTGGACAGTGATTCCCGGAGCAGGGTGGACAGTGAGACCCAGAGCAGTGTGGACAGTGGGTCCCGGAGCAGTGTGGACCCTGAGAACCAGAGCAGTGTGGACAGTGAGTCCCGGAGCAGTGTGGACAGCGAGTCCCGGAGCAGTGTGGACAGTGAGAACCAGAGCAGTGTGGAGAGTGAGTCCCGGAGCAGTGTGGACAGTGAGTCCTGGAGCAGTGCATACAGTGACTCCTGGTGCAGGGCTGACAGTGACTCCCAGTGCAATGCAGACAGTGAGTCCTGGAGCAGTGTGGACAGTGAGTCCCAGTGCATTGTGGACAATGAGCCCCAGAGCAGTGCGGACAGTGACTCCCGGTGCAGAGCAGACAGTGACTCCCAGTGCAATGTGGACTGTGAGTCTTGGAGCAGTGCGGTCAGTGACTCCCGGAGCAGTGTGCACAGTGAGTCCCGGAGCAATGCGGCAGTGAGTCCTGGAGCAGTGTGGACACTGAGTCCTGGAACAGTGTGGACAGCGAGTCCTGGAGCAGTGCAGACAGTGAGTCCCAAAGCAGTGTGGAGAATAAGTCCCAGAAAAGTGTGGACAGTGAGTCCCGGAACAGTGTGGACAATGAGTCCCGGAACAGTGTGGACAGTGAGACACGGAGTACTGTGGAAACTGAGTCCCGGAGTAGTGTGGACAGTGAGTCCCGGTGCAGTGTGGACAGTGACCCCCGGTGCAGTGTGGATACTGAGTCCCGGAGCAGTTTGGATACTGAGTCAAGGAGCAGTGTGGACAGTGAGTGCCAGAGCAGTGTGGACAGTGAGTCCCGGAGCAGTGTGGACAGCGAGTCCCGGAGCAGTGCGTACAGTGACTCCCGGTGCAGGGCAGACAGTGACTCCCAGAGCAATGCAGACAGTGAGTCCTGGAGCAGTGCGCTCAGTGAGTCCCAGTGCATTGTGGGCAGTGAGTCCTGGTGCACTGTGGACAATGGGCCCCAGAGCAGTTTGGACAATGAGTCCCAGAGCAGTGCGGGCAGTGACTCCTGGAGCAGTGTGGACAGTGAGTCCCGGAGCAATGCGGGCAGTGAGTCCTGGAGCAGTGTGGACAGTGGGTCCCGGAGCAATGCGGGCAGCGAGTCCTGGAGCAGTGTGGACAGTGAGTCCTGGAGCAGTGTGGACACTGAGTCCTGGAGCAGTGTGCACAGTGAGTCCCGGAGCAACACGGGCAGTGAGTCCTGGAGCAGTGTGGACAGTGAGTCCTGGAGCAGTGTGGACACTGAGTCCTGGAACAGTGTGGACAGTGAGTCCCGGAGCCGTGTGGACAGTGAGTCCCCGAACAGTGTGGACAGTGAGTCCTGGAACAGTGTGGACAGTGAGTCCCGGAACAATGCAGACAGTGAGTACCGGTGCAGTGTGGACAGTGTGTCCCAATGCATTGCAGACAGTGACTCCTGGTGCAGTGCAGACAGTGACTCCCGGTGCAATGTGGACAGTGAGTCCTGGAACAGTGTGGATACTGATTCACGGAGCAGTGTGGACAGTGAGTCCAGGAGCAGGGAGGACAGTGAGAGACGGAGTAGTGTGTCCAATGAGTCCCGGAACAGTGTGGACAGTGAGACCCCGAGCCGTGTGGACAGTGAGTCCCAGAGCAGTGTGGACAGTGAGTCCCGGAACAGTGTGGACCGTGAGTCGCGGAGCAGTGCATACAGTGACTCCTGGTGCAGGGCAGACAGTGACTCCCAGTGCAATGCAGAAAGTGAGTCCTGGAGCAGTGCGGTCAGTGAGTCCCGGAGCCGTGTGGATAGTGAGTCATAGAACAGCGTGGACAGTGAGTCCTGGAACATTGTGGACAGTGAGTCCTGGAACAGTGTGGACAGTGAGTCCTGGAACAGTGTGGACAGTGAGTCCAGGAGCAGGGTGGACAGTGAGTCCCGGTGCAGTGTGGACAGTGAGACCCAGAGCAGTGTGGACAGTGATTCCCGGAGCAGGGTGGACAGTGAGACCCAAAGCAGGGTGGACAGTGAGACCCAAAGCAGTGTGGACAGTGATTCCCAGAGCAGGGTGGACAGTGAGACCCAGAGCAGTGTGGACAGTGGGTCCCGGAGCAGTGTGGACCCTGAGAACCAGAGCAGTGTGGACAGTGAGTCCCGGAGCAGTGTGGACAGCGAGTCCCGGAGCAGTGTGGACAGTGAGAACCAGAGCAGTGTGGACAGTGAGTCCCGGAGCAGGGTGGACAGTGAGTCCCGGAACAGTGTGGACAGTGAGTCCTGGAGCAGTGCATACAGTGACTCCTGGTGCAGGGCAGACAGTGACTCCCAGTGCAATGCAGACAGTGAGTCCTGGAGCAGTGTGGACAGTGAGTCCCAGTGCATTGTGGACAATGAGCCCCAGAGCAGTGCGGACAGTGACTCCCGGTGCAGAGCAGACCGTGACTCCCAGTGCAATGTGGACTGTGAGTCTTGGAGCAGTGCGGTCAGTGACTCCCGGAGCAGTGTGCACAGTGAGTCCCGGAGCAATGCGGAAGTGAGTCCTGGAGCAGTGTGGACACTGAGTCCTGGAACAGTGTGAACAGCGAGTCCTGGAGCAGTGCAGACAGTGAGTCCCAAAGCAGTGTGGAGAATAAGTCCCAGAAAAGTGTGGACAGTGAGTCCCGGAACAGTGTGGACAATGAGTCCCGGAACAGTGTGGACAGTGAGACACGGAGTACTGTGGAAACTGAGTCCCGGAGTAGTGTGGACAGTGAGTCCCGGTGCAGTGTGGACAGTGACCCCCGGTGCAGTGTGGATACTGAGTCCCGGAGCAGTTTGGATACTGAGTCAAGGAGCAGTGTGGACAGTGAGTGCCAGAGCAGTGTGGACAGTGAGTCCCGGAGCAGTGTGGACAGCGAGTCCCGGAGCAGTGTGGACAGTGAGACCCAGAGCAGTGTGGTCAGTGATTCCCGGAGCAGTGCGTACAGTGACTCCTGGTGCAGGGCAGACAGTGACTCCCAGTGCAATGCAGACAGTGAGTCCTGGAGCAGTGCGCTCAGTGAGTCCCAGTGCATTGTGGGCAGTGAGTCCTGGTGCACTGTGGACAATGGGCCCCAGAGCAGTTTGGACAATGAGTCCCAGAGCAGTGCGCACAGTGAGTCCCGGAGCAATGCGGGCAGTGAGTCCTGGAGCAGTGTGGACAGTGAGTCCTGGAGCAGTGTGCACAGTGAGTCCTGGAGCAGTGTGGATACTGATTCACGGAGCAGTGTGGACAGTGAGTCCAGGAGCAGGGAGGACAGTGAGAGACGGAGTAGTGTGTCCAATGAGTCCCGGAGCAGTGTGGACAGTGAGTCCCGGAACAGTGTGGACAGTGAGACCCCGAGCCGTGTGGACAGTGAGTCCCAGAGCAGTGTGGACAGTGAGTCCCGGAACAGTGTGGACCGTGAGTCGCGGAGCAGTGCATACAGTGACTCCTGGTGCAGGGCAGACAGTGACTCCCAGTGCAATGCAGAAAGTGAGTCCTGGAGCAGTGCGGTCAGTGAGTCCCGGAGCAGTGTGGACAGTGAGTCCTGGAGCAGTGTGTACAGTGAGTCCTGGAGCGGTGTGGACACTGAGTCCTGGAACAGTGTGGACAGTGAGTCCCGGAGCAGTGTGGACAGTGAGTCCCGGAGCAGTGTGGACAGTGAGTCCCCGAACAGTGTGGACAGTAAGTCCTGGAGCAGTGTGGACAGTGTGTCCAGGAGCAGTGTGCACAGTGAGTCCTGGTGCAGCGCAGACAGTGACTCCCAGTGCAATGCAGACAGTGAGTCCTGGAGCAGTGCGGTCAGTGAGTCCCAGTGCATTGTGGACAGTGAGTCCTGGATCAGTGTGGACACTGAGTCCCAGAGCAGTGCGGACAGTGACTCCCGGTGCAGAGCAGACAGTGACTCCCAGTGCAATGTGGACTGTGAGTCCTGGAGCAGAGTGGATACTGAGTCCTGGAGCAGTGTGGACAGTGAGCCCCGGAGCAGTGTGGACAGTGAGTCCCGGAGCAGTGTGGACAGTGAGTCCAGGAGCAGTGTGGACAGCGACTGCCGGTGCAATGTGGACTGTGAGTCCTGGAGCAGTGTGGATACTGAATCCCGGAGCAGTGTGGACAGTGAGTCCCGGAGCATTTTGGACAGTGAGCCCCGGAGCAGTGTGGACAGTGAGTCCCGGAGCAATTCGGCCAGTGAGTCCTGGAGCAGTGTGAACAGTGAGTCCTGGAGCAGTGTGGATACTGAGTCCCAGAGCAGGGTGGACAGTGAGTCCTGGAGCAGTGTGGATACTGAGTCCTGGAGCAGGGTGGACAGGGACTCCTGGTGCAGGGCAGACAGTGAGTCCTGGAGCAGTGCGGGCAGTGAGTCCCAGTGCATTGTGGGCAGTGAGTCCTGGAGCAGAGTGGATACTGAGTCCTGGAGCAGTGTGCACAGTGAGTCCCAGAGCAATGCGGGCAGTGAGCCCTGGAGTAGTGTGGACAGTGAGTCCTGGAGAAGTGCGGACAGTGACTCCCGGTGCAGAGCAGTCAGTGACTCCCAGTGCAATGTGGACTGTGAGTCCTGGAGCAGTGTGGATACTGAGTCTCGGAGCAGTGTGGATACTGAGTCCCGGAGCAGTGTGGACAGTGAGTCCCGGAGCAGTGTGGACAGTGAGTCCTGGAACAGTGTGGTTAGTGAGTCCTGGAGTAGTGTGGACAGTGAGTCCTGGAGCAGTGTGGACAGTGCGTCCTGGTACAGTGAGGATACTGAGTCCCGGAGCCATGTGAACAGTGACTCCTGGTTCAGTGCAGACAGTGACTCCCAGTGCAATGTGGAAAGTGAGTCCAGGAGCAGTGTGGTCAGTGAGTCCCGGAGCACTGCGGACAGCCAGTCCCAGTGCAATTTGGACATTGGATCCCAGAGCAGGGCGGACGGTGAATCCCGGGTAGTGCGGACAGTGGGTCCCAAATCAGGGTGGACAGTGGGCCCCGGAGCAGCGAGCAGGCATGCGGGAGACGGTCCTGGAAGTTACCTTGGAGCAGCTGATTTCTGGTATAGAGAGGTCTGGGGCTTGGAGTGCAGCAGGGATGGGAGTTGAACTGGGGTCTGGTACAGGCAATCAGATCACATTTATAGGCCCTGCACTGAGCTGCTACAACATAATGTCGATTTGAAATTTTTTTCCTGACTCTAATGTCAATCCTTTAACAGCGTGTTATCTGTAACTTATACTTTAAACTCTGTAAAGTAATGCAACTACTTTCTATTCCTCTTTTGTATACAGGATTTTATCCTTGGTACTCGTACCTAAGAAAGCGCCATAAGAGGCAGACATTTTAAGAGCTTTTCACTGTCAGTCTACAATGGTGTACACGTGGCAAAAAGGATATTCTATTCTATATTTTAGTCTTAACATATTTGAAATATAAGAATGTATTAAACTATTTCCAAGAAACAGACAATTGATGTTAGTTTATTCTATTCAAAGAGAAGTTAGTCAGCGTAGTGGTCCAGTAACAACTGATACTCTATAACCCATAAAGAAGAAACCCATAGAAAATATCACTGCTCTTACTGCACTATTGATAGAAACCTACAAAAAAAAATCTCTTAAGTTTCACTATGTTGTTATAATTGTTTCATGCTGTCAAGAGGAAGGAAATTTGCAACGGAACAGAAATTAAGGTAGTGTTTTCCATTCCTATCAGCGCTAAAGAACCATCGACTGACAGAAAATGGCAAAGCCTATCAGCAGAAGCAAATATTGATAAAAAGAATGAGCCGTACAATCCACTTTAATTGAAATCATTTAGACAGCAAGCAGTCAGCACAGCCATTATTATTGTAGATTTGCATTTGGTAGGAGAAGATGGGATGGCGCAATTTCAAGAGGAAAATTTCAACTCTTAATTTTCCAAAGCAGAATTCTCAATAGCAGTGAGAGAATTAACATGAAGTGAGCAGAAATCCTCCAGAACCATGATTGAGAATGGTTACGGAATCAGATAACCTCACTAGTACAACAACAAAGAGCAAATGAAGATGTCCAGCCTAATCAACAAGCTTGAACAAGAGCATGCATACTTCAACACAGTTCTATCAGCAGATTGAGAATAAAGACTTGCTTCAGAAAATAGCACTGAACTATACATGCATCTGTGTAGACAACACAGATTAGGCCACATCATGATATAAATGGGTACAGTTTAGGTCGGCTGTCTGAATTCAATTTATTTGGGTGTTTGCTAGGAGTGGTTTTTAATTGCAGTTTGGATCTCATGTTGATTGCAGCTTACTAAACGAAATAAATTTACTGAATAAATGATAGACAAATCTGCATATCAGGCAGAGTAAAATGCTAACTTTATCATTAATCACATGCAAAGTTGGTGAGGTTTAGTCTCAGTTCGAAGTTTGTGAGCGAACAGGAATTGGAAGATTGTCTAGCTCAAGGTGAGTGGGAGAATTTACAGTAGGCCTCACGGCATCTTATTCCAAAAGAAATTAACGGCAGATTAATTTAGAAGGATTAGAAAAGTAACTGGAATAAAGAACTGAGGCTTCCACAGTCAAAAGAAAGTAAATGAAACGTTTTCCTCTGACAATAGCTGCAGCTGGGAAGTTCTTCAGAAGATTGCAGCATACCTGTGGGTGGTCTCGACAGAAGTAAAGAATTTTAAGCTTCATGTACCTTATAACAGAATACTTGCGGGAAGTAAGAAGTAAACCTGAGTGCACAGTATAGAAAGTTATAGAGCAGACTGTTAAGTTAATACTGCTTGTTTTATTCAAGTCTTTTGTATATAATAAAATTTGTTTGGTTAAAAGAAGTAAATTCTTCTTGTGCAGTACTATTGGTTAAAATGAGGTGTTTGGATTTTTAAAAATATTAACAGTCCTGAACTGGACTTTAACACAAGTACAATGAACACTGAAATGTTTAATACTGGATTAGTGGTGCTGGAAGAACACAGCAGTTCAGGCAGTATCCAACGAGCAGCGAAATCGACGTTTCAGACAAAAGCCCTGATGAAGGGCTTTTGTCCGAAACGTCGATTTCGCTGCTCGTTGGATGCTGCCTGAACTGCTGTGCTCTTCCAGCACCACTAATCCAGTATTTGGTTTTCAGCATCTGCAGTCATTGTTTTTACCTCACTGAAATGTTTAACTCTATTCCCAATGGGCATATGTCTATCAGCACAGAGGTATTCAAAATAGGACCTCATTTTGCAGTCTTCAGGCTTAACTCTACCAAACTTATGCCACTCCGAGGTATACGTACCAAACAGAGAGGACCAGATACAAGCTTAAAGAAATGTAAGATACTTTTAGGCAGGCATGACCCCATTTCAATTAAAAAGTGCAACACTTTCCTTGAAACCCTGTATAACGAACGCTATTTATAGTTGTGGGGTGACCTGAATTCTATAAATTAGAAAATATATCTGTCATGCATTTAATGATAACATTTTTACAATTCCTGCTCAAGAATATTCTCATTTATAAGACTAGAAGTTTAGGTCATGGTTTGAGCATTAAAATGAAATGTTGTTTTCATGTCTTCTCACTCTTCCCTCGGAGTGTGAGGAGAATGGAGAGTGATTCATAGTCTGGCAGATAGCGAGCTTCATGTTCTCTGGCCAGAATCATACTTATACCAACCTATGGGTCACTTAGTTCTTTACAGTGTAGGGATTTTATGAGTTGCCATCACCCATTGGATGAATGAGATTATCACACTCGCTGGAATTGCGTATCCTAAAGGATGGTGGGGGGGGGCGGGGGGATCCTAAATGATGTCAACCCAGAACTCAGAGTTAGATGGCTAGCCTCTATTTAACTGTACACCTCAGAGAAATATCCAAACATTGCATCTCCTGACTCATTAGTGGAAGTGCTACTGTGAAGCTAAAGTGGTTGGCCATATAATGTGGTGGGGATTTATATTTGAATCATAATATACACTTTACTATCGCTCACTCTGAAGAGCTCCACGCTATCCCTCTTCAGGATTCCCCAGGTTCACTCAATTATTCTGTTTCTAATCTCATGCTAACATCTCTCCAGCTTCAAGATTCCCAATCCTTTGTTGCATACGGAACAAATGCCATTCTTATGTTGAGAAATTTACTGATTACTGTGTGTTTTACGTCAGTTGTAGGCAATTTTTTTCCCATATGGATCCTCACTCAACCATATGGTAACTTAAAAGACCTTGGTTAAGCAAAAGAATTATTTGAGCACTTCTGGTTCTTATGCAAGGTTAGATATCGAACAAATAATCATCCCTCGCCCAAAATCACATCAACAACTGCACATTCATTGCTGTTTCTAGAACCATGCTGTGTACAAAATGAGAGACCACATTTCAAAGGTATTTCATTCATTCTCCATTGGTTATAAATTAGAAATTGATATTGTGATACTATTAACATGGAATTTTTTTTGTCTTTTTACCAACTAAACTAAGCCCATCTTTTGCTCAGCATGTCTTACATTGGGTTGTGAAAATTTAGTTAAGATTCAGCTGAACAGCTTAATACAATGATATTGAGAATGGAGGTTTGCAGACTAACCACATATTCTGTGACTGGGCAGTCTGGGCCATCCAGTGGTGTGCTTAAACACTAAAACTTCCCTCTGCAACCACTGCTCCTAATCCACAAGAACAAAGAGAACCTAGCAAATGGATTTTCTCTCTCAATCAATAATACATCCTAAAACTGCCCAAATGACTGAAATGCAAAATGGCCCAGGGATTCCTCCAGTCACAATCTATACATTTTGACAATTTCAATCTGCATCCAATTACCCCTCTTGTTCAGAGGAAAGGAAATTCATCATTTCTTGTATATTTGTGTACATGAGATCCATGAATTCTGATATGCTTTACTGACAGATGACTGCCTTTGGCATGGGAAAACAGACTTTCCTAATCAATTCAGTGACAAAGTTCCAAAGAGACTCTTTTAACAGATCATTTAACTTGATTTTACTTAAAACAATCTCTACTCAAAGCAGCTGTTTCATCAGAACAAAGGGTCATGAAGTTTATTTTTGAGTTAGAAAGTTTTCTCTGGGGCGCAACAATGGGTGATTAGCCATATGTTTCTTACCACAGGAGAATTGTGAAAATGTTCACTTTGAGAAGTGTTTATCCTTTTGAGAAATATTTATTCTCATGCCAAATGTGGTGAACGTAATTAAAAATCTTCGGTCTGATCAGATGTTATATGGTTAATTGCTCTTAAGTAAATATGCTAAGCAAATTGTTCACTTCAACAGACAAATCAAAACCATAGTTTATCTATGTATCACCTGTTCCTGTATTAATTTTGTTGACTTGATGTTTTAGCTGTGAACATTTTTCATTTCAAGCTTATGTATACATTCCTGTCTTCTAATGCTGATAGTTTAAATCACAGCCATATTCGGCTGAAGTACGGGTATGATCATGTATTGAATAATGACTACAACAATCTGGGCAGATAAGAGTAACAATTTCACATGAATGGATATCAGCAATTCTATCATTTTTAAACCTTACTGTTCCACATGACTGTGGTATTAAAAGATAAAACTTTGCAAGATTTCCTTTATGTTTCTAACATGCTAACATTGCAAACAGGGGAATAACACTTCACCTTCCAAGGCAAAACTGAACCCTTCTACACGGATAAGCATCAGTAGGGTGGGTCAAGTTTGTCTAAATGCACCAATAATACATAATGCTGGAAATATTTAGCAGGTCAGGATAGTAAAATTCATATGTCATGTGCACTCCTTCATCTGGACTATGTAAGAACAATTTGATTTGTCACAAACATAGACTTATTGGGACTACAGATGTTTCAGGTTGGGCACCTTGACAACGACTTATTGAGTCGTCTTCTACCAAGGAACAAAAGCTTATTATAAAAGTTGTCTGAAGGATGAGCTGAAGGAGGTAGCATTCTCCTGTGATTGATTCCCTACCATAAGCAGCGAAGATAGATCTCTTCAGCCTTATCTATGTAGTTGCGCTTTGATTTATAGATATCTGAGTCAGGTAAGAGCAAGTATCCTTCTCGACATAAGGAGACCAAAATTGCACATAATACTCCAGGTGCGATGTCACCAAGTTCCTATGCAACTGAAGGAAGACTTCACTACTCCTGTACTCAAATCCTCTGGTGATAAAACCTAGGATTCCATTAGCCTTCTTACTATTTGCTACACCTGGGTGTTAGCCCTCAGTGATTTATTGACAAACCTTTCTACATCTACACTTTCCAACATCTTACCATTTAAGTAATATTCTGCATGTCTGTTCCTGTTACGGAATCAGATAACCTCACAGTTGCCATATTATATTCAGTCTGGCATGTTCTTGCCCAAGCCACTAAGTCTTCCCAAATGCTCTTGAAGTGACTTTGCATTTTTTTTTAGAATCCCTACAGTGTGGAAATAGGCCCTTCGGCCCAACAAGTCCACACCAACCCTCTGAAGAGCAACCCACCCAAACCCACTCCCCTACTCTATTATCCTATATCTACCCCTGACTGATGCACCAAGCCTACACATCCCTGAACACTGTGGGCAATTTAGCATGGCCAATTCACCTAACCTGCACATCTTTGGACTGTGGGAGCAAACTGGAGGAAACCCACGCAGACATGGGGAGAATGTGCCCAACAGCACATCGTCCCACCTAACTTTGTATTATCGCAAATTTGGAAATATTACATTTGGTCCATATCAAAGTTATTGATATGTTTTGTGAAATCTGTGGATCACGTATTGTTATTGGCAGTACCTCACTAGTCACAGCCTGCCACATCGAGAACGACCCATTTATTCCTCCTCTCTGTTTTCTGTCTGTTAGCCAGTTATTAATTCAGGTCAGGCCAGTGCATTACCTCCTGTCCCATGTTCTTTATTTGGACCATCCATCCTCCTGTGGGGGTGCTTTATCAAAACCTACTAAAAATACTATGTCCATCGGCTCTCCTTTACCAATTTTGTCAGTTCCATTTTCAAAATGCACCGACAAATTCAGCAAATACAATTTCCCATTCGCAAATCCATGTTGGCTATATCCAGTCAGACCATTATTGACTTATCCAATCCTTTATAACAGATTTGTGCATATTCCCTCTGTGCCTCACTGCTGACTTTTTATGAGGCCTGTGGATCACTGACTGGGCTGATCCACCTCCAATAATATTATTAGAAGATTTAGAGTGATTTAGAGACGCTCGGCTGGGAGTATTTTATTGGAGGGTAAGACAGCATCAGATCAGCATCCTTCTTCCTGAGGTTCTGTAATAAACATGGGCCACTTCTAGAACATAGAGTAGTGGAACAGAATCCTGATCAATGATGGTCAGTCCTCCTTGGTTATTAAATGCAAATACAAATAAAATTCAATGTGCCAAATTTTCACAAGAGTTCCCTCGAGGGCTCTGCCTCCCCACCCCACCCCCGAGTCCTAACAACTCCGCATGGAATCCACAATCCAGAGGAACAAGCAGCAATGCTGCCAAGTGTTTAACAATCTACTGTGTTCTGCGAGGTTAAGTGTCACCACTTCAATTCCCTCTGCAACTTCTCAGTCACTTAAACGCTACCCAGCAAGACTTGTGATCTGTCACTCTCAATATCGCATGCACTATCTCCCCTCAATGCCTCTTACCAACCCCGCTGCAAAACTACTAACCCTTCTTGCACTCAGCACTCCTTATTCACCCAGGTGGACATCTCACCAGCTTTCCTGATTGATGATGGACAACTCACCTGAATAGCCACAGACCCCACGACTGGATTAAGGATTGCTCACCTTCAGCATTCAGACATGCCAATTTAGTTCAAAGAATGCAATGCATTTGCCACATAAGACCCTGCCACGTGCTGTAGGTATGACACTGATGTAGCACAAAGCCTTACATGTAACTGGCAAACACGACGAGCTTCCAGGTTTTGTCCAAGCTGAAAGGCAAGCCAAGGTAAGACTGTAAGCATCCAAATAACGTAAAGTGTATGAGTGAAAAGAAAGAAAGATGAAAATCCTCAGACATGCCCTGTTCCAACGCATGAGTTAGGTTCCTGTCCCTGCGTGCAAAGTGGGATATAAGGAGTCAGTGACCTTTAAAGTACAGTACTGAAGTGCTGAATCGTGATTTAATTGAGTCTCAGATGCACCAGGGAGATGGGGTGAGGCTGGTGTGTTGCCTATGCCAACCCCCAGAGCTAGAGGATACAGGCGGATACTGCCCTTGGAGTGTGCTGTGAGGTGTTTGGTCATTATTAACCAAGATGCATGCCCTGAGAAGATTCAACATGCTGCAGCTGCCAGGCAACTCCTTTGACTTTCAAATTGGGAACTGGCACAGTATAGATTCTCTTTAATGCCTAGAAAATAACAACTGCCATATAAAGGAGGTGAGGTTACATCATAACGCAACGTTAGCACATGCACATACGTCCCTCACCTGGTCCTTATGAGATTCTCATCTCATGTCTGAAACCTTATGGAGAAAAATCAGACTTCTTTTGCTCAACATTATTCATTGACCATGAGTTTTTTCAACTGTCTCAGCATCATCTACATTGTTCAGAGGCTGGGAAAAGTTTCCAGCCCATTTGTGTGGCATGGTGGCTCAATGGTTAGCACTGCTGTCTCATAGCACCATGGAGCTGGGTTCAATTCCAGACTGTGTGGAATTTGTATGTTCTCCCCATGTCTGTGTGGGTTTCCTCCAGCAGTACAAAGATATGCAGATTGGCCATGCTTAAATTCTCCATAGTGTCCAGGGATGTGCAGGCCAGCTGGATTAACCAAGGTGCATATGGGATAGACCAGTGGACTGGGTCTGTGTGGGATGCTCTTTGGAGGGCCAGTACAGACTCAATGGGTTGAATGGCCTCTCCCTACACTGTAAAGGATTCTATATTGTTGAAATGCAGTGATGCTATTTAATCAGTTTCTCACTGCAGCACACTCTGCCTCTCAAACTGTTGTAGGTTTCCAAGACGTTTTTTCAATTGTTGATTCAAACTGATTTATTTAGGGAGATCCAGAGAGAGATTATAATAATACTTTGGACTGAAATTATTCCCTACAGTCTTTCCTTCTCCTTTAATGCTCTAAGCACTAAATAATATGACAAGGAATACCAACACATTAAAGAGCTGATAATAAATCTTCTGCAATTCTTTGTTCAAAAACAACCAGCCAACCAACTCTACCCAAAACTAACAGTCTGAGAATTACTAAATTACAAACTCCCAATCTGGGAGGCTTTGCAGGATGCTGCATTAGTTTACATCACGTTTCATCAATGGTCTCATGGCCAATGAAAACACACCTGCCTTTTCTTTTATGACCTTCACTGAAATATAAGCCTTATTATATACGAATTACAAAAAAATCAGGCACATTGAAAACATTGCCAGATGTGTCACAGTGACATTAAGAGTGTAATCCAATTTCGGGGTTCATGGACAAGTCCTTGAGTCTCAGGACTCAATTCTTCAAAAACTAATTTATTTGAATGACATTTGGATTAATGGAGGAGCAGTAAAAGACCTAAGTCATTCTCTGAATAATTTAACTAATTGTCTCAAATAATTCAATAATTTCATCTATCACATCTGTTCCAAAACCGCAGAAAGAGGAGCAGCCTTTAATAACATCAATCGTTCAATCGGTCAAGCAACATTGGAGTCAATGTGAGTTAACAGGAGACCTTCCAATGGTTTACATCATAACTGACATCTATAGAGATGGCTGTGAATATCAGAGACAGCTCGAGGACTTCAGATAATGTCCTCTACTCACTTATCTTCAGCCGTTTCATCAATGATCTTCTGTCCTGCAGAAAACTCAGATTAATGTTTGTTTTCTGATGGTGACAGTAATCAGCAACATTCATAACTCCTGCAATAATATCCAACAATTTATTCAAAATCACAAAGTTCCCAGAGCTGCTCCTTTGTCAGGTCCTTCGTTGTCACTTGGCGAAAGGTCAGCGATACGAAAGCTTGTGATTTCAAATAAACCTGTTGGACCATAACCTGGTATTATATGACTTTGATTTTGTCCACCCCAGGTGAAGGTGAGGACTGCAGGTGCTGGCAAAAGTCCTTTATCAGGAAAGCCCTTTTGCCCAAAACATAGATTTTCCTGCTCCTCGGATGCTGCCTGACCTGCTGTGCTTTTCCAGCACCACACTCTCAACTTGTCCACCGCAGTCCAACACCGGCACCTTCCACATCATGCCTGCAATAGTCAAACAGCCATCCCAGCCTACAGGAAGATTCATATCCCAGCTTGGGCTGAAAAGTTGCAGATAACATTTACATCCCATAAGTGGCTGGTAATGATCATTTCAAACAAGTGAAAGATTAACCAACTCCACTTGACATTCAGCGGGAGAAATGTGGTCAAGTTCCCAATGAACAACACAGTGGGGACCATACTCAGTTGGTTGCTGAATGTACTGGCAGCATTAACATGCTGTTATAAGTTATAAGTGTCAGGCAGAAGCTGGAAACTCTGCTTACTCCCATGGACTTCTCAATCAAGCATTAGTCATATCACCTCACTGGAACAGTGTGCCAGAAATCAAGCACACTGTTCTCAAAGTTGTCACAAAAGTTTAAAATTTTTATCAAAGTACATTTACCTGTCTGATTGTCTCAAGTTAAAAGAAAACATGAACCATGTTTCCAGACTTAATAAGAGCTATAATTCATTTTAAATAAATAGATTCCAACCATAGGCAAACAACCATGAATTGTTAACATCTAACTCTAATAGTTCAATTCCAACTCATTTTTAACCTACTCACAACAATACAGAAAGACACAGTCAGACAAAAATTGGTACTTTAGGTGAGGGGAAGTATCACACTGCGGAAACAGTTCAATAGCAACAGTCCTCAGGATTCGATGGGGTGGTCCTTAGTCTCCTAAGTCTATCAGTACTCTGATCTTTTCCTTCAGGTTCTTTCACTCCTTTACAGGAGGCACAATGCAACTTGTTCACAAATTCTAAAGTCTCTGACTTGTTCGTTAAAAGCAACAGCTTACAGAAACTGATGGGACAAAATAAGTGGTGTCCTTCAGGCTTCAAGTGTGTCTGCTGCAGAGAGAAAGGCACCACCTCTCTAAAGATATGGTCTTTACCTGCCTCTACTTATAAGGTGCATTATCATTTCAAAAATGCAATTCATTACAAGATATGTGACATACAACAGCTAAACACAAGGCTTACATCCATTTGTTCTATTCCCCCATCAACCCCACCCCTCTCCTCCCTTATACAACCTGTGAAAGAGCCAATATTAATCCCTAGTCTCCTTTTATATGGTAGAATACTTCCTCTGATACTGGTATAGTTTCCCACTGGCTTCTCCACTGCTGACCCATCATCCTGTAACAAGGCTGCCCCTACCACCAATTTTGTTGTATCAACTGCCATTTTGAAAGGGCTTGTGAAATTAGGGGTGGCGGATGTTGGTTCATTATTAGGATTGCTTTCACCTTCTCAAAGGATACATGGTATTCCACTGACCAGAACACATTTGCTTGTTGCTTTAATAAATTTGTTAAAGTTGTAGCTACTGTGCTGCAATAACCCCCAAATTTCTGGCAAAACATTCTTTAAAATCTCTTGATTTTCTATTAGTTTTGGGAACTGGGAATTTCAGTAGAGCCTTCATTTGCATTGTCTTGGCGACACTTGATTTCATCAAAGAATCATAGAGTCACACAGTCATACAGCAATATCACCAGCAGTATTCCACAGGGGTTGTGTTTT
Organism: Chiloscyllium punctatum; assembly: GCF_047496795.1. Taxonomy (NCBI): domain Eukaryota; kingdom Metazoa; phylum Chordata; class Chondrichthyes; order Orectolobiformes; family Hemiscylliidae; genus Chiloscyllium; species Chiloscyllium punctatum. Next base: position 32,137,821 of record NC_092780.1, on the reverse strand, counting down.
CGGTCCAACTAGTCTGTGCCAAACTTAATCCCAAACTAAACTAGTCCCACTTGCCTGCTCCTGGTCCATGTCCCTCCAAACCTTTCCTATTCATGAACTTAACCAAATGTCTTTTAAACATTCTAATTGTACCCACATTCACCACTTCCTCAGGAAAGTCATTCCACACACAAACCACCCTCTGTGTAAAGAATTTGCCCCTCATGCCTTTTTTAGATCTCTCTTCTCTTAAGATGTGTCCCCTAGTCTCAAAATCCCCCATCCTAGGGAAAAGACAACTACCATTAACCCTATCTATACCTCTCATTATTTTATAAACTTCTATAAGGTTGCCTCTCAACCTCCTACACTTCAGTGTAGAAAGTCCCAGCTTACCCAGTCTTTCTTTATAACTTCAACCTTCTGTACCTGACAAATTCTGGTAAATCTTTCCTAAACCTTCTCCAGCTTAATAATATCCTTCCTATACCTAGGTGATTAGAACTGGACACAGTATTCCAGAAGAGGCCTCACCAATGTCCTACTTGTCGTCAACATGACTTCCCAACTCTTATACTTAAATGAAGGCAAGTGTGTCACAGCCTTTTTAACGACCCCATCAATATGTGATGCAAACTTCAAAGAGTTATGTACCTCAACCCCTTGGTCCCTATGTTCTACAACACTACTCAAGATCCTATCCTTGATTGTTGTACCAAAATCCAATACTTCACATTTGTCCATATTCAACTCCATCTGTCATTTTTTAGCCCATTCACCCATTTCATCAAGATCCCTTTGTAATCTTAGAAAATCTTCTTCACTATCCACTATACCACCAATCTTGGTGTTATCCACAAACTTACTAACCACGCCTTCTATTTTCTTATCCAAATCATTTATATAAATGACAAACAAAAGAAGACCCAGATCCAATCCCCGTGGAACACTGGTGGGCACAGGCCTCCAGTCCAAAAAGCAGCCCTCTACTACTAATCCCTGTCTCCTGTCCTACAATAAGGGTTCAGAAAAGATTTACAAGGCTGTTGCCAGGGTTGGAGGATTTGAGCTATAGGGAGAGGCTGTACAGGCTGGGGCTGTTTTCCCTGGAGTGTCAGAGGCTGAGGGGTGACCTTATAGAGGTTTACAAAATTATGAGGGGCATGGATAGGATTAATAGACAAAGTCTTTTCCCTGGGGTTGGTGAGTTTAGAACTAGAGGGCATAGGTTTAGGGTGAGAGGGGAAAGATATAAAAGAGACCTCAGGGGCAACTTTTTCACGCAGACGGTGGCACGTGTATGGAATGAGCTGCCAGAGGATGTGGTGGAGGCTGGTACAATTGCAACATTTAGGAGGCATTTGGGTGGGTGTATGAATAGGAGGGGTTTGGAGGGATATGGGTCGGGTGCTGGCAGGTAGGACTAGATTGGGTTGGGATATCTGGTCGGCATGGACAGGTTGGACCGAAGGGTCTGTTTCCATGCTGTACAGCTCAATGATTCTATGACTCTATGGATAATTTACTCTTGCTTTCATAAAATCACAATTCATTAGAAAACTCTAATTGCTTAAACTGGTCTTCCAATTGTCTCACACATTCTTCCATATGTTAATCTACAATAATTGACATTGGGATAACCAGTTGGAATGACAAAAATGTATATTTTTTTAGCCCTTGAGTTTAAAGGCAATAGCCCATACTCCTTCAATAGATCAATCCTTGAAAGAAATGAGGCAATGCCAAACCCATTGTACATACCTTATTGTGGAATAAGGTATGAATCCATTTTTGTAACTGCATTTACCCTTCTATAATCTATACAGAATTTAGTTGACCCACTCACTTTAGGAACTAACATTACTGGTGACCTCCAGCTGCTTTGACTAGGCTCTTGAATCTCTGTTTCCACCTAAGCTTCCTTTTAAGGGGCCAACTGAGAAGGTAACTGCTTTATTGGTACTGATTTTCCTACATTCACAATATACTGAGCTAATGTAGTACATCCAAGTGTAACTCTACAGTGATTTAATATCTCCTCAGTATTCTTACAAGAGCATCCTGTTGATTGTTCTCTTATTATGAGAGCAAAGTATGCGTCATATCCATCCTGGTATTTCTGTGTTGACTAATCGAATTAAATGAGATTCACTTTGAGGATTGTCTGCCTCCCCTTCCATCTCACTCTCATTGTTTATAAGCCATCTATGCCAATTTATTTGACTCTGGAACTGCATCCTAAATCTCTATTAATGAAGTTATGCCAAATACCTCTTTTGTCAGCATTGACTGGTTGGACCAGAGAGTCTGTTTCCATGCTGTATGACTCTATAACTCAATGACTCCTTGAATTATCCTCATTCCTGAATAGAGTTTCAGCTACACTAGCGTCTGCTTGCAATATTCATTTGACTAGTGATGGACTTTGTTTAGTCATTGCCCTGATCACAGCACCTGATGGAAAAGTACCTGGAACCTGTTCTTGCAATTGTTCCATCTCTTTAGTCCCAACTGATCTCTCTGATTATGTGAGATAGCTCTGACTAATATGTGAGATAGCTGACTAATTTTGACACAAGCCCCCAAATGTTAGCTAGGAGGAACTTGACAATACTGTGCATGCCATTGCCATTTCTGATGTCAGGATCGTAGATGTCAGGTGGTCCTGATATATGCTACACAATTAGCATTTCAAAGCAGTTTAGATAAGTGAGAGGCTTGCGAGGCAATTTCAGTGGGAAGTTAAAAGTCTGCCACTTTACTATGGGTTGGGGGTCACCTGTAAGCCATAATAGGTAAGGATGGTAGTTCCTTGCCTAAAGAGCATTCGTGAACCAGATGGCTTTTACAACAGTCAACAATGGTTTCATGGTCATTAGAAATTTAATTCTTGATTTTTCTTGAATTCAAATACAAGTACCTTGGTGGAATTCGAACTGGATCCCAGAATATTGCCTAGGTCTCTGCAACAGACACACGTGGCCATTGCCCTTCACAATGGCTCTGTGGTTAGCACTGCTGCCTCACAGTGCCAGGGATTCGAGTTCAATTCCAGCCTCTGGTGATTGTCATGTGGAGTTTGTGCATTCTCCCCGTGTCTGCCTGGGTTTTTTTCGGGTGCTCCGGTTTCCTCCCACAATCCAAAGGTGCAGGTTAGGTGAATTGGCCGTGCTAAATTTCCCATAGCATTAGTCAGGGGCAAATATAGGGTAGGGGAATGGGTCTGGTGAGTTATCCTTCGGAGGGTCGGTGTGCTGAAGGGCCTCTTTCCTTTCTGTAAGGAATCTAATAGACTGCAGAAGGGCATTGCAAGAGCAGCACCAGGCTTATATTAAAATGAGGGTCAACCTGGTGAAACTACAAACAGGAGAACATGCATATCAGCATAAGCAGCAATTGATAGACAGAGCTAAATGATTCTACAACCAATTGATCAGATCTAAGCTTTGTAGTCCAGTCACAGATACCATAAATGATGTTGGACAATTATGCAGTTCACTCGAGGAGGGGGCTCTTCAAATATCCCATCATCAATGCAGGGGGAGCTCAGCACATCTGTGCAAAACATGAGGCTTAAGTATTCACAACGACAGGCACAAATGTTGCATGGATGATCCATCTCAGCCTCCTCCAAAGGTCCCATAATCACAGGCACCAGTCCTCAGTCAACTCAATTCAATCCATGTGATGCCAAAAAACACAACTGGAGACACTGGATACTGCAAAAACTATGGGCCCTTACAACATTCCAGAAATAATATTGAAGACCTGTGCTCCAGAACATGTCACGCCACAGGCTCAGGTTGTTCTAGTACACCTACAACATTGGCATTGTATCCCACAATGTGGAAAATTGCCCTGGTATGTACTGTACACAAAAGCTGGACAAATCCAACTTGTCCAACTGCCACCCATCAACCTACTCTTCATAATTGATAAACTGATGGAAATTACTTGTTTAACAATTACCTGCCTGCTGGCACTCAGTTTGTGTTCCATCAAGGCCAACTCCATACCTCATTAGTCAAACATGAACAAAAGACCTGAACTCCAGAGAGGGGTGAATTACTGACCTTAACATCAAGGCCACATTTGACCTATGGTGGCATTCAGGAGCCATAGCACAACTGGGGTCAATGGGAACCTGACGGAAACCTCTCCAGTTGTTGGAGTCATATCTAGCACACGGAAAGATGGCTGCGATTGCTAAAATCAATTAGCTTACCTCCAGGACATCTCTGCATGAGTTCCTCAGGATCCCAGTTTCTCAGTGCCCTAGGCCCAACTATCTTCAGCTACTTCATCAATGACCTTCCTTCCATCAAAAGGTCAGTAGTGGGAATGCTTGCTGAAGCATATACAATATTGAGCACCATTCGTGCTGAAATGATCCATTGCTGAACAGTTGTGAAGTGTGTCTCAGAATGATAAACAATCCAACCAATGTTCCTTTATTTCCATGCTTAAACGCAGGAAACATGTGGGAATGAGTACAACCTGATTTCTTTAAAATGGAAGTGAAAATAGCATCTTATTTTGGTCGATATTGATCACAAGTAGACAAATATCAAGTCAATGTTTAATGCCCCAACTGTCAAAACTATCGAGGTTTTGAGAATTTGTTTTGAGTTTCCAGACGTGTTGATAATACATAATGATTCCTAGATTAGTACAAAAGAATTTGAAATATTTCTGAGTAAGAATGGAGTCAAACACATCCTAATAGCACCCTGTCACCAAATGGTGCTTCAAAAAGAAGGATACAGGTTATGATAAGGTCTTTGCTGAAGTATTTTCTAGGTGACAAGCAAGACAAGATTTTTATGCTTCTCTTCGACACAGGCTAGACAATTTCTGCTTCCTTACAAAATAACCAGATTGCAACAGATTGCTCACATAATAAGTTGAAGTCTCATTATTTATAAAATCTCAGTGTCATTGGCTGGGCCAATACTTATGGCTCATTTCTAAATGCCCTGGAGAAGGTACTAATGAGCTGTCTTCTTGAACCACTGCAGTTCTTGACGTCCAAAGGCTCATCCAATGCTATTAGGGCGGAAGCTCTGGGAATTTGACTAGCGACTGTGATGGCATTACAGCTCCAAGTCAGGATGGTGTACGACTTGAGGGAGATCATGGTGATGTTCACATATATCCATGCACTTCTTAGATGACAAAGATCAGGAATTTAAAAGGGCTATTGTGGAAAAAAACTGAGGTATTGAATTGAGGGTGAATTAGAGGTTTGGATCAGAAAGTGGCTAGCTGAAAGAAGACAGGGGATGGTGGTTGATGGGAAATGTTCGTCCCAGAGTTCTGTTAGTAGTGGTGTACCACAAGGATCTGTTTCAGGGCCATTGCTGTTTGTCATTTTTATAAATGACCTGGATGAGGGCATAGAAGGATGGGTTAGTAAATTTGCAGATGACACTAAGTTCGGTGGAGTTGTGGACAGTGCCAAGGGATGTTGCAGGTTACACCGGGACATAGATAAGCTGCAGAGCTGGGCTGAGAGGGGTCAAATAAAGTTTAATACAGAAAAGTGTGAGGTGATTCACTTTGGAAGGAGTAACAGGAATAAAGAGTACTGGGCTAATGGTAAGATTCTTGGTGTTGTGGATAAGCAGAAAGATCCCGGTGTCCATGTACATTGATCCCTGAACATTGACACCCAGGTTGATAGGGGTGTTAAGAAGGCATATGGTGTGTTAGCTTTTATTGGTAGAGGGCTTGAGTTTCAGAATCGTGAGATCATGCTGCAACTGCACAAAACTCTGGTGCGGCCACACCTGAAGTAATGCATATAGTCCTGGTCACCGCATTATAGGAAGGATGTGGAAGCATTGGAAAGTGTGCAGAGGAGATTTAGTAGAATGTTGCCTGGTTTGGAGAGAAGGTCTTATGAGGAAAGGCTGAGGGACTTGAGGCTATTTTCGTTAGAGAGAAGAAGGTTGAAAGGTGACTTAATAGAGATATATAAGATGATCTGAGGATTAGATAGGGCGGACAGTGAGAACCTTTTTCTGAGGATGGTGATGGCTAACAGGAGGGGACATAGCTTTAAATTGAGGGGTGATAGAAAGATATTGGACAGAGGTCAGAGGTAGTTTATTTTCTCAGAGAGTAGTAATGGTGTGGAACGCCCTGCTTACATCAGTAGCAGACTCGCCAACTTTAAGGGCATTTAAATGGTCATTGGATAAACATATAGAGGATTATGAAATAGTGTAGGTTAAATGGGCTTCAGATTAGTTTCACACATCATGCAACATCAAGGGCCAAAGGGCCTGTTCTGGGCTGTAATGTTCTATGTTTTGTTGAAGGATGTTTAGTGAATTACTGCACTTTTTTCGATGTATACACAGTGCAGGGTGCAGCGAATGGATGTTGAAGGTGGTGGATGGGGAGTCACTCAAGCGGGTTTTTTTGTCTTGGATGGTGTCAAGCTTCTTGCATGTTGCTGGAGCTGCACCCATCCTGGCAAGTGGAGGGTATTCCATCATATTCTTGACTTGTGCCTTATAGATATTGGATAGAAATTGGGGAGACAGGAGGTGAGTGACTTACTGCAGTATTCCTAACTTCTGACCTGCTGTTGCAGCCACAGTATTTATATAGTTGGTTCAGGTCTTTTTCTCGTCAATGGATGTTGGGTAAAACATAGAACATAAAACCGTACAGGCCCTTAAACCCTCGATGTTGTGCCAACCTTTTTATCAAACTAACCTATCATCCATGTGCCTATCCAAGAGTCGCTTAAGTTGCCCAAATGTATCTGACTCTACTCCTATCGTTGGCAGTGCATTCCATGCACCCACCACTCTCTGTGTAAAGAACTGACCTCTGACATCTCCCCTATACCTTCCTCCAATCTTCTTAATTATGACTCCTTGTGACAGCCATGGGTCTCTGGCTATCCATTCTATCTATGGACATCATCTTGCACACCTCTATCAAGTCACCTCTCATCCTTCTTCACTCCAATGAGAAAAGTCCCAACACCCTCAACCTTTCTTCATAAGACATGTCCTCCAGTCCAGGCAGCATCCCGGAAAATCTCTGCACCCTCTATAAAGCTTCCATATCCTTCTTATAATGAGGTGACCAGAACAATATTCCAAGTGTGGTCTAACCAGGGCTTTATAAATCTGCAGCATAACTTCGTCAATCTTAAACTCAATCCCCTGCTAACGAAAGACAACATACCATATGCCTTCTTAACAACACTATCAAATTGGGTGGCAAGTTTGAGGGACCTAAGAACTTGGACCCCAAGACCTCTCTGTCCCTCCACACTGCCAGGAATCCTGCCTTTAACTCTGTAGTCTGTGTTAAAATTCAACTTTCCAAGATGAATCACTTCACACTTTTCCATGTTGTGATATTAATACTACCAAACGTTGAAGGGTAGTTAAAATTCTGTCTTGTTGGAGATGGCCATTCTCTGGCTCTTGGGCAGTACAAATGTTACTTGTCACTTAACAAAACAAGCCTGGAAGTTATTCAGCTCTTGTTACTTATGGACACAGAATGCTCCAGTATCTGAGGAGTCACAAATATGTCTAACTTTATCTGTGTGTCTGAGCACATGCATAGGGGAATCTATGGTGCATTAATTCACAGTAGGTGTGAGAGAATAATTGATCACCTTTAGTTTTCAAACTCGCAAAAATTTACTGCTGGATGATTTAATTGGAAAATGCATTCCATGGGTAAGTTATATCTCTTTCCAAACAAAGCATACTGATTATGGACAGGAAAAGACTATGTATATTCTTTCCATGAAACCAGTGATTTATGACATAATTGAACAAATTAGTATAAGTTCAAATCCTTAAAAGTTTCTTCACGAAGCCTGCTATTTTTCTGTGTAAATTAATTCACAGGAAATCAATTGACTATGAATGAATCAGATGAATCGGTATTCATAGGAAATCCATTAAAAAATCTGCATTTGCATGATCTGCTGGCTTAAAATATTTATGATATACAGATTTCATATTGAACCATCTTTCTCAAAGACTATCTCATGCTTCCTTAGTAATTCCTCAATAGGAGACATACAACAACTGAATCCCTCCTGTAAATAACTCAGCATAATTTAACTGCAACCTCTTAAGTCAATTTTTCTCATCAGGAAGACATGGCTCGTTCCCACTACTACCATTGCAATATTCTCATACTTCAACCTCATGGTAAGTTGACCTAGCGCTGGAATGTTTTTATTAGAATCACTAGTTAAGTTCATACCAGCTTTGGGTAAGGGAACACGACTTAGGGTTTTCTTGTACTCTCCTTGTGAGATATCAGGCATGGCTGCAGCTGTGTCAACAATGCAAATCAATTTTACTGTGGGCACTGGACTTATAGTTTCAAGCCTTTTATTCTTGTCTTCTGTTTGCTTTGATTTCTTGCTCACTGACAGTACAAGTCTTGATCTTCTTGCCTGATATCATCATCTTCTGTCCCCACCTCCATGTGCCTGAGATACATCATGGTCTGAACTTAGTGCATGGGTGTGATCCAGTGCTTAACCATAATGTGGAGCATTATTGTTTCCTCCATTATTGTTTCCTGCAGGCATAGACTAGAAACAGGGCCATTTAAATGGTTGATGGCCACCGAGGAAATGGTAACATCTAAATCTCTAACTCTGTTACTGTAAACTGAGCTGCCATGCCAAGATTCCATTAAAATCCAGTAGATCTCCCCTGTTGCTTCAGAAAAAATACTCATTATCAATCTTGAACTAGATTTTTCTGATTATGAAGCTCCGTGTCTCTAAGTTTGCACCACATTCACAGTGATGAGAGTTTCTCTAGTTTGAGAACATAATCTGCAACAGTCTCCCTTGGCAAGTCTCCTTTTATGAAATGTATTTCTCAATGCACACAAAACAATCTGACAAATTGCTCAGGATTCCTCAAAATTACCTTTAGAATTCATAAATATGTTATAATGTTTCTCAGGCCTTAAATTCACAAATGAAATGTAAAGAAAAATTCCATCCCAGCATCTTTCCATTGCAAAACTCATTATACTGAATAAGGCTTTTTAAAAATAACTTGTTAGTCATCTCTGCTACAGAGAAGGCAGCAGAGAATGCAATATCATAAAATACTCAGATCTTTCAGTTTACTCCAATATGGAAAGAAATGCTGCTTTTATTCTTAAATCTATTTATTAAGCTTTAAACCTAAACAGAGCAAGTAAAAATAAATAAGGCTTGTTTTTCTTAAGATCTCCTTATGATATTAATTCAAGAATAAAGCAGAGAAATCATAATGGGATTGAGGAGGAGAAAGAATGTTATTGATTTAAGAAAGGATAAATTTAATAAAAGAATAATTAAAGCAACTCACTGGACATGTTTGCTTGTGTATATTTATAAGTTAAGGTTTCTGATAAAGTTAAGCTCTGATCAGAATGTGCCATAATGAATTGGTTGTAAATGCTCTGACTTTGCCAAATATACCTGGAAATAATTCTGCTCTGGTCTCAGGTCATTGTAAAAGGCATTTTCCTGAGAATGACTACTCTCATCTTCAACTTTAAACTTTTATTACAGCTTAAAAGCTCGGAGCACCCTCTGGTGGTAGGGAAATTCATACTGCAGGGAAACCTTTAGAATGCTGAAGTTGTAAATACCTAGAGGTACATTCTTGTTGCAAGTTATTTTAAACAATGTTTTCCTTTCACTGAAAAGTCATGATGCAGATGAAATTTAATGTGGCACCTTATACAGAAGAAACAATATAGTGATATACAATGGCTAACTAATACTAAGGGAAAATGGTTAGTATGGAGATGCAGCAGGAACAGGCTTAGTGATCGAATTAAATTCCAACCAGACATGTCAGCAGTGATTGGTCAAGGTGTTGCCATGGGAATGCAGCAGTAATTGGCTTTCCTCACAACACTTTCCATGTCAAATGTAGCCCAATCACTTAGCACCCTTGTCCAAGTTCTATAAATCGTTGGAAGTAAATATAGGGGGACTTGGTGATGGAAACCTGGTCTCTGTGCAGCTATTTCTTTTTAAAGAAGCATTTTAGTTCATTAAGTACCTCAGTTAAATCCATTGGATGCTGAAAATTAAACTTTGACAGTCCATAATAAAAAAATATATAAATGGTTGTTTCCTATCTAAAGTTGTGTTTCTTGCACTTCAGTCCTGATGAGTGCAAGCTGTTAGAATGCTTTGACTTCTTATGTCTTTTCAGCAATAAATATATTCAAGTGATAAATGGTACCAAGGGAATGAAATAATAAGGGTACTCATATTCGGTAGTGACCTCATTGTCCAACAGTGGCTAAGCATGGTTAGTATTATAATGGTATGATGGGGTTAACACCTCCTCCATTCCCTGCTCCATTGCTCCAAATGATCCTCTCTCAAAATACAATAAAAAGGGGGTTCCCTTTGTCCTCACCTACCACCTTACCAGTCTCTGTTTTCAATGTATCATCTTAAACACTTCCATCAATTCCAACTCCAACGCACCACCAAGAACATCTTCCCCTCCCCTCTCTGCCTTCCGCAAGGACCATTCCCTTTGCCAATCCTTGGTTTGCGTCACTCTCCCCACCAACCCTTCCTGAACCCCAGGTACCTTCCTCTGTAACCGGATAAGATGGAAAACCTGCCAGCACACCACCCCACCCCATTCCATCCAGCACCCCAAACTGTCCTTCCAGGTGAGACAGAGGTTCAACCTGCCTCTCCATCAACCTAGTTTACTGATATGGTGCTCCTGATATGGTCTTCCCTACATCACTGAGACCTAATGTAAACTCAGGGCACGTTTCACTGAGCGTCTCAGCCAGGCCCGCAGGGGCTGACCTGACCTCCCAGTCACCGCCCATTTCAGTTCCCCTTCCCACTCCCTTTCAGACATGACCATCCATGGCCTCCTTCATTGCCATGGCAAATCACGCCGTAAATTGGAGGAACAACACGCCATTTTCCACCTGGGCAGCCTACATCCAGGAGGACTCAACACTAAGTTCTCCAATTTCAAATAACCTCCCTTCCCATCACAGTCTCTCCCTTCCACCTTCCCTCTTTCCGACCCCCCCAACCTCCACCCCCATTTGTTTGATCAAGCCTTCCTTCCAGCTACCAACTCATTCCTCTCATCGACCAACCAGGTCATACCCTCTACCTGTGTTCACCTCACCTCACCACCCCGCACCCCCTCCCTGTCCCCCCTCTTTATCTGCAGCTCCCCTTACTCCCACTCCAAGTCCTGAAGAAGGGTTACACCCAAAACGTTGACATCTCCACATCTTGATGCTGCGGGTTTGCTGTGTTCTTCCAGCCTCCTGCTTACCTACGATGGGGCAAGAGGCAGCCTTCAAGACAGTACTCAGATTGAACCCACCGTTTTAGCATTATTTCAAATCATGCTATCGCGATAACTAGCGAACTGAATAAGCTTTAATGATAATGATACTAAATGTCATTAATCTAAACCTTGATGTTCCTGACATCAAAAGCAGTTTCCATATAAATCACAACATATATTAGATTTTGACATTTATGAGCTGCTTCTTATCCCATTATTGATTCCATTTTCCGTAGACTGCCACCTTGCAGTGGTGAAGCAGCTTGAGTATTCCATTGATTCTGAAAGCGATGGCATCAGGAGTCCTCAGCTCCTGGCAGGGCCACCCATGAAGGTGACATCGGACGGGAAGAACCAGATGTAGCACAATCCAAAACAAGTCCTCAACAGCGATCTAGAAGGAAGATGCTTGTGTGAGATAAACATGTATGGAGGAGGATGAAGGCTTCAGCAATAAGGAGTTCCACAGTCATTAATGTTTCCTTGCTACTGGAACTGGATCTACCTTCTGTCAAGAACTGTGTGTCTGCTGATCTGCAACAGTAGCATACTCCCACGTAAAGAGATGTCTCGCTCAAAGTGTGGACATTGGAGGAAATCAACCCCCACGCTACACACAACACATACTCTGCAGCAATCAGTGAGAGTTGGTAGGCGCAGGATTATGAGTCAAAAAGAACAGTCAAACCCATCGTCATAACTGAAGTCTTCCGTCCCTGGAACCATTCTGGTAAATTGCTTCTGAACATTCTCTAATGACTTCACATTCTTTCTATAATGGTATGCCCAGAATTGTACACAATACTCCAGCTGATGTCTGACAAGTGTTTTTTACAAGTACCTTCTTGCTCTCATACTCTGCGCTTCTGTTAATAAAGATGAGGCATTGTATACTTTATGAACTGCTCTCTCCACCTGCCCTGCCACCCTCAATGATCTTTGCATGTGTACACCCAGGTACCTCTGCTCCTGAACCCCTCTTATATTTGTACCCCTGATTTTATAATGTCTTTCAATGTTGTTACAACTGAAGTACCTCACCTCTGCACTGAACCTCATCTGTCACATGACTGACCAGACTTAGCTATATCCTTTTGGAGTTCTTCACTGTCTTCCTTACAATTTACAATTCTTCCAGGTTTTATGTCATCTGCAAACATTGAAATTGTCCCCTGCACACAGGATTAATTAATATGTATCAAGAAAACCAAGGGTTCCAATACCAATCTCTGGGAACTCCATTACAAGCATTCTTCCAGTCTGAAAATATCCCTTGACCATGCTAATTTTATATTCAAGTGGCACTGACCCTCTTATTCTGTGGGCTATAAATTTTCTCACAAGCCTGTTGTGTGACATTGTATCAACACCTTTTGGAATTCCTTTAAACCACACAACAGTCTTACCCTCATCGTGCCTTTCTGTTACCTCCTCAAAAGCCGCCAGCATGTTAGTTAAGTATGATTTTGCCTTCATAAGTTAATGCTGACTCTTCCTGATCTACTTCGTCCAAGTGACTATTAATTCTATCCTCAATAATGGTTTCCAGAATGTTCCCCATCACTACAGTATTATGACAATTAGGATGCAATGGGAAAAGAATGATTTAATGATGAGTCACAACTGCTAGAACACATGTGTTAAGCCAAAGCTGAGATCGTGGATGAGTATGGAGGTAGGTGGGCTTGCTTATGCATAAGATTGCTTGGCTTGCTGCAAGTTGCTTGGCAAGCCACACACCATGCTAACTTGAAACAGTATCATAGTTCTTTCACTGTAGATGGATCAAAATCCTGGTGTGTCCTTCCTAACAGCACAGTCGGTACCTGTACCCTCCAAGAACTGCAATGATTCAAGAAAAGCTCACCACCATCTTCTCCAGGACAATTAAGGACTAGCAATAAATGCTGGCCTAGCCAGTGACACCCATATTCTATGAAAAGATAAAATAGGCATTCTTTTCCATGTGAATGCTGCTTATACAGGAATGTTACGAAAGCATTGTTGCAGGATGACATGGACTGATGATCAAAGGAACTACAATGGAAACTGAACAATGTGGAATCATGTATGACCAGGTTCCTCCTGTTATACTGGTGAACCTGTTGAAGGGGAATGGACAGAAGAAATTTCCAGATGATGTAGCACATCAGTCATTGTAAGACTTGATATCCAACTGTCTTGAATCTGATTACTAGAGGAATTTTCCCTTGTAAGGAGATTTTATATCACTGTGCCCATCTCTGGTATGACCTTCCTGCCCAGCACCATAAGGCTTATCAAAGCTAAGTCAAGGAGAAATCTGATTTGTTGATTTCAAGATAGTTTCTGAGTACAACCATATCACACAATTGTTCGACAAGACTTTACAGCAATTCAGAAGGCAACAAGGGATAAGTGTATATTATGAGGTTGAAGTCAAACATATAATACACCCAAGTGAGGATTCCAAGTTACAGTCAACTATTGAATTAGATGAGGTTTAGACATTTTGTTCTCTCCATTCTTTAATGAGATGTGGGTGTTACTGGCAAGGCCAGCATTTGTTGTCTTTGAACTGAGTGGCTTGTTAAACCACTTCAGAGGGCAGACATGAGTCAACCACATTACTGTGGGTGTGAAGTCTCCTGGCTGGAAGGGTGAACTATGAAGAGGAAGCAAATATGCTTCAATATGATTTGGATAAATTGACTGAGTGGGTAAATGCACGGCAGATGAAGTATAATGCGGATAAATGTCAGGTTATCCACTTTTCTAGCAAAAATAGATTATTATCTGAATGGCAATAGATTGGGAAAGGGGGATCCACAATGAGAATTAGTGCCCTTGTCCTCCAATCACTGAAAAATAAGCATGCAGGTGCAGCAGACAATGAAGAAGGCAAATAGTATGTTGGCCATCATTGTAGGAGGATTTGAGTACAGGATATGTTACTGCAAAAGTATGGTGCCTTGGTGAGCCTACACCTGGAATGGTGTGCGCCGTTTTAGTCTCATTTTCTGAGGAAGAACATTTTGACGATAGAGAGAGGCAATAGACAACAATGGTTCACTGGACCAATTCCCAGGATGGCAGGACTAACATATGAAGAGTAAATCAATCAATTTGGTCTATCATCACTGGAGTTTAGAAGAATGTGGGGAGATCTTGTAGAAACCTATGAAATTCTAACGTACGAGACATGAATAATGTGGGAAGGGTATTTCTGATGATCAGAAAATCACTAAGGGCACAGTCTAAGGATATGGGGAAGTCCTTTAGGATGGAGATGAGAAAGATGTTCTTCACCCAGACAGTAGTAAGCTTCTGAATGGTCTGTGACAGAAGCATTTTTGGCAAAAACATTAAAGGATTTCAAGAAGGAGTTAGTTACAAGTCTTAGAGCCAAAGGGTATGGGGAGCAAGAGGGATCAGGGTACTAGGCTGGATGATCAATCATGTTCCTGTTGAATGCTGGAGAAGGCTTAAAAGGGCAGAAAGGCCACTTTTTAATGTTTTCTACATGTGTCAGACTGGGTAAGAATGGCAGATTACCTCCCTGCATTAGTGGATCAGATGGGTTTTACAACAGTAAATGATGATTGCCATTACTGATCCTAGCTTTATATTTCATGCCTGTGACTTGAATTTAAATCCCACCAGCTACCATGGTGGAATTTATACATAAACATCCCAAACACTACTGTCAGCCTTAGGATTACTCCCTCACTATCATTTCCACTGCACGACTCTCTCCCCACTTGGAGTCTTTCATTTATCTGGTACCAAGTAATTTTTCCTCACTGTGACCAATGTGACCATATAGGATTTCAATGTGGACCCAGTGAGTCACCAGACATTTAGACCCCTGCAAAAAAATTTAAAGGGCCCACAGAATATAAAAGTAAGGTTAGAGAAGCATTCCTTTTGCAATGCTATTTGCTGTATGTAACCCTATTTTTACTGTGTGGTATTTTTGCACATTCACATAGCGTTGGGAAACGTTGATACTATCCAAATTACTAAATTCATTGAATTCAATGTCACAAGCTGCTATGAAGCAATTTGAAATCACAACCTCTAGCTTGTTAATTTGTTGCTATCAACTCTAAATCCTCAAACCCAGATTCAACTTTAAGGGTCACTTATGTGATGATGATGTTCTAAAGCTAACAACACTTCCACCCAATGACAACCCAATGCAATGCAAACTCAAGTCTCAAATAATAAAGATATACAATATGCATTTACAAGTTGAGGTATCAAAGAGGAAGTCATTATGATTATGAGAAAGGAAACTTCAATGCGGTGAAGACTGAAATATTATTTCACATGTTTATTCAGCATTGAATGCATGACCTCAATGCACGCATGGACAAGATCATCTAGCACCCCCTGCTGTACTCCTGCCTGCATTACAGATTTTTGTAAATGTTTTGTGTTATCCATTTTGTATCTAGAATTAAAATAAAATCATAGAGTCATAGAGATGTACGGCACTGAAACAATTCAGTCCAACTCATCCATGCTGACCCGATATCCTAAATTAGTCGAGTCCCATTTTCCAGCACTTGGCCCATATCCCTCTAAACGCTTCCTTTTCATATACAGATCCAGATGCCTTTTTAATGTTGTAATTGTACCAGCCTCCAACACTTCTGCTGGCAGCTCATTCCATACACGCACCACCCTCTGTGTGAAAAAGTTGCCCCTTAGGTCCCTTTTAAATCTTTCCCCTCTCGCCCTAAACCTATGCCTTCTTGTTCTTGACACCCTCACCCCAGGGAAAAGACCACGTCTATTTACCCTATCCATGCCCCTCATGATTTTATAAACCTCTATAAGGTCACCCCTCAGCCTCTGATGCTCCAGGGAAAACAGCCCCAGCCTATTCAGCCTCTCCCTGTAGCTCAAACCCTCCAACCCGCCAACATCCTAGTCAATCCTTTCTGAATCCTTTCAAGTTTCACAACATCCTTCCCATAGGAGGGAGGCCAGAATTGCACACAATATTCCAAAAGTAGCCTAACCAATGTCCTGTACAGCTGCAACATGACCTCTCAACTCCTAAACTCAATGTTTTGACCAATAAAGGAATGCACTCCACTCTTTACTTTCCTACCTACCTGTGACTCAACTTACAAGGAACTATGAAACTGCACTCCAAGGTCTTTGTTCAGCAACACTCCCCAAAACCTTACCATTAAGTATATAAGTCTTACTGCATTTGATCTTTCTGAAATGCAACACCTCACATTTATCTAAACTCCACCTGCCAGTCCATTGACCCATCTGATCAAGATCCTGTTGTACTCTGAGGTAACTTTCTTCGCTGTCCAAAACACCTCCAATTTTGGTGTCATCTGCAAACTTACTAACCATACCTTCTATGTTCAGATCCAAATCACATATATAAATGATGAAAGTACCCAGCACCAATCCTTGTGGCACACTACTGGTCACAGTCTGAAAAAGCAACCCTCCACCATCACCCTCTATGCTCTACCTTTGAGCCAGTTCTGTAACCAAATGGCTAATTCTCCCTGTTTCCATATGACCTGATTTGGAGATGCCGGTGTTGGACTGGGGTGTACAAAGTTAAAAATCACACAACACCAGGCTATATCCACAGATATTTTTGGAAGCATTAGCTTTTGGAGTGCTGCTCCTTCATCAGGTGATTGTGGAGCATAAGATCGTAAGACACAGAATTTGTAGCAAAAGTTTGGAGTGTGATGGAACTGAAATTATAGATTAAAAAAGACCTGGATTGTTTGTTAAGTCTCTCATCTTTTAGAATGAACATGTTGGTTTCAGTTCTTTCATATGTAAATTGCAAAACTTTTTTAAAAGTTACATCCTCAAGTAAACTGTAACAATTGGTGTCATGTCGGCCCAGATAGTACATTGAAGGTGTGAGCTGCCCTGTGTGAGGCTGTCTGTGCCACAATGGGCAGACTGATTCTAATCTAAAAAACGGATTTACAAAATCTTACATGGATTCATGCAGTTTTTGTAAAATGTAATTCTGCAAGTACCAATGATCTAACCTTGTTGAACAGGCCTTACTGAAGTCCATATAGAAATGCCCTCTTTGTTATCTTCTTTGTTATCTCTTCAAAAAATTCAGTCAAGTTCATGAGACATGATTTCCCATGCAAAAAGCCATGTTGACTATCCATAATCAGTCTTTGCCTTCCAAATGCACGTAAATCCTGTCAGTCAGGATTCCCTCCCACAACTTGCTCACCACCAATGTCAAGCTCACTGGTCTGTAGTTATGATTTAGAGATGCCAGTGTTGGACTGGAGTGTACAAAGTTAAAAAATCACACAACAAGTGCTTCTCAATAAGTCTGTTGGACTATAACCTGGTGTTGCGTGATTTTTAACTTGGTCTGTAGTTCACTGGCTTTTCCTCGCCACCTTTCTTAAAAATTGGCATCATGTTAACCAACCTCCAGTCTTCTGATACATCAACTCTGATTATCAATGATCCAAATATCTGAGCAAGGGGCCCAGCAATCTCTTCCCTAGCTTCCCACAGAGATCTAAGGTTTATCTGATCAGAATGGGCAGCACGGTGGCACAGTGGTTAGCACAGCTGCCTCACAGTACCAAAGACTCGGGTTCAATTCCTGCCTCAGGTGATTGACTGTGTGGAGTTTGCACATTCTCCCCAAGTCTGCGTGGGTTTCCTCCAGGTGCTCCGGTTTCCTCCCACAGTCCAAAGATGTGCAGGTTAGGTGAATTGGCGATGCTAAATTGCCCGTAGTGTTAGGTGAAGGGGTAAATGTAGGGTAATAGGTCTGGTTGGGTTGCGCTTCGGTGGTCGGTGTGGACTTGTTGGGCCAAAGGGCCTGTTTCCACACTGTAAGTAATCTAATCTAAAGATCAAAGAGTCATAGAAACGTACAGTATGAAAACAGACCCTTTGGCCCAACTCGTCCATGCCGACCAGATATCTCAACCCAATCTAGTCCCAAACTCTTCCTATTCATATACCTATCCAAATGCCTCTTAAATTGTACTAGTCTGTACCACTTCCTCTGGCAGCTCATTCCACATATGCACTACCCAGCATGAAAAAGTTACCCCTTAGATATCTTTTATACCCTTCCTCTCTCACCTTAAATCTATGCCCTCTAGTTCTGGACTCCCCAACCCCAGGGAAAAGACTTTGTTTATTTACCCTTTCCATGCCCCTCATGATTTCATAAACCTCTATAAGGTCTCCCCTCAGCCTCCAACGCTCCAGGGAAAACAGCCCCAGCCTATTCAACCTCTCCCTCTAGCTCAAACCCTCCAACCCTGGCAACATCCTTGTAAATCTTTTCTGAACTCTTTCAAGTTTCACAACATCCTTCTGATGTTATCTCCCTTTCCATTTTTGCCCTCCTGATTTCCCTCTTAAGTATACTCCTACTGTTTTTTTACCCTTCTAAGGATTCACTCGATCTCTGCTGTCTATACCTGACATATGCTTTCTTCTTTTTCTTAACCAAAACCTCACTTTCTCTAAATATCCAGCATTCCCTACATCTACCAGTCTTGCCTTTCACCCTAAAAGGAATATACTGTCTCTGGACTCTCGTTATCTCATTTTTGAAGCCATCCCATTTTCAATCCGTCCTTTTACCTGCGAACATCTGCCCCCAGTCAATTTTTGAAAGTTCTTGCCTAATACTGTCAAAATTGGCCTTCCTCCAACTTAGAACCTTAATGTTTAGAACCAGTCTACTCTTTTCCATCGGTATTTTAAAACTAATAGAATTACGGTCACTGGCCCCAAAGTGTTCCCCCAATGACACCTCAGTCACTTGCCCTGCCTTATTTCCCAAGAGTAGGTCAATTTTTGCACCTTCTCTAGTAGGTATATCCACATGCTGAATCAGAAAAAATTCTTGTACCTACTTAACAAATTCCTCTCCATCTAAACCCTTAACACTATGACATTGCCAGTCTATGTTTGGAAATTTAAAATCCTCTACCATTACTACCTCTTATTCTTACAGATAGCTGAGATCTCCTTACAAATTTATTTCTCAATTTCACTGACTATTACGGGGGCTATAGTACAATCAAAATAAGGTGATCATCTCTTTCTTATTTCTGAGTTCCACCCAAATAATTTCCCTGGATGCATTCCCAAGGATATCCACCTTAAGTACAGCCATAATATTATCCCTTGTCAAAAACGCCACTCCCCCTCCTCACTTGTCCCTCTTTCTATCCTTCCTATAGCATTTTTATCCTGGAATGTTAAGCTGCCAGTCCTGTCCATCCCTGAGCCACGCCTCTGTAATTACTATGATATCCCAGTCCCATGTTTCTAGCCGTGCACTGAGTTAATTTGCCTTCCTGCTAGGCCGCTTGCATTGAAATAAATGCAGTTTTATTTCTCAGTCCTACCTCGTTCTCTGCTTTGTTCCTGACTGTTTGACTTGATCTTTTTCCCACTGTACTAGTCTCAGACTGATCTCTTTCCTCACTAACTCCCTGCATCCCCCCCCCATACCACCTTTCCAATTTAAATGCTCCTGAGCAGCTCTAGCAAATCTCCCTGCCACTATATTAGTCTCCTTCCAATTCAGGTGCAATCCATCCTTATTTACAGGTGACTTCGACCCCAGAAGAGATTCCAATGATCCAAAATGTGAACCCTTCTCCCCTGCACCAGCTCCTCAGCCACGCATTCATCTGCTCTATCCTCCTATTGCGACCCTCATTAGCTCATAGCACCAGGAGTAATCCAGATATTACTACCCTCGAGGACCTCCTTTTTAAATGCTTGCATAACTTTCTATATTTTCCCTCCACAATCTCATTCTTTTCCCTTCCTATGTCATTAGTTCCAATGTGTACAACGACCTCCTGCTGACCCCCCTACATTCTGTCAGAGATATCCTTGACCCTGACACCAGGGTCGATTATACAAATATCTCAGCAAGAGGCCCAGCAATCACTTCCCTAGCTTCCCACAGAGGTCTGAGGTACACCTGATCAGGTCCCGGGGATTTATCCACTTTTATGCATTTTAAGGCATCCAGCACCTCCTCCTCCGTAATATGGACAATTTTTCAAGATGTCACCATCTATTTCCCCATTCTATATCTTCCATGTTCTTTTCCACAGTAAAACCTAATGCAAAATATTTATTTAGTATCTCCCCCATCTCCTGTGGTTCCACACATAGGCCGCCTTGCTGATCTTTGAGGAGCCCTATTCTCTTTCTAATTACTCTCTTGTACTTAATGCATCTCAGCAAGAGGCCCAGCAATTACTTCCCTAGCTTCCCACAGAGTTCTGAGGTACACATGATCAGGTCCTGGAGATTTATCCACTTTTATGCATTTTGAGTTTTTGCTGTTGGGTGCAGAAAAGTCTGTCTGTGCCTCTGACTAGACAGTCCCCTATCACAATCAATTGCTTGGAACATGACGTACCACTCCTTACATTAAAGCCAATCTTGGTACAAGAAATGCTACATTCCCCTAAGAGTCCATCACCCACTACATTTTCCAAAGCAGCATACTTGTTTGAGATGGGGATAGCCACAGGGGTCTCCTGCACTACCTGCCTCCCTCACCTACCTTTTCTGGAGGTAACACATCTATCTGACTTTATCTGCAGTTTTTCTCCCTTCCTATAACTGCCATATATCACACCTCTTAGTTCTTGTAAATTCCTCACTATTCCTAACTGCCACTCCAACAGAATTCACAATCAAATACACTTACTGCTGCCATAATCATCAGTAATATGGTAACTCTCCCTAATCTCTCCATCCAACAGGAAGGGCACATCACTCTTTAGGGCAGCATGGTGACTCAGTGGTTAGCACTGCTGCTCACAGCACCAGGGTCCCAGGTTCAATTCCAGCCTCGGGCAACTGTGTGTGTGGAGTTTGCACGTTCTCCCCATGTCTGTGTGGGTTTTCTCCGGGTGCTCCGGTTTCCTCCCACAGTCCAAAGATGTGCAGGTCAGGTGAATTGGCCATGCTAAATTGCCTATAGTGTTAGGTGCATCAGTCAGAGGGAAATGGGTCTGGGTCTTTGGAGGGTCGGTATGGACTGGTTGGGCTGAAGGGCCTGTTTGCACACTATAGGGAATTTAATCTAATCTAAAAGCCATCTTTGCACCTTAACAATCGACAGACCCCAAAAATAGCAGTCTCACTGCTCTAAGAAAGCTCCAGGCTAACTTAGTGTCTATGTTTGATATTTTTAAAATTTAATCAAGAGACAGATCTTAATACAACATACATGTTTTAAAACCCCACTCTATTCACTATTGTAGATTTACAGAAAAAAAAGAACATCACGATTATACTTAAAACCCATGCACTTAACGGGGCCCATGATGCGAACTCTCCCACACAACTCCTCCAAGGTCAGCTATGAATTTCATTGTTTGTTCATTTTTCTTAGATGCACTCCAATGTCCAGAGTTACTTGAACTCTAACAGCAAAGGCAATAGCTGTGCAGATTCGCCGCTGTGCCAGACAGCAGTGTAGGTTTCTTTCTCCGCTTTAATTACTATCCATGTGGCCCTCTGTCTTCGTCTCTCTTCCTCCTTTTTAAAGTGCCGTTGTTTTGATATTATTTCCCCCCCCCCCCAAAGTTCCAAAACAATGCAACAACTTATAAAACAATACTTAGCGCTCGTGGAATTCGAGGAAATCAGCTCCAACACCTAAAATACCTCAAGAAAAGGAGCAGCTCTTACAGCCACAATTTCTTCCCATTCTCTATCTTGGATTACCCAGAATATATTATTGTCAACCACATCTGAAATGTTCTTAAGAGGTTTTTATTGTACTTATAGTAACCATTGTACCAGTAATGCTGATTTATGGCCCCAAGGTCTGGAATCCTAGCACAGAGTGTAGCCATAGGGTATTAAAAGTGAGTAGCTAAAGGTCATTAATATCACCACAGAGAGAAATGTAAGGGACTGAAATCTGACAAATCCCCAATAGGATTCTGAGCTGCTTTGGTAGGGTAAATACTGGGAGGATGTCTCCTCCGGTTGCGGGAGTCCAAAACTAGGGGCATTGTTTAAAGATACAAGAATGCCCATTTAAGATGCATAACAGGAGGAATTTCATCTCTCAGAAGCTCATTAATCTTGTAATGTAGAATTCTCTTTCACAGATCGTGGTAGAGGATGGGGCATTGAGTATATCCAAGACTGAAAATAGACAACCTTTTTCATTGATAATTGAGTCAAAGGGAACATGCAAGAAAGTGATGTTAAGGCCACAAACATAGAACAAAGAACAGTACGGCACAGTACAGGCCCTTCAGCCCATAATGTTGTGCCGAGCATTTATCTTAATCTAAGATTGATCTGGACACACCCCTCAATTTACTGCCATCCATTTGCTTGTCCAGCAGTCACTTAAATACCCTCATGTATCTGACTCTACTACCACCACTGGTAGTGCATTGAATGCACCCATCATCTACTTCTGCTATCTCCCCTAAACCTTCCGCCAATCACCTTAAAATTATGACCCCTCGTGACAGCCAGTTCTGCCCTGGGGAAAAGTCTCTAGCTATCTACACTATCTATGCCTCTCATACACTTCTATCAAGTCACGTCTCTTCCTTCTTCTCTCCAGTGTGAAAAGCCCAAGCTCACTCAACCTCTCTTCATAAGACATGCCCTCCAATCCAGGCAGCATCCTGGTAAATCTCCTCTGCACCCTCTCTAAAATATCTACATCTTTCCAATGAGGCAACCAGAACTGGACACAATATTCCAAGTGTGGTCTAACCAAGGTATTATAGAACTGCAGTAAAACCTCACAACTCTTAAAATCAACCCCTCGTTAATGAAAGCCAAAACAGCATACTCCTTCTTAACAACCCTATCAACTTGGGTGGCAACTTTGAGGGATCTATGTTCATGGACCCTAAGGTCCTGCTGTTCTTACACAGCTAAGACTCCTGTCTTTAACCCTGTATTCAGCATTCAAATTCAACCTTCCAGAATGAATCACTTCACATTTATCCAGGTTGACCTCCATCTGGCACTTCTCAGTCTAATGCTGGATCCTGTCAATGCCTTGTTGTAGCCTGCAACAACCCTCGACACTATCTCCACTACGACTAACCTTTGTGTCATTGGCAAACTTACTAACCCACCCTTCCACTTCTTCATCCAAGTCATTTATAAAAGCTACAAAGAGCAGAGGCCCAAGAACAGATCTTTGCAGGACATCACTGGTCACCAACCTCCAGACAGAGTATTTTCAATCCGCTACCACCCGCTCTCTTCTTTTGGCCAGGCAATTCTGTATCCAGACAGCCAAATTTCCCTGTATGCCATACCACCTAACTTTCTGAATGAAACAGTTCAGCTATAATCAAATTGAACACAACAATGAGCTCAATGGACTGATGACAATCTTTTTTAAAATTTATTTTGTGAGATGTGGGCACTGCTGGCCAACATTTATTACCCATCCCTAGTTGCCCCTGAGAAGGTAGTGGTGAGCTGCCTTCAGTCCATCTGCTGTGGGTTAACCCACAATGCCATTAGGGAGGAAATTCCAGGATTTTGATCCAATGACAGTGAAGCAACAGCGATATATTTCCCAAGTCAGGATAGTGAGTGGCGTAGAGGGGAATTTGAAGGTGGTGGTGTTCTGTGTTTCTGCTGCCCATGCCCTTCTCGATGGAAATGGTTGTGGGTTTGGAAGGTGCTGTCCAAGTATCTTTGGTGAACTTGTGCAGTGCATTGGAAAAAATATCTTATTATCTTATGGCCTGATGGCCTGCATCTCAGGGATCTAAAATAGGTCGTGAAAATATTCAATATGCTAATTATGATTTTCTAAATTTCCCTCGATTCTCAATTGAAACTTAGCAATGTGACTACCCCATTCAGGAAATGAGGAAAAAAGGAAAATCGGAAAATCGCTAGTCAATTATCCTGACATTAATCATGAGGAAAGTGTTGGAATCTCTTAAGGAAGTCTTGACAGTGCACCAATAAAAATATATATCTCAAACAAATTCAACCTGGTTTTACAGAAAGGGAAATTGCAAGCTCTTTTGAGGAGATAAGCAGTAGGGTAGATAAAGTGGATTTTGTCTACTTGAATCTCCAAAAACATTTGATAAGATGCCATACAAAGAGTTAATCATTTGAGAAGAACTGATATCAAATTGTTTAATGAATAGAAAGCAAGCAATAGACACAAATTCAACATTTCAACTTGATGGGCCATCTCGGGGTGGGATGCCACAAGAAAGTGTGCTGGGCCTCAGTTATTTACAAATTATAGTACCAACTTAGTCATAGAGTCATAGTGACTTAGGGATATACAGCATAGAAATAGACCCATCAGCCCACCTCATCCAGGTGGCCAAATAGCCTATATAAATGGAGTAGAAAGTGAGGACTGCAGATGCTGGAGATCAGAGATGAAATTGTGTTGCTGGAAAAGCGCAGCGGGTCAGGCAGCATCCAAGGAGCAGGAGAATCGACGTTTCGGGCATCAGCCCTTCTTCAGGAACCATTTGTCAGCATTTGGCCTATATCCTTCCAAATCCTTCCTATTTATATACCCATCCAGATGCCGTTTAAATGTTGTAATTGAAGAGTGTGGTGCTGCAAAAGCACAGCCGGTCAGGCAACATCCGAGGAGCAGGAAAGTTGATGTTTCAGGCATAAGCCTTTTGTCAGGATTGAGGCTTGTGGACCATGGGAACTGAGAGATAAATGGGAAGGGTGTGGGGCTGGGGTGGGGGAATAGCTGAGAATGTGATAGGTAGATGAGGGTGATGGTGAGAGTGATAGATCGAAGAGGAGGGTGGAGCAGACAGGTGGGAAGGAAGATGGACAGGTAAGACTGTTCAAGAGGGCGGTGCCCAGTTGGGAGGTTGGGACTGGGATAAGGTGGAGAGGGGAAATGGGAAAACTGCTGAATTCGTCATTGATTCTGTGTGGCTGAAGTGTTCCAAAACAGAAGATGAGACGTTCTTCTTCGAGGTGTATGGTGGTTAGGATTTGGCAATGGAAGAGGCATGTTCTTGGTGGAGTGGGAGGGGGAGTTAAAGTGTTCAGCTACAGTGCAATGGGTTTGGTTGGTGTGGGTGCCCCAGAGATGTTCTCTGAAGTGATCTGTAAGTTGGTGTCCTTGTACCAGCATCCACTACTTCCTCTGGCAGCTCCGTCCATACACACACCACTACCCGCACAAGAAAGTTGCCCCTTGTGCCATTTTAATTCTTTCCTCTCTCGCCTTAAACCTATGACCTCCTGTTTTGGACTCCCCCACTCTAGGGAAAATACCTTGACTGTTCACCTTGTCCATGCCCCTCATGATTTTACAAACCTTTATAAGGTCACCCCTCAGCCTCTGACACTGCAGGGAAATAACCCTAGCCTAATCAGCCTCTCCCTATAGCCCAAACCCTCCAACTCTGGCAATATCCTTGTAAATCTTCACTGAATCCTTTCACATTTCGCAACATCTTTCCCATAGCAGGGAGATCAGAATTACATGCAATATTCCAAAAGTGGCCTAACCAATGTCTTGTACAGCCGCAACATGACCTGCCAACTCCTATACTCAATTCTCTGACCAATAAATGCAAGCATACAAAACACCTTCTTCACTATCCTATCCACCTGCAACTCCACTTTCAAGGAACTATGAACCTGCATTCCAAGGTCTCTTTGTTCAGCAACACTCCCCAGGACCTTAGACAGATGTACAGCAATGTTTCTACATTTGCGATGATACAAGGCCAGACAAGCTGTTGGAAGGACATAAAGAGGCTGCAAAGAAACAGATAGATTGAAGTGAGTTGGAAACAAAGTTGTCACAGGGAGTAGAGTGTTTGGTTTTAAGAATGGAAAAGCAGAATTTTAACTTAAATTTTGTAGGATTGAACAAAAATCCCATAATCTAAAATATTGGTCAAGACTCTGGACTTATCTAATATTTAAAACACTAGATAAAATCATGAGCTCAGGCTGCAACAAAACACACACACAGCCAGAAATTATTTCAGTCTGGGACTATTGTTCAGCCTGAAATTCCAATTTACACCTCCCCTCAAATTCAGCAATCAACCAAACCTAATACTCTATACTAAACCTAACTCTTACACCTCAGGCTACCCAATACAGACAGTATGGTGGCCTACACAGATACTGAACTTTCAACTTCAATCAAAATTCACTCACACATACTATCAGAAAACCAACTGGACTTCAGAAGGAAACACCAGAAACTCAAATGGACAACACAGATTTGAGAGGAGATAATGGGTCTCACAGTCTGTATAACTGGATGCAAGTTTGCTCGCTGAGCTGCAACGCTCAAATACGCAAAATTCACAAACCAGGACCCCCCTCAGATTTATAGTCTTGCTACCTGGAACATCAACGTACAGAAATAGCCAAGGAACTACAGCAAAGACTAAAATACTGAGTAGAAGAATCATGCCACTCCATTCATTCCACCCAAGAATTCCTGAACACCAAAGACATCAAGTTTGAGAGGATGAAATAATGGCCTCCTTTGATGTAACAGCTCTGTTCACATCCATCAATATTAATCTGGCCAAAGAAACACCAACTACAGTATTAGGAGAACCAAAGACACATACACGAAACACCACCAACTTCATCAGCAAAGACATCAAGGTAGTGCCTTACCACCCACTTCACTTTCAACAACAAAACCTACAAACCAACAGAACACCCATGGGATCTCCAATATCAGGGTTCTTAGCAGAGGCAGTAATGCACAGACTCGAACAAACAGCTCTGCCCACCTTCCAACCTAAACTTTGGGTCTGCTACATGGATGGCACCTTTGTCATCACTAAATGAAACAAATTAGAGGGAACTTTCAAGACCATCAATAATACGCTCACTGGCATAAAATTAACTAAAGAGGAGGAAAACAACAACAAACTGCCATTCCTAGATGTCACAGTAGAACAAACAGCCAATGGGGAACTTCAAACCAGCGTCTACAGGAAAACAACACATACAGACCAAATATTGAACTACAGAAGCAATCATCCCAACACCCACAAATGAAGCTGCATCAGAACATCGTTTCAACGAGCCACCACACACTGCAGCACAGAGGAACTACCCAGAGCAGAGGAAAATCACCGATATGGTGTATTCAAAAAGAATAGATACCCAATGAACACAGTCTGCCGATTTCTCAGCAACAAACCCAAACAAGCAGACAAAACACATCCAGAAACCCTAGCCACTGTCCCCTACATCAAAGACATCTCAGAAATGACTGCCAGACTACTCAGACCCCTTGACATCATGGTAGCCCACAAACCCACCAACATGCTAAAACAGCAGCTAATGAACCTGAAAAGGCCCCATATAGACAGCAAGCAAAACAAACATCATTTACAAAATACCTTACAAGACCTGTAACAAACACTATACTGGACAAACAAGCAGAAAACTAGCCACCAGGATACATGAATATCAACTAGCCATAAAAAGACATGACCCACTATATCTAGTATCCTTACATACAGATGAGGAAGGACACCACTTCGACTGGGACAACACATCCATCCTTGGATGAGTCAAACAGAGAGACACATGAGAATTCCTAGAAGCACCACACTCCAACTGGAACTCTATCAACAAAAACTTCGATTTGGATCCCATCTATCACCCTCTGAGAAAAAGAACAGGAAATGACAGTCACAGGAAATGACATCATCTACCCAAGGAAACCTAAACACAGATAGAAAGCAGGCCATAACCAGAGGCTCACTTTCAGATGTTTTGTCACTATATTAGGTAACATCTGAAAGTGAACCTTCCAGCTCAGCGAGCAAATATACATCCAGAACCTCACCCTGAGCTACAAATCTTCTCCAAACTCACTAGCCTGTACAACTGTCAGGGCCAACCTGGAGAGAGCCTGTTTCAACAATAAGTTTCCACACAAACAGCTTCCCAACAGGCTTCCAGCCACAATAAGCAGCTTCAGAACAAAGAACCACAGAGGCCAAATAGAGAAGCTGCACTGGGAAGCCAAATTAAGGACATCATTGCAACAAATGACATCCAAGAGGGGGCAAGCCAACCAAGCGCTATCTGAACAAAAGTTTCCAGATATGGGCCTGTTCCAAATCAAAAGAACCGACAGCAAGCACCTCAGCAATTGGACGCTATTTAAAATTGTTTTCTCCTCACTGAGCTGAAACTTGAGACTCCAAAGTTCTGACCTAGCTAGCAGGGAGGGAAAGGCGGGTGGTGACAGTGCATGGGACCTCAAGGGTAGCAAGTCCGATTAACATTTCTGTGATTAAAATTGCTGTTTAGGTTCCAATTGTGTTTAGTCTACATTTAATTTAATAGTGCATTTGATTACTGTCCTTTATACAGCTGATTGTTTCAATTTCACTGTTTATTATATTTGCCTATTTTCTTGTATTTTACTTACCTTTTGTATTGTAAATAAATATAAAGATCTTTTTTGCCCTGAAACACCTGTTTACTGCCTTCTACATTTCATATTCCTAAATAAGTCCAGTGTCTAGAACCAGGGATCTGGGGGCGATTTGAAGCACCTAAAATCAGCAAATTATTGATCGCAAATCAGGACCCTACAATTTTGAAACTTATAAATGTCGTATGCTGTCACCTTTGCATTTCTTAATACTATTTAAGTCATAATTAACTATTAATAATCATACAAGTAACATGGAAAATTAGCATGCAGGTAGAGCAAGAAATGAAAAGGGCAAACTGCATGTTGTTCTTAATTACATGGGGAATAAGGTGCATAAATTAAAAAAAATTATAAACAAAAACAAATTGCTGAAAAAGCTCAGCAGGTCTGGCATCATCTGCGCAGAGAAATCAGTTAACAGTTCAGGTCAAGTGACCCTTCCAACAATTTCTAATGTTGTTTCTTTCAGCTTTTAAATTTTTAAAAAGTTTGCTATAATTGTACAGAGCTTATGTGAGATCACACATTGACTATGTGCAGATTCCATCTCCATATCGAAGGAATGAAATACTTGCTTTGGAAATTGTTCAAAGATTCACTAGATTGGTTCGTGATTAATTGATTGTTCTGTGATAAAGAAGCTGTGTAGTGATGAGCAATAAGCAGATTTTAGTCCTGACAAGATTCTCATTTCTGAGCAACATCAAGTCAACTAGCATTCCCTGTGACTATGGGAATTGACAGACTCTTCTATTAATGGTTTATGTTGATTGGCCAGTTATAGAATGTTAAAGGATTAGCTTATTTGAGATTAAATTGTGGTTAGAGTCCTCAATGACAAATTTTGTTTTTTTTTGCAGTCTAATAAACTTTATGTTGGAGCATACAATCAACAAAATGATGCTGCTGAGCAGAGTGTAAAGTTTTGTCAGTGTTTGTCATGCATTTGTAGCAATCCTGCCTCTAGACCAGGTTCAAATCCCACTTGTGCTGGAAATGTCCCAACATATTAGAACAAAATTGATTCAAAATACTTAATCTGTGGAGCAGGTGATGTGGTAATAATGTAAACTCTCTTGGAGCTGCACAATCTAGGTTGAAGTCCCTGAAGTGTGTCAAAAACATATCTCAACTGGCTGTCTGAGAACGGATCAGTACATTTTTAGGGAGCAGTTGACTGGATGGTTTGCAATGTAAAGGGATGCAAACAGTGCAGGTTCAACTCCAACACGGGTTGAGGTTACCACAAAGGACTCTCCTTCTCAACCTATTCCCTTACCCGAGGTGTGGTGACCCTCGGGTTGAACTATCACTAATCACCTCTTTCTAATGACAGCAACACCCTATATTCTGGTAAGGCAACAGCTACTTTATATATAAAAATGATTCCAATTGATGGACTGGAGAGGTCATTCATCACAATTTCAAGGCTCAGTCCAAACCTATTAGTTGATTGGAATCAAAAATCTCAGTCTTACTGAGCACGTAGTCAACTGTAGCAAGGGAAGGCAGGGGGATTAAGGGGCCTGGTGATGGGGCTAGAGACCTCCTGGTGAGATTGAATTTCCAGTAACAAGGGGAGTGAGGGGATCCCCAATTGCAGACACTCCACAGGCAGGCAACTGGATCCAGGGAAAAAAAATGCTGCAAAGTCACTTACCTCCTGAGTGAATGAAGACCTTGTCACAATCAAGTTGCTGGGTTTCCAGATCTTCAGCAAATGACAAACCAAAACCAGGTTGAAAAACTGAATGACAATGTGACTCAATGCCACATAAACATAATTTAAATGTCACTCCAGCTGCTTGGAGCAGGTTGATCATCTGCAGTCTCAGTTAAAGCTGAAAATGGATGCATTGCTGACAGCTGAGAAATACTGTTGTAAAATATTGACACTCAGAGTTCTGTTGTAATAGTCAAGTATTGTCTTTGTTAAGGAGAAAGTGAGGACTGCAGATGCTAGAGACCAGAGCTGAAAATGTGTTGCTGGAAAAGCGCAGGTCAGGCAGCATCCAAGGAGCAGGAGAATCGACATTTCAGGCATGAGCCAGAAGAAGAGCTGAAGAAGGGCTCATGCCCGAAACGTCGATTCTCCTGCTCCTTGGATGCTGCCTGACCTGCTGCACTTTTCCAGCAACACATTTTCCGCTATTGTCTTTGTTACACAAGCAGGGAAGCCAACACTGGCACTTCACCACTGAGGTTCAAAAAATAAAATTTTATTATTAATCATGACTTAAATGGTATTAAGAAATGCAAAGGTGACGGCACAATGGCCTCCACAGGTTGATAATCATGATCCTGGACAGTAATCACAATTGCACAGGCTTATTATTGTCCTTCCAGAAACAGTAAAGAACATCTGTGTATTCTGCATGAAAGGTTTACTGGGGTGATTTGATATGGTTTAGGACCTTCCCCAGTTCTTAATTAGATCACCCTGTGCATTTTTGTGTCACCCATTGCTTATTCCTGTCTTTTTTAGTCTAAACTTCAGCCGTTGTATTTACCCTTCACTAGAATATGGGCTTGTCATTCTATAAATAGCTATAGGAATCTCAAATTAGGTCACAACTTAATATTACGTTGTCCATGCTGGAGTTGGGGTAAACCTTTCTTCATTATAAAAAATGGCATAATTAGCCAACCATCAGCCACTGAGGTTAGATTTCTGAAGAAAATGCAGTTCTGGTGTAAAGATTTGCAATTTTTTTTTGCTGGACTTCCCTCAGCATTAGCAGCTCGACTCTCTCACATATGATGCAGCCCTTTAACAGGCTGTATGGAGACAGCACGATCAAATACTATAATACATATTGCCAACAGTCTTCAACTGTACAGTCTGGCAAACCCCATTTTAAATGCAAGTGCACTTAGGGAATAGATTAGCAGAGGCAGGTGAACATCAGATCTTCCTCATCCTTGCAAATTCTTAAAATTATCTACTGCAACTTACTTTAACCAACATCAGTAACCTTTTACAACAGCCAGTAGTATTGAGAATTCAACTTTCAGAAAGTGTAATGCTACATTGCAGTACTAAATTATAATCAATTTGGCAAAATACTATGAAAACATCTGCAAAATTATTATTAACCAGATTCTTAATGAAGGAGTCAATCATTTATAGTGCCTTTAATGCTGTAAAGTACACCAAAGGTGTTTCAAAGGAACATTATCAAAATAAAATGCTGGCTATTTAATATATTCACTGAAATCTGAGCATTCACCTTCGCTTATATGTTAGGGATGCTGGAAATTAGACATTACGTCAAATAGTGTTTGTTTAATGAAAAGAAATTTGTGAAATAAGCAAGGAATGGACCATCCATAGCATTTATTATACAATTAATCTTTACATACTTCAAACATGTTAATTTTTGGAAAAGAGAAAATTTGCAAAAGAATGGATTGTATCACACTTTTAGCACCAAGAATAAAAAGTACTGAGCATTCCTGGATCAGTTGCAACATTGGGTAGGTGCAGGCATCCTCACACTCCAACCAGTTAGTCTTCTTTTTCCTGCAAATTCAGAAGACCAACTCCTACAAAATAAGTGTGAATCTTCCATTTCTAACAAAAGTTGCACTTATATAGTGCCTTTAATGCTTTAAAACACCCCAAGGCATTTCAAAGGAACATTAATCAAAATAAACTTTTATGCTGAGTCACACAAAAAAAAACGCCGTGACCAAAAGAGGTAGGTTCGAAGTAGCATTTTGAAAGGAGAAAGGTAGTGACGCAGAGAACTTTGTGTAAGGAATTCAAAAGCTTTAGAGTGTAGGCAGCGAGGTGATTGGCTGCCAACAGTGGAACAATTAAAAACAAAAGGTGCACAAGAGACCAGAATTGAAAGAGCAGAGAACTTAAAAAGGTTTTACAGATGGACGTGGTTAAAGAGATAAGGATCAGCATGGAGAAATTAGGGTGTATTTCAGTTATGATTTTGATCAATATATTTCTATATGGTAAGTATCATGCTAAGGATTCAAAACTCATTAGCAATTTAAGAGACATTCAAGACTGCCAAATTTCTTTCACTTTGATATTGTCAAAAGCTTTGACAGGATTTCTGTTTAGGTTAAATTTTAACTTGAGCTGCATATCTGAAAAGGATAGTGCTATAAATTAGGACTAAATTATTACTGATGACTGGAGTATTACTGTGACGGTGTTAGAAACAGAAATAAAATCACGTTATGAATAAGTGTTCTAATCACTATTTTCTCATGTCTTTATTCAGTATCTTAGCATAAGATTATGTACAAAGTTGAACAATCCCCATTCATATCTTATGAACCGTGTAATAAATTTTGGGGATTCCATGAGCAAAAGGAAAGACAAATTAAAAACTGGGTTGCTAACACATTAGACCAAATCACTAAAATGACTTTTCAATTTTTTAAAAATTAAAAATGCTCTCACAACATTGTACTTGGTACAGTTGGTACTTAAGGAAAATGATATTTTAAGCTTGTTTATGCAAATAGTTACAATTCATCTGATGGTATGGCCATAAATGGTTTTTAAAAACACTGGTATTGTATGCATACTGGTAATTGGAAAATAGCTTCTTCACCTTTCTGTACACATCCATTCAATCCAGCCTGACCGAACCATATTCTGAACTAGTCAAAAATGTTTTCCAAATTTCATCATGTACGAATTCTTAAAATCCATTTACAACGATTCACATCTATTCTCAAAAATTCGCTATGCTGGTCTTTCCAGCAGATTAGCAGTGAATTCATGAATCTAAACTCCTGATGCGTATAAAGTACATACAAATAAGAAAACTGAAAACAAAAATATTGAATTATGTTGTATCTGCCAGTTCTACAATGGCAAACAAATAGCATGAATGATTCAGAGTAAGTTGAGGTATTCACTTAAAAGAAACCCTCTCCTAAAATTAAACCAGATCAACCAATATCTACAATGAACAAGACCAAACAAATCTGAATTGTTTCCTGCCAGTGTCTTCCTTGAGTAATCCCTATGTAACCCTCCAATGGTTGATTTCACTGAAAAGCTTAGGGTGGCAGTGCAGTGTCTACCATACAGTTTGCCCTGAAGTATTTGCTGAACTGTACGACTTTTCTGCATCTATAATCATAAGCTTACTTTCACAAAGGAGATACCTATGCAAAGTTCGAGCATTTTGCTCTGAAACACAAATAGGTTTAAGTGGGTGAAAGGATTAAAACAGTAACAGCATGACAAACATTGGTTCTTGCACAATGTGTTTTTACAAGGGTATTTTCCTGTAATACAGAGGCAGCACCATGATATTTTAACTGCTGCTGTACCACATTTCTAAGAGCAGCCTGTGAGTTTATTACCACCCTATAGCTGGTGCATGCCTTTTTTTTTTTAAAAAGAAAACCCAAAAGCTTTTGAATTTAAAATATTAAAATGCTGTCTGGCCAAATAATAAAGGAATCGAAAAGGGTGCTGCTGGAACAGCATAGCGGTTCAGGTAGCCCTGATGAAGGGATTATGCCTGAAACGTCAACTCTCCTGCTCCTCAGATGCTGCCTGACCTGCAGTGCTTTTCCAGTGTCCCACTTTTCGACACAGATTCTCCAGCATCTACAGCCCTCACTTTCTCCAAATAAAGGAGACAAAGAGATGCACTACAATGCAATTTGCTAATTTTGTTTTACAATTTCAGATTGAGGTTTGGGAATGTATGTTTTAGAACGTAACTTTTCATGCAAGAAAACCTTCACACACCTTCACCCATTTGTCCTACAAATTGGAAAAAACTTTCCAAAATGGTCTTTATGTAATGAAAAATATTAATTTATAAAAAAGGTACTCAAGTCACAAACTTCTCTTTTAAAGAAAACTCAGTTGACATTTTGTTGCCATTTCTGCTGAATATACGGAATTGGTTGTATTACAGTACGTACTGAAAATAAGAACTTTCAGCTGGGCATCAACCTGTCGTACAAACCATATGAAAGAAAGTGGTCTCTTTTTTTTCCTTTTTTTTTAATATATAAAATCAGTGATTACAGCCGACAAGAAACAATAAAGAAATTATACAGATGATCGGGATTCTGATACATGGACCAGCAATTAAGCTCTCAACCATCCTCCTGTCTGTTCCTGATAAACTTCAACCACATCTTCATCCTCCATGCCAAGCTGAGGAAGTTTAAAAAAAAGTACATTAGTTAACTGAAAATGGTCTTAGTTTCTGAAAGATACATTTACTAACAGTCCTATTTTTTCCAATTTGTTTCAAGTGAAATGTAAAAAAATGGTATCACCAAATGTCTGCTATTCATGACTGTAAAAGCACAAAAGACTGATTAAAATATAACTCATAATTCTCAAAATTAAAGCATATTTTTGTCTCTCCTTGCTTCTGTCTCAAGCTCCAATAATCTGTTAATTTTATATGTAATTTCAAATAATATTCATAATATGAATGATGCAATGACTGCCTATAACTCAATGAAATAGGATTCAAACCAAGATTAATAAAAACAAGAAATGTTCAGAAGTTTAATTGTACTTATTCTTATTAATTTAACGATTCACTTGAAGCAGTTTAGACTTCTACTATATTTTTAGCTGCTGCATTCTTTTAGAAAACTACAAAACTCACTGAAAACTTACACCTTAAGCCCAGTCCTCCAATCCAGATATGTAGATTCTTTCTGGATGTTCAAAGCTATTGCTATGCAGAAATGATGCAGCATGACGTTGCTGCATTGAAATCGGACTGAGGAGTCTATTTCATGTTACTATTGCAAGAGGTATTTACCCTGTACACCTTGTGACAAATCTACTGGGAGTTGAGCAAGACACTGGTTCAAAAGTTGTAAATCTGAAGTCGTCTCTGGAACTTCAAGTTCCAGTCCATGCTAGAATCAAAGCAGTCAAAGGGTTGAATGTGCAAGTCTATCCAAGTCTTTGAAAGGAAAAGTGCCAAGGTGAGAAATGCTGGACATGCACAACAACCAGTTTTATAAATAAATCTATGCAGGAAAGACTGCAGATTCTGTTTCATGGAAACTCTCAAGTCCTAGAACAGTCAGAGAAATATCTTGAAACAAGATGCTCACTTCCTTGCTATTAAAAAAAAGATGCTGGGAAAATGGGAACGTCAGCATCCATATTCAGCCTGACCATCAATTTTAAGCAATTGCATTAGTTTGGATTATCACACGCAACAAATCATATAATGAATTAAAACCACAAAGTGCTGGGGAAATGCAGCTGGTCTGACAACATCTCTGGCAAGAAACAGAGTAACACTGAACTGAATGTAATTCGTTAAACCAACAATTCATTACACAAGTTATAAAGAGTCAACATCTAAGGAAATGTTGAACTATTAGTACAAAATTAAGGAATATTGTAATATCTTGAGCACAAACTAAAATGCCCCGAGTAGGCACTGTGTGGCCATCTCCAGCAATCAGCTAAATACAAATTTGAAGCTGGGAGTTAAAAATCTCCAAACTGTAAACAAGTTAGTGATATCTGGTGTTGACATCTGAGGGCAGTGCTGAACATTTTGTTTGGACGCTCTATGGTTAGAGTCTATGTACTGCATTGATTTTAAATTTAAAATTAAAATCAGTATATTTAAGCACCTGAAAAGGTGCTATTAAAATAGCATACCAGATGCTTCAAGTAGGCAATTCATGCAGTATCACACCAAACTCAGTCACCCATCACATCTCTTAATACCAAGAATGATTATCAAGCTGGAATGGTGACATAGTTTTACAGCATTAAATGCTCATAGTTGATTGGTGCAAAAATTCTAAATCTCCAGTAAAAAAAAGTCTGTACTCTCTATTCATCAAACTACAAAAGAGTTGTTTGTTTGTTTGAGGCATAACTTACTCAATGAAATGTTGATGTCAAACAACAAACAAAGCCCGGTTAGATTACAAGAGTGCTCATATCCAATACATACTGATTTAAAAATAAACATTTTTAAACAATGCAGAAAGAGAAAATGAAATGTGTACTTATTTTGTACCTTTCACAATCTTTGGCTGCCCTAAAGCAGTCTGTAACCAAACTGTGACAATACATTGCCGCCACTTCTGTACGTAGGTAAATGCGGTATTTTTTAAAAAAGTTTTTTGTTTCCTACAAATGACACCGTAATGTGGCTACTGTAAACTTTTCATTGTACTAATTTGAGTACAGTCATAGAGTCACAGATGTACAACACGGTAACAGACCCTTCGGTCCAACTCGTCCATGCTGACCTTATATCCTAAATTAATCTAGTCCCATTTGCCAGCACTTGGCCCATATCCCTCTAAACTCTTCCTATTCATATGCCCATCCAGATGCCTTTTAAATGTAATTATACCAGCCTCCACCACTTCCTCTGGCAACTCATTCCATACATGTACCATCCTTTGAATGAAAATGTTGGCACTTAGGTCCCTTTTAAATTTTTCCCCCCTCACCCTAAACCTATGCCTGCTAGTTCTGGACGACTCCACCCCAGGGAAAAGACCATGTCTATTTACCCTATCCATGCCCCTAAAGACTTTATAAACCTCTATTATGTCATGCCTCAGCCTCAGAAGTTCCAGGGAAAGCAATCCCAGACTATTCAACCTCTCCCTATAGCTTAAATCCTCCAACCCTGGGAACATTTTTGTACATCCTTTCTGAACCCTTTCAAGTTTCACAACATCCCCCGAGTAAATGTGGCAATAAAACAAATTCAATTCAATGTTTGTGCAGCAAGTAAAATGGCAAGTTGAAGTTTAGCTGATCTATTTTTGTGATGTTTATGAAGAGAGTAATATTAGAACACCAAGAGAACTTTTTGCTCCTTTGAGAAATGCCTGAATTCTTTTGTATCTGAACAGATAGTTAGGCCCTTTGTACAATGCCTCATTCAACTTGGGGTAACAACTGCACTGTCAGGCAATTCTGAATAAGCTGGGGCAAACGAAAAAAATGAAACTAAGCACAAGTGGACAAAAATGTAACACGAAAGAAATGGATAGAAAAAAAATTTGAAAGAAAAATACTATTAATCTGTCGGAGCAATTTGCAAGATTCTGCAAAAACACTTCAATAATCCAGTCACCAGATTTACTGAGCAGATACTCTGGCATTTCCGTTGTTAGTTTATACCACAAAATATGACTAATGCCAATAAATGTCAAAGGAAATTTAAACTTAAATATTTATCACTTTGGCAATTACACATTGTGTGACAAATTTTTTGTACTGATAAATTATACCAATTTTAATACCTTAAATACTACAGACAAACACAGCTTGCCAATGAAATAGTTAGATTCCACACTACAAGTGGAAAACCCTGGTCTAACTATATTGATTTAATAAACAATAAGAATCTCATTTAAAATGCAACAACCAATAAGCAATGAAAATAATTTTTAATGGTTTAAAAATCATTCATATAGCCTTCATCTCTAATTTCTGCAGTTTGTTTCCAGCTAGTTTCATCTATTTCATATGCTACCAAATTCATACTCTTCAAAGAATGTCTCCAAGTCTAGACAAACTCAAAATAATACTAAAAGAAACCCAAAAATGCTCTATATCATTAGAGTACATACAACTGAGAACTACATACAGCATTAACATTGAATGTTTTCAAGAAGGAGTCAGATACTGTTATTTGGGCTAAAGAGATCAAATGGTGTGGGAAGAAAGAGAACAGCTATTGAGTTGGTAGATCAGCTGTCACATTGAATGGAAGAGCAGTCCTGAAGGACCAAAAAGCCTATTCCTGCTCCTATTTTCCATGTTTCTATTAATTTGGATCTTTTGTTAGTACCCATGTATTCAAATTCAGTGACAGCAGTCAGTCCCAGTTTCCAATTGGGCGTAGTTTGATGCTAAAACTATGCTCATCCACTGGATTGCATTAATCCCAGACAGAAAAATCAGTTCTTTCTCAGAGCCATGGAATTAGCATACTACTTCTGAGTTGTCTAAACAATATGTAGGGAAGGCAGGATGATGGGTTAATTTTGTAAAAAGGAATGGTTTAAAATTTAAAGGAACTATAAATGGGTTAGAATAACATGCACCAACACAGACTGCAGCAACCACAACAACAACAAAAGAGAAATCAAGGAAGACTAATCCTGGATCTCTCACTTGGGAGGTCTTGCTTTGGAACCTGAAGTGAGTTAAACTCTCCAAAAGGAAATAACTTCTCCAAACAAGAAGGCATGGAAACATGATGTGTCCAGATAGGTCACAACAAACCAAAGACGGCCAAAATATTTCAGAAAAGCACCCCCCCATACAATATTACTTTTCTGTGGTCTAGGCCTGAACAACTACAGGTGCAGGCACAATGGAGGGGGGGTGGGGTGGGTGATATAGAGTTTAACTGGAGGAGTAGTGAGTGTGGGAGAGGCAGAGTGTGTGAGAAGGATCAATGACAGGAAGGAAGAAATTATTGATTGCGGAATTAGCACAACTATATGGGAGGGACAGGAGAAATGCACACGCAAAGAAACCAACCGCAAAAATAAAGATGTTTGGGGCTTGGAGTTTGCACGCTCTCCCCACTTCTGCATCGGTTTCCGCCGGGTGCTCTGGTTCTCTTCCACAGTCCAAAAAATGTGCAGGTTAGGTGGATTATTAAATTCCGTAAATTAGTAAGTTTCTTAAATTGCTCATAGTGCCTAAACATGCGCAGGCCAGGTGGACTAGCCAGGGTAAATACAGGGGTACGGGGATAAGGTAAGGGGACTGCATCTGGGTAGATGTTCTTGAGAGGATTGGTGTGGACTTGATAGGCTGAATGGCCTTTCTTAACACTGAAAGATGACAGTGTAAGAGAATGCATCTGAGAAAGACAAAAAAGAAAAAATTCCATTTAGAGCAGAATCTCAGAATTTATGAGTGAATGGGGAGTTGACACTAATTTGTCCTCCCTGCAGCGTTACTGTGGTGATTCCTTTTGAAGAGGAGTTATAAAATAAAGCAGCTTTCACCCCAAAACATTCACAATCACAACAACCTTCCTACTTTAATACAAGTGAAAAAAAAAGAGAATTGGGATGTTGGCACCATCACTGGCAGATCTTAAGAGGTGAAAAAAAAAGGCCAGAATGGCAACAGAACAAGTGCGATCCAACAGGATTGATGGAAGGGAGAACACGAAACAGATCAAGGGAGGAAAATAGAGAGAGTGCACACTGATTCATTTTCACACTCGCAGTTTGTTTACTTAAACGTATGCAATTTCTAACATTTTCTTTTATGACAATGTATTTATCCTCTAAAAAGGACTCGTGCGGTGTCTGGCTTCCATGGAAAAAAAATTCCTCGTCTATCTTAAATGGGCAACCACTTACTGAGATCAGTCCTCTGGTTCGAGACACTCCACAAGGGAAACAACCTCTCAGCATATATCCTGTCAAGCCCTCTCAGGTATCTTATATATTTCAATAAGGCCAACTCTCATTCTTCTAAACATCTAAAAAAGTGCAAGCTCAACCTCCAGTCTTTCCTCAAGAAAATCTAGTGAGCATTCTCTGGACTGCCTCCAATGCCAGTATATATTTCCTTAGATAAGGGAACCAAAACCACAGTATTCTCAGCATCATCTGACTAGTTATCTTGCAAAGTAACCACAGTATTCTCGGCATCATCTGACTAGTTATCTTGCAAAGTTTCAGCAAGGCTTCGCTTTTTGTTAAGTGCTCCAATCCCTTTGAAAT